>NC_133405.1:93216483-93584927 GCF_047511655.1 Castor canadensis
TGGTATCTCATTGTGGTTTTCTTTTTTTTTTTTTTGCAGTGGTACTGGGGTTTGATCTCATGGTCTCACACTTGCTAGGTAGGCACTCTACCCCCGAGCCACTCCACCAGCCCTCATGGTGGTTTTGATTTGCATTTCCCTAACGATAAATGATACTGAGCACATTTCATGTGCTTATTTACCATCCAGATATCTGTCTTCTTTTGTGAAATGTTCAAATCTCTTGCACATTTATTTTTTTCAGTGCTGAGGATCAAACCCAAGGTCCTTTTTCAAGTGCTATACCACTGAGCAACACCACCTACCCCTCTCTTGCCTATTTTCTATTGGATTGTTTTATTACTGTTGCGTTTTGAAGATTCTATGCTGGATAAAGTTCTTTATCAGATAACATGTTTTTTAATATTTTTTCCCAGTCTGTGGCTTACCTTTTTTGTGTGGCTTATCTTTTCATTCTTTAAACTTTCTTTTTTCATTATGGAAAAGCTTTATTGACATTTATTTTTTAAAATTGTGGCAAAATATACAAAACATAAAAGTTACCATCTTAACCATTTTAAGTGCTCAGTGACTGAAGTGAACCCATGTTACGGTGCAACCATCTCCAGCATCCATCTCTAGAACTCTTCATCTTACATAGCCGAAATCTGTGCCCATTAAATAATGACCTCACTTTCCTTCCACTCAACCCCTAGCAACTTTCTGTCTCTGCATTTGATTACACTAGGAACCTTACATAAGTGCAATCGTATAATATTTGTCTTTGTGTGACTGGCACATTTCAGTTAGCATAATGTCTTCAAAGTTCATCCATATAATCTATGTCATAATTTCCTCCCTTGTTTTTTGGTGTACTCGAGTTTGAACTCAGCCCTTCGTGTTTACAAAGCTGGTGCTCTACCACTTGAACCATACCTCCTATTCATGTCCCCCCCCCCACCTCTGGTTCTTTTGGAGATAAGACTTCTCAAATTATTTGCTCTGGCTGGCCTCAAACTGCAAGCCTCCTGATCTTGGCCTCCCAAATAGGATTACAGGCATGAGCCCTTGGCACTGGCTTATAAGAAGTTTTTTTTTTGTAGTTTTTTTTTTCTGGGGGGTGGCGCATTACTGGGGCTTGAACTCAGGGCCTCATGCTTGCTAGGCAGGTGATCTTACTGCTTGAGCCACTCTGCCAGCCAATTTACTCCCTTCTTAAGGCTGAATAATATTTCATTGTATGTATATCACCTTGTTCAGCTTCCAAGGTATAGTTTACAAATATATATTTAAGACCTATGATGTGATTGCTTTATTTAAGTGGTGCTGGGGATGAAACTAGAACTCATGCATGCTAAGCAAGCACTCTACCACTGAGCTACATTTCTAGCCCGTAAGAGTTCAATATTTTAGGACTCAACATATAAGTGAGATCCTGCAATATTTATCTTTCTGTGTCTGGCTTATTTCACTTGGCATAATCTTGTCCAGGCTCACTTATGTTGTCATGAATGGCAGAATATTCATGTATACACATGCACATATATACATGCACCAACCATATTTTTTTATCCATTCATCTATCTACAGGAAATCAGATTGTTTTAATATTTTGGCTGTTGTGAATAACAATGCAATGAATGTGAAAGTGCAGATATCTCTTAGGGATTATACTTCCTGTGGACATATACCTGGAACCACACGATAACTCTATTTTTTGGGGGAATCTCCATTCTGTTTTCCATAATAGCTGTACTAATTTACATTCCCACCAGCAGTGTATAAGAGTTCCTCTTAGGGGTTGGAGTGTGGCTCAAGTGGTAGAACACCTGCTTAGTAAGCATGAGGCCCTGAGTTCGAACCCCAGTACTGCCAAAATAAAAGAGTTCCTCTTTCTCTGCATCCTCTCTAAAATTGGTCTCTGGCTCTATTTTATTTTATTGTTTTTGCATTTACTTGCATGTGTATACATTGTTTAGGCCACCTCCCCTCCCTCACCCCCACCCCCTGCTCCCAGGCACAACCTGTTCTGCCCTCTTGTTTTTCGATTTTGTTGAAGAGAAAACACAAGAGATAAGAAAGATACAGCATTTTGCTAGTTTGAGATAAAGATGGCTATATAGAGAGATTCCTAGCTTTGCTTCCACGCACTTGTGTATTGCAACCCACGTTGGTTTATCTCTGCCAGACCTCTTCACTACTTCCTAGTCCCCTTCCCATAGTGACCTCTGCCAGTTTAAGATCACTATATTCAATCCTCTACGTGAACACATCAACCACATTCAAGTTTTAGGTTATTTTCCCTTTCCCTATTCCTCCCATGCGTGTTCTCCCCTTAGTGTGTGACCCATGTCCAATAATATAACTGCATTTGTTTTAGGTCTATAGTCTGCATATGAGGGAGAACATAAGATTTTTGGCCTTCTGAGCCTGGCTAACTTCGCTTAAGATAATGTTCTCCATTTCCATCCATTTACTTATGAATGACAAAATTCATTCTTCTCTGTGGGTGAGTAAAATTCCATTGTGTATAAATACATTTTCTCAATCCATTTGTTACTAGTGAGGCATCTTTGCTGTTTCCATAGCTTGGCTATTGTGAATAGTGCTGTAATAAACATGGGTGTGCAGGTGCCTCTGGAATAACCTGAATCACATTCCTTTGGGTATATCCCTAGGAGTGGTATTGCTGGATCATATGGCAGATCTATGTTTAGTTTTTTAAGGAGCCTCCATATTGTTTTTCAAAGTGGTTGTACTAGCCTACATTCCCACCAGCAGTGTATGAAGGTTCCTTTTCCCCCGCATCCTCACCAACATTTGTTGTTCTCGGTGTTTTTGATGATAGGTATTCTAACAGGGGTGAGGTGGAATCTTAGTGTGGTTTTGATTTGCATTTCCTTTATGGCCAGGGATGGTGAGCATTTTTTCATGTGTTTTTTTGGTCATTTGGACTTCTTCCTTTGAAAATATTCTGTATAGTTCAGTTGCCCACTTCTTTATTGGTTCATTGATTCTTGGGGAATTAAGCTTCCTGTATATTCTGGTTATCAGTCCTTTGATGTATAGCTAGCAAATATTTTTTCCCACTCTGTGGGTGGTCTGCTTCAGTTTAGAGACCATTTTTTTTGTTGTGCAGAAGCTTTTTAATTCCCTGTAGTTCCATTTGTCTACCCTTTCTCTTTGTTGCCGGGCTGATGGAGTTCTACTGAGGAAGTCCTTGCCTGTATCTGTTGCTTCCAGAGTATTCCCTGCTCTTTCCTGTACTAACTGAAAGGTTTTGGGTCTGATATTAAGGTCTTTAATCCACTTTGAGTTGATATTAGTACAGGTGACAAACAAGTATCTAGTTTCAGTTTTCTGCAGGCAGATAACCACTTTTCCCAGCAACATTTGTTGAAGAGGCTGTCTATTCTCCATCGTATGTTTTTGGCGCCTTTGTCAAAAATAAGGTGGATGTAGCTGTGTGGATTCATATCTGGGTCCTCTGTTCTGTTCCACTGGTCTTCATATCTCTTTTTGTGCCAGTACCATGCTGTTTTTACTGCTGTGGCTTTGTAATACAGTTTGAAGTCGGGTATTGTAATACCTCTAGCATTGCTCTTTTTGTTGAGTATTGCCTTGGCTATTTGCAGTCTTTTGTGTTTCCAAATGAACTTTAGGGTAGACTTCTCAACCTCTGTGATGAATGTTATTAGGATTTTGATGGGAATTATGTTGAACATGTAGATTGCTTTTTGGTAGTATAGCCATTTTTACTATGTTGATTCTTCTAATCCATGAGCACGGGAGATCTCTCCACCTTCCGTAGTCTTGGATCTCCTTCTTCAGTGGTTTGTAGTTCTCCTTATAGTGGTTATTTACATCATTTGTTAAGTTTAAGTTTATTCCTAGGTATTTGATTTTTTTCTGAGGCTATTGTAAATGGAATTGTTTTCCTGTATTCTTTCTCAATTTGTTCATTGTTGGTGTATAGAAAGGCTACTGACTTTTGAAAGTTGATTTTGAATCCTGCCACATTGCTGAAGCTGTTTATGGTGTCTAGGAGTTTTTGGGTCTTTGAGGTATAGGATCATGTCATCTGCAAATAAGGATACTTTGACATTTTCTTTACCTATTTGTATTCCTTTTATTTCTTCTTCTTGCCTAATTGCTCTGGCTAGGAATTCCAGGACTGTGTTGAATAGGAGTGGGGATAGTAGGTACCCTTTTCTCATTCCTGACTTTAGGGGAAATGGTTTCAGTTTTTCTCCATTAAGTGTGATGTTGGCTATAGGTCTGCCGTATATAGCCTTTATAATGTTGAGGTACTTTCCTTCTATTCCTAGTTTTCTTAGAGCTTTTATCATGAAGTGGTGTTGAATCTTATCAAAGGCTTTTTCTGCATCTATTGAGATGATCAAGTGTTTGTTTGTTTGCTTTTGCAGTACTGGGGTTTGAACTCAGGGCCTACACCTTGAGCCACTCCACCAGCCCTTTTTTGTGTTAGGTATTTTCGAGATAGGGTCTCATGGAATTAATTGCTCAGGGATGGCTTTGAACCGCAATCCTCCTGATCTCTGCCTCCTGAGTAACTAGGATTACAGGCGTGAGCCACTGGCGCCCGCTGGTCAAGTGGTTTTTGTCTTTGCTTCGTTGGCTTTTTTATAGTAGTCATCCTAATAGATGTGATGTGGTATGTCATTTTGTTTTAATTTACGTTTCACTGACAGTGAGTTTGAGCACTTTTCATATGCCTGTTGTATTTCTTTTCCTTCACCCAACAAAAATTTATAAAGCACTTACTATGATCCTAGCACTGGGCTCACACTTTGAACACAAAGATGAAAAGAGAAGGTCCCTACCCTCAAGGAGCTCCTGGTCTAAATGGGGAGACAAACCTACAGTAACAATTCCAATAAGGTCACTGCTACAGAAGAGGCTTGCACAAAGAACCAAGGGTAAAGAAGGCCTAATTTGGCAAAGAAAGGTTTTGCAGAGGAGGACCCTTGCGAGTTGAGAACTGAAGGATAGGGGGAGTTATGCCAGTAAATGAAGAGCAAGTGCAGCCCAACAATTTAAGCTATTCAATTCTTGAGCAAGAGTAAAATATGATACCATTTTTTTGGCAGTGCTGGGGTTTGAACTCAGGTCCTTGTTCTTGTTAGGAATGCACTCTACCATTTGAGTCATGCCCTCAGTCTTTTGCTTTTTTTTAATTTTCAAAGTCTAATTTTAATTCAGACTGAGCAAACAAGCAGAAAAATGAGAATGCTAACTGTACTAGTAGACACTGATATACCAAATGTAAAACAATGAATTTTTTTTTTGTGGTACTGGGGTTTGAACTCAGGAATTCACGCTTGCTAGGCAGGTGCTCTACCACTTGAGCCACTCCACCAACCCCCTATTTGGAACTCTTCAAGAAAGATTTGTCTCTCAGATTAGAATGGACTCTTGTATTTATTCAATTCTGTGGGCTGTGTCCTTTTCCCCAGGCTTGGGTAGTGTGAGTGCCTTTGTCCCTGCAACATGGCCAGTCTTGACTCTGAGACATCTTTGATTCTACAAAAAGCTCCAGGTTCATCTTGTACTTCCCATGCCCCTACTCTAGAACTAGCCATTCCTCCATGGAGTCCTGTTTATCAGGATTCTTTTACCTTTTGAAAACCATGCATGGTCTTTTTGGCAGTGGGTCAGCTGGCCCTCAAGCTTACCTGACCATCTAGCAATGATCCTAGAACACGGAATGAACTTTACTGCTCTAGAAGCACTTGGTGCTCTCTGCTCATCTTCCAGTGTAGCCATTGTTGTTACTGCTGAGCTCAAAGTGATAAAAGCAATGGTTGAATCACTGGTGAGGATCCACTCTACCCATCATCAGATAATCCCTGACCCAGCCATCAACTCAGGGCCATACTGAGAACCCACAGACCAAAGAAGAATGTGCTCACTAAGTCAAGCAAGGACCAAGCTTATGATTCTAAATACAAATATGACTGCATGTCACGTCTTAGTGTCCTTGTACTCACCTCACACAGCATTTTTGCTTCTACCTTCTGCCTGGGATGCCCTCCCTGCTTGTATGACTCCTGACCCCTGACTGAGACTTGTCAGGTACATGCCCTTTCTTCTTGGATGCCTCCCAGGCACCTCACTGCTTCCACCCCACTCTGCACATCCTTGGGTGACATAGGGTCTTCTGCTTGCCTCTCAGGCCTGAGCATGTGTCCCAGCACCCCACATGGCCCACACATGAACACACACTTAGAAAACAAGTCCAGAGTGTGGGAGCTTCATAAAAGGCTGCTTCACAGCCACATGCCCTGCCTGTCCCACCACACTGACCCTCAGCTAATAGTTCCCTCCCACCCTTTCTGAAACAAGATGGATGTAATAAAGTTTGGCCTTGCATATTTCTTGCTTTCTCTCAGGTGATCAATCAGGGACTAGCCCAGCACAAAGAGCTTCTGCGGTAACAATGGCTTCATGAACATGACCCTGGCCAGCCTGCCTTTCATAGGAGTGGATAAATGCTGGCAGAGCTCTGCCCTTTGCTGTTACTTCATTGTGTCTCAATGGTATTAACTGACTACATTCTTGCTGCAATACACCTGAGCCCAACCTCAGTGCAGAGGGGCCGACAAGGAGGCCATCTCCACTGACCATGTCCCATCCCAGCCTGTCATAATTGTGGTCACCTGTTCACAACCTGCTCCCTGTCTTTCTCCCAATAGCATGACTTGGTGTCTACCCATACATCCCCACATTCCACGGCACAGCTGCACACTACTCCTTCACCACCTGCCAGGTCCTCAAAGTCTAACCCTGGGACCTCTGTTGCCACTAGGCCAGGGACATGGGGATGCCCTGCCTGCCCCCAACACAACTGGCCTCTGAGTCAGAAAACCCCAGAAAGCCCCTGACAGCTGTATGACCCAGGGCAATTCCTGTCTCTGAGCCCAATTTGTCAGTGAAAGTGTGGAGTCAGAGCCAGTAACTCAAGGTCCCTCTACCTGTTCATAGTCAGCACCAGAGTGACAACAGGGCCTAGCAAGGACCTGATGGAGCCTGGACACTCCCTGAAGGGCACCAGGTACCACAGCAGTACACAAGGGGCTGAGAGCCAACTTTGTGGCAGTGCAGGTCTAGCTGGGTAGGCCCACTCACTGCCTCCCTGGTTCTGGACCCCTCTCCCCCTTCTAGCCTCTTCTAGCCTCAGTTCTCACCTGGCCATTGCCAGTCCCCACCTAACGGTCCCTCTTCAGTCCCAGGCCCTCATCCACTTCCTCTGCCCCAGAAAGAATGGGCATCTGTCTCCTGCTTGTGGGAAAATTTGATCTTGCTCCTCCCCTGAAGACCCCATGTCCCCAGAATCAAGTCTGGCCTAATTTGTAGCATCTTGAGGCCAGCCCTTCCCGGTCTGGCCAGAAGGGTCTTGTTCTGGCCTCCTTTCCGCACCTTCCTGGCTGCGGTTCCAGCCACTGAGTGTGGTCCTAATATGCTACATGTCCCCACTTTCAAAGCACTCTGAGGTAACCCCCAAATTTTTCATCCCTGTCCACCTTCTTCACCCACTTTACAACACTATGGCCTCACTCATTCCAGGAAACCCACATTCATTACCCCCTAATGCTACCCAGGGTGTGTCCCCTGGACTTCCCTGGCCTGGGTCCTTGTCTACCCCACTTCCTAAGACACTGGGAACTCTTTTTTTTTTTTGCAGTGCTGGGAAATGAACTCAGGGCCTTGTACTTGCTAGGCAGGTGCTCTACCACTTGAGCCAAATCCTCAGCAAATTCTTTCTCTTTTCTTTTTTTTTTTGCAATTTTTTTTTTTTGGCGGCACTGGGGTTTGAACTCAGGGCCTCATGCTGGCTAGGCAGGCGCTCTACCACTTGAGTTACTACACCAGCCCAACACTGGGAACTCATAATGATACAGTGCTTCCCGAATCCATGGGTTTGAACACTCAGTTCCCACCACAACCCTAGGGTGCCACTAGGATACTAGTCATAGAGGAGGAGACTGAGGCAAAGTCACTTGCCCAAGTAACACTGTTATTCATGGCAGAGCTGGGATTCAATCCTGGGCACTCTGGCTCCAGAATACACACCCTTGATCACTGTCTGCCTATCTGGCTCCAGCACCCAGTGTCCCCAGTACTTACTGAGCTGGTGCCGGGATAGGGGCTCAGCCCTTTACCCACAGTGCCTCATGATTAGCAACTGGACAGATGAGGAAACCGAGGGGGTGAAATAGCCCACCTATCAGAACTTGAGTCTGCCTGACATATCCTTAGCAGACCAATGAGGGCCTGATCACCTGTGTTCTATTCTACCGTACAGGGGCCAGCAGGATGGGCAGGTAACATAGCAAGTTCTCCTTTGACATCTTCTCCTGCATTGACATCTAATATCTGCTACCTGCCTTACTTGCTGCACAACCTGAGGGTCTGCTGGTGGACACAGAGGAAGGCAGCTGCAATTGTACATTGCTCTGAGCCTTTCGGTTGTTGGGGCATTGGAGGTTCTCCCACCCATGAAGCTGCTGCAGGGGTGGACTGGGTTCCAGGGTGCAAGGAGACTTGCCCAGGCCACAGATCAGCTTGTTCAGCCCAGAGTAGTGCCTGACCTCCCTCCAGGAGCTTCCCTTTTCAGGCCATCAGCTGAGTGCAGAGGAGAGCCATGCCTCCTCCCCCTCAAGCTAGCCACCTAGGAGAAGAGAGAAGACAGCAACCTTCTGAGCCATCCATCTTCCCATGGAGGGAACACTGACATTTGGCCCGCACCACATCATGGAACCTCTGAGATGGGAACATCTCTGTCTTCTCTGAGCCTCAGTTTCTCATCTGTACCGAGGGAATGATTATCAATTGATGCCTCCTCAGATTGTTATGGGAATTAAACCAGGGAGTTGCTGATCCCAGCTCCAGGTGTTTCGTCTTTTCTCCTTGGATGGCGGTGGGGCTGCCTCCCTCTTCTCACCAGCCACATGTGGCTGAAATTCTTCCCAAACGTCTCCCTTCCTCTTGGGAACTCTGCACATCACACCCTCAGCAAGTCCCTGGGGACTCCCTTCCCCATCCCACTCATCCTTGGGGCTCCCATCCTCTCAGCTATCAAAACCAAAATCCTGGCCTACTGCTTGACAGCCATTCTCTTTTCCCAAGTGCCATCTTTGAGCAAGTCCTTGTGATTCTGTAATGGCCTATGCCTGCTCCACTTAGACACCAGGATTGGGCCTAGTAGAGGCCACCATCCATCACTTCCCTTTTCCCTCAGGCCGGGCCCCTTCCCCCAGTTCACCCATTAATCTTCCCAAAGTAAGCTGGACCATACCATTCCCCTCCATGAGACTCCTCAGTGGCTTTCTGTGGCCCACAAGTCCCTCATGTACTGGGATATGGGTCTGCCCCTTCCTCAGTTGCACACACACTGGACACGCCCTCTCTGCTCTTCCTGGCCTGCCCAGCTTATACTCACCATCATCAAAGCCCTGATTTCAAACCCCCAGTCCCACCCCCCAAAAATATACATTCCACATATAAGAGAAAACATGCAATGTTTGTCTTTCTGTCTCTAGTTTATTTGCTTAACATGATGATTTGTAGTTCCATCCATTTCCCTGCAAATGACATAATTTCATTTTGCTCCTTCTTCTCCTCCTCCTTCTTTTGTAGTTGAAGCCTGAACTTTCACCACGTCTGATAATCTCTGGATTTTAACAGATTAGGCAAAATCTGATATTTTATTTCTTCCTCTATGTACTAGTTACATTGCTACACACATTTAGAAAGTGTGAATTTGTCTGTATGCATGTTATACAGTCCTTGTAAGCATTTACTTAAAAACTATATGGAGTGGGGGCATGGCTCAAGTGGTAGAGTACCTGCTCAGCCTGGACTACATAGCAAGACCCTGTCTCAAAAAAAAAAAAAGAAACCAATCAACAATAACTATACATTAAAGGCATTTTGTCATCGTGTTGTACATTAGATCTCCTGTCTTACTGGAATTTTGTACCCTTTGACCAATGACTCCTTAGTCCAGCCCCTGGTAAGCACCATTCTACCCCTGCTTCTGAAGATGACCCTTTTAGATTCCTCTGTGAGTGCATATCTTTCCGTGCCTGGTTTGTTTCACCTAGCATAATGTCCTGCAAGTTCATACATGTGGTCACAAATGAGCAATGTACTATGTATTTGAGAACTACTAAGAGAGTGGGATTTAAATGTTTTTACCACAAAAAAATGATAAGTACAGCAACTGGAAGCTGAGGCAGAAGACTCACAAGTACCAGACGGGGTTACCTAGGGAGATTCTGCCTCAAAAAACATGTGAGGGAACACATGTCAATCAGCTAGATTTGGCTGTTCTACCCTGTATGCATATCAGAACATCATGCTGTGTACCACAAACATAGAATTTTCATTTGTTAATTAAAAATAACGAATGGGGCTGAGGGTATAACTCAGTGGTAGAGACCTTCTTAATATGTGCAAGGCCCTCGATTCCATCCCCTAGTTTTTTATGGCTGAATAACACTCCATTGTGTATATACACCCCATTTTCAGTATTCATTCGTTCATCAATGGACACCTAGGCTGATTCTATAACTTGGCTATAGTGAATTGTGCTGTTGTAAACATGGGTGTGCAGGTATCTCCATTGTATGCTGACTCACATTCCTTCATGCCAGGAGTTACCATGAAAGGTATAACAGGGTCCTGAACATGGAAGGTCTTTCCATCTTCTAGTGTCTTCTTCAGTATCTTTCTTCAGTGTTTTATAGTTTTCATTGTAGAGACCTTTCACTCTCTAGATCGGCTCTATTAGGTTATCTTTATTCCTGTTTTTGAGACTATCATGAACGAGATCATTTTCCTGAATTCTCTCAGTGAATTCATTATTGGTGTATAAGAAAGATACTGATTTTGTATATTGATTTTGAATCCTGCTACTTTGTGGAATTTATCACTTCTCAGGGTCTTTTGGTGAGGTCTTAAGAGTTTTCTAAATAGAGAATCATATTATCTGCAAAGAGTGGTAACGTGACTTCCTTCTTTCCTAGTTTTTCCTAATTGTACTCTTTTAAATTTTTTTTCTTTTCTGATTGCTCTGGCTAAATTTGAAGTAAATGATATTGAATACAAATGGTGAGAGTGGACACCCTTGTCTTGTTCATGATATTGCAGGAAATGCTTTCAGTTTTCCCCATTCAATATGACATTGGCTAGGGATTTCCCCTATATTGCCTTTATTATGTTGAGCTATGATCTTTCTACACCTAGTTTATTCAGGGTTTTTCTCATAAAGGAATGTTAAATTTTATCAAATGCTTTATATTTTTTGAGACAGAGTCTTGCTATGTAGTTCAGGCTGGTCTCAAATTGGCAATCCTCCTGCCTCTACCTCCGGAATGCTGGGATTACACGTGTGCATCACTATGCCTGGTTTATAAAAGGCTTTTTTCTACCTCTATTGCGATGATTTTTATCCTTGAATCTGTGTATGTGCAGTAGTGTATGTTACTGATTTTCATATATTGAATCATCCTTGTATGCATGGAATGAAATGAATTTAATTGTGATATATTATCACTTTAATGTGTTGTTGAATTCAATTTTATTGAGCATTTTTTAAATTTATGTCCATCAGAGAAATTGGCTTACAGTTTTTTTTATTGTGCTCTTGTCAGATTTTTGTATCAGGGTAATACTGGCTTGTAGAATGAGTTTGGAGGCATTCCTTCCTGTTCCGTTTTATGGAATAGTAGGGAATATTGGTATCTTTCTTTTGGTTAGATTGGTCAATTTTGTTTTTCTTTTCAAAGAACAAACTCTTTTTTTTGCTGACCCTCTGTATTGTTCTTTTAGTTTCTATTTAATTTATTTCTGCTCTGCTTTTTATTATTGCTTTCATCCTACTAATTTTGGGATTGGTTTGTTCTTGTTCTTTAAGACCTTGAGATGTATCAGTAGGTTATTTATTTGAAATTTCTCTGCTTTTTATTTTTGTTTGCTAGCATATATTGTACACAATAAAGGTTTTCCAGCCAGTGACAATTTCACTCTTCTTAATGGCTGAGTAAAACTCCATTGTGTATATACCACATTTTCTTTTTCCATTCATCCATTGATGGGCACTGAGGTTGATGCCATAATTTGGCTATTGTGAATAGTGCCACAAGAAACATGGGTCGGGCTGGAGGTGTGATTCAAGTGCTAGAGTACCTGCCTAACAAGCATGAAGCCCTTCATTAAAACTCCAGTACCACAGCTATCTTTATAGTACATTGACTTTGATTCTTACGGGCATATACCCAGAAGTGGTATAGCTGGATCATATGGGTGTTGGGTTTTTACCTTGTTGAGGAACTTCCATACTGATTTGCATAGTGACCACACTAATTTACATGCCCGCCAACAGTGATTAAGAGTTCCTTTCTCCCCCTCCCGCATCCTTTCCAGTATTTGTTATTACTTGTTTTCTTTATGATAACCACTCTGAGTGGAGTGAGGTGAGGTAGGATGTCAATGTGGTTTTGATTTGCATTTCCCAAACTGTTCAGTTCATTTGCCCACTTATTGTTTAAATTATTTTTTTTTGTGTTTAATTTTTTGAGTCCTTTATATATTCTGAATATTAACTGTCTGTTGGCAATTATTTTTTTCCCATTCTATAGGCTGTCCTTTCATTTTGTTGATTGTTTCTTTTGCTGTGAAGAAGCATTTTTTTCTTTTATTATTCATATGTGCATACAAGTGAAGAAGCATTTTAATGTAATCCATTTGTCAATTCTTGCTCTTATTTCCTGAGCTGTTAGAGTCCTATTCCAATTAAACTCAACCCCCATTTGACCTCTTAATCCCTTTGCCTCCTTCTTGAAACAATTTCAACAGGTTTAATTGTTCTATTTTCTTTTTGGCAGTGCTGGGATTTGAACTCAGGGCCTTTTGCTTGCTAGGCAGGCACTCTACCACTTGAGCTACTCCACCAGCCCATCATTTTCTATTTTCAATCATGTATATAAAGTACTTTGCTCATACTCAGTCTCCATTCACACTCTCATTTTGTCATCCCCTCCTGCTGGTACCCATTCCAAACAGAAACTGTTTTACATTTTGGTTATTAATTTTTAAAGACGGGATTCCTCATATGCGGGAGAACTAGCAATACTTATCTTTCTCAGTCTGGCTTATTTTGCTTAACATGATGGTCTTTCCTGCAGATGACATAATCTCATTCTTCTTTAAGAAGAATAGTACTCCATTGGTTGATGGACATCTAGGCTGGTTCCATACTTTGGCTATTGTGAATAGTGCCACTACAAACATGGGTGTACAGGTATCTTGACTCTGTGTTAACTTACATTCCTTAGGATGTATGCCCACAAGTGCTATAGCAGGATCATACTTTTAGTTTTCTGAGGAATTTATATTCCCACCAACATTGTTTTAAGGGTTCTCTTTTCCCCACATCCTCTTCAGAATTTGTTTTTTGTTTTATTGGCTTACAAATTGGATTATTTGTTCTTTTGTTATTTAATTTTTGGAGCTCTTTATATATTCTGGATAGTAATCCTTTATCCAACATGTGGGTTTTCTTTTGATTCTATTAATTCTTTCCTTTGATTGCAGAAGCTATTTAATTTGATGCAATCTCATTTTTCAATTCTTGTTCTTATTTTCTGAGCAATTGGGATTTATTCAGAAAAGTGTTACCTATGCCTAAATTTTCAAGTGTTTATTTTATTTGTCCGAACTGGTGTTTGAACTCAGGGCCTCATACTTGCTAGGCAGGCACTCTACCACTTGGGCAATGCCCTGAGTCCCGTCAAGCGCTTTATTATATATTTCCTTTAGCAATTTCAAAGATTTTGGTCTTCCATTAAGATCTTTGATCCATTTCTGTACTGGGTGAGAAATAGAGGTCTAGTTTCAGTCTTCCTTTTTTGCACTATTGGGGTTTGAACTCAGGGCCTTCACCTTGAGTCACTCCACCAGCCCTTTTTTTTGTGGTAGGTTTTTCAAGATAGGGTCTCATGAACTATTTGGCCCAGCTGGCTTCTAACCATGAGTAGCTAGGATTACAGGCATAAGCCACTGGCACCCAGCAGAGTTTCAGTCTTCTACATATGAATATATTTTTCCAACCTCATTTGTTGAATGGGGCTACCTTGTTTTTTGGTGGCACTGGGGTTTGAACTCAGGACCTCATGCTTAGCTAGGCAGGAGCTCTTACCGCTTGAGCCACTCCACCAGCTCTTTTTTGTGTTTTTTTTTTTCAAGATAGGGTTTCATGAACTATTTGCCTGGGCTGGTCTTGGACCATGATCCTCCTGATCTCTGCATCCCAAGTAGCTAGGATTACAGGTGTGAGCCACCAGCATCCAGCTGAAGAGACTATCTTTTCTCCAATGTAGGTTTTTTGGTATCTTTGTCAAAAATCAGATGTCTGTTGCTGTGTGGCCTTATTTCTGTCTCTCCTATTCTATTCCATTAATCAGCATGTCTTTTTTGTGCTGGTACTATGTTGTTTTAGTTGCTATGGGTCTGTAGTACCATACTGTTTTTGTTACTACATGTTCTGTAGTATAATTTGAAGTCAGGTATTGTGATGTTTCCAGCATTGCTCTTTTTGTTCAGGATTGTTTGGGCTATTTAGGGTGTTTTAATCACTTATATTCTTTCCATTGAAGTATTTTCATTGTTTAGGCAGAGTATGTAGAGCATGGTTGTGGTGAAATTTCTCACCACTGGACTGGAAGTATAGCTCAGTAGCCACATATTTGCCCACACGCTCACAGAACCACACCCAATCCCCAGCATGACTTAGAGATTAGAATATTAGCTAGAATGTCATGGAATTTCTAGTGTACAAGTTAGTGCTCCATGTAGGCTGAGGATGGAGCCATTCAAATGTCAGTTGTCAGCTCCAGAGCTGCATTCACTTTGGAAGCTTCACTTCTTTGTGTCTGGGAAGCTGCTGTGGCCACAAGGAGCTTTGGTGTCTGTGCTCTGGGCAGGTTCCCTCTTACTCCACAAGGCACCCTATTTGTCCCTCCAAGGATAGCAAGCATCCACACACAGGAGTGTCTCCTGAATGTGCCAGAGTGTGAGATAAGCAAACAGAGTGCTGAGTTCTGCACACGAGGGGTGGATTAAAGGGAGCCAGTGCTTGCTTGCCAGTCTCCGTGCTTTCAGAACCTACCCTGCAGTTAAAAACCCTGTGGGGTTGGGGAGGCTAGGGATTCATGGAGCCTGTGCTCAGAGATCTTAGCCTTGCCTGGCCAGGAGGCAGATTCTGTTTTTTTTGTTTAATTTTTAATTATATTTATTTATTATCATATTATTGTTGTACTGGGGGTACATTGAGACATTTACAAATGTTCTTACAATATGTCATATTGAATTCACCCCTCCCTCATTCTCCTTTATCCCCTATCCCCTCATTCCTGGAATAGTTTCAACAGGTCTTATTTTTCCATTTTCAAACATGAGTACATAGAATTTCCACCACATTCTCCCTCCTACGCCCTTTCCTTATATCCTCCCCACACTGGTACCAACCCCTAGATAGGACCTGTTTTATTTTCCTGTCCTTTGTTTTTGAAAAAAGACATTTTTGCTTGTTTAACATATCTATATAGAGAGTTTCATTATGACATTTCCACATATATATATTTCCCAAATTGGTCCATCTTCTCCATTTTTCTCCTTTCTACCTTAGTCCCTTTCTTATGGTGAATTCAACAGGTTTAAAATTTCTATATTCATTCTTGTATAGGAAGTACATCAACCAGCATGATCTGTTTGTCATAATATTGCTTGTGTTTGTATTGGACCTGTATTCCACATATGAATGGGTACCAGCAGGAGGGGATGACAAAATGAGAGAGTGAATGGAGACCCATTCCAAACAGAAACTGTTTTACATTTTGGTTATTAATTTTTAAAGACTAGATTCCTCATATGCGGGAGAACTAGCAATACTTATCTTTCTCAGTCTGGCCTGGTTAACTTCACTTGATGTCCTCCAATTGCGTCCATTTACCTTCAAACCACATGGTTTCATTCTTCCTTATGGCTGAATGAAACTCCATTATCTCTCTCTCTCTTTCTTTCTCTCTCTCTCTCTGTATATATATACATATATATATATACCGCATTTTCTTAATCCATTCAAATCAGTTGTTCCTCTTGAGGTCTTGATCTCTAGTACCATTCAGAGGATAAAACAACAGCCTAAGCAGCAAAAATACTAGAACAGATGTAATAATATAGTAAAAGCCAATTTAAAAGAACAACTGTACCACCAATAGCGACAGAACAGAAAAGGACAAAAGTAATATGCAATAAGCTAGAAAGATAACCATTAGTAAAAGTAAAATTTATTTTCAAACACAAGATTTAGGAATATATTTCTTTTTTTTAGTAAAAGCAAAATTAACAATAAAATAATAAAAATTGGCTGGAGAAAGGGAAAAATAAACAAGAGGAAAAAAAGAAAGAAAAAAGCAAAAGTGAGAAATTAGGGAAAAGAAATAAAAATCCAATTATAGAACAGAAAATAAGGTAATAAAACTCAATAAAAGAAAAAAAATGAGAGCTGAGTGCCTGACACCTATAATCCTAGCTACTTGAGAGGCTGAGATCTGGAGGCTCACAGTTTGAGGTCAGCCTAGGCAAATATTTACGGAAACCCCATCTCCAAAAAATAACGAGCAAAATGGACTAGAGGTGTGGCTTAAATGGTAGAGCATCTGCTTTGCAAGTTGATGACCTGAGTTCAAATCCCAGTACCACAGAAGAAGAAAAAAAGAGAAAATAAAATAAAAAAACAAAACAAAGCAAAATATTGCTCCTAGTCAAGGTACTTGTATTGGAGCAGCTTTTTTCTGCGTCCTCTAATATTGGAATCTTTCAGGTGTGAGGGGCAAGTGGGACACAGCTGAGGCTTGTTGTAATGTAATTCTTCTTAGCTCCCACCAATCAGGTTGGTCCTGAGTGTAGGCTGAGCCCTGCCTCATGGTTCTCGGCAGACCAGTTGAGGATATGCTATCCAAGGTCAGCCTGTATTCACTCTAGAGGCCTTTGGTATGGACATCTGGAGCAAAGGAACTTTGGTGGTTTGTGCACTGGGTGGATGCTTCCTCACTCCAGATGTTTTTGTGCACCTATATATTTGTGTGTGCGACAAACATCCAAACCGTGGAATATCTCCAAATAGCGCAAAGGAGTGTGGGAAGCAAACAAATCATTAAGTTCTGGGCTGGAGGCGGAGGAACTGTATTAGATGGCACTCTCAGACTCAGCCCTCCACACTAAACCACACAGGACTGGTCTCACTCCTTGCCACAGAGGATGGGACCACTGACCACTGTCCCTCCATAGCCCACACTCCCTGTGGCTTAAGCTTTTGAGTCAGTTTGTGACAGACCCTCCCCCTTTCCATGACTGTCTGTCATGACCTTCTCTCTCACTGTCACCACAGCAGAGTGTTTCCAGGCACTGAACTGAGGTTGTTCTGATCCCCAGAGCAGTTTAGTCCCTATCAATAGGACTCTTATGAAGACAGTTCTTAGTCGTAAGATTTTGAGAGGTGGGGAGTGATGTAATGCATTTATTCTCTAAATCTAGCTTATTATGCAGGAGTCATTTTTCAGACCAAACCCTCACAGAGAGTTTTAAATTTTTATTTTAAATTTTCATACACTAATAATATGAGGGCATTTCATTGTGAAAATTTATACATGAGTACAGTATACCTTGAATACCTTTGCCTCTTCCATTATATTTCCATTCCCCTCCCCCCGCTCTCCCCATACTGGATTTTAAGCTTGTAAAATACGGGTTAGTCTAGAGGGTATGATGGCCAGTCTGCTGTTATCATTGGAGCTGCCAAATTCTCCAGCTTATCTTGTGCTTGCCATATTAAGTTCCATCTCCACCTGTGGGATTAGAGTTGTGGCTTTCTTTATACTTTGCTCTTTTTCTCTGTGCATTTCAATTTTCCTGTCACCTCTTTCTCTTTTTTTTCCTTTTAAAAAAACTATGGTTGTCCTGGGGTACATTGTGACATTTACAAAAGTTCTTACAATATATCATAGCTGAATTCATACCCTCAGTATTCTCCTTAAAGACGCCCCCCCATTCCTGGGATAGTTTCAGCAGGTCTCATATTTCAATTTTCATACATGAGTACATCAAACTTCCACCATATTCTCCTCCCACACCCTTTCCTTATAGCCTTACCCCTCCCACTGGTGCCAACCCCCCGACAGGACCTATTTACCTTCCTGTTCTCCATTTTTGAAAAAAAACCAATTTTGTTTATTTAAAATAGCTATACAGGGAGTTTCATTGTGACACCTCTTTCTTGATTCCCAGAGCTCTTCCTCTCCTGTGTTATCTTGACACTTCTCACTTGCAGAGTCACACATAGGATTCTTCTATTCTACCACCTTATCCTGGAAGCCCCAAATCCAGCTCCTGTTTGAGCCCTTCTAAATAAAAGCCAATCCTAACCCCTGTCCCAAATACGAATGAAATCCTGAATCTTGACCAATCCTGACCAATCCACCAATCTGAGATCTCCTGCTGGAACCAGAGCTGGCTCAGCTCTGAATTTTATTCCAATAAGCCTAAACTTAGCTTTTTTGGGGGTCTGTGTATCCTTACATAATCTGTTCCTTGGTCTTGACACAGGGCCCACTCCGTTCTAGTTTCAGTTTTGATGTCATTCTGGATTCAGAAGCATTTCTTATGAAGCATTCAGTTTCCCGCCTTTTGTCCCTAACATCTTAAAGAGGAAACATAGTGTTGGGATGAATGAAATTATCTTGGATGCTGCTTTCACAATTTTCCTTAGCCTGACCCTCATTTATTAGTACTCCCCACTTCTCACCTCAATGTGATGTTCTTCTTTGTCTTTCCTTGTGTGCTTCTCTTTATCTATAATGCCTCCTCCTCCTGATCACCTCCCCAAACCTGACAAGGATCAGCTCATACTGTCCTTCCCTGAGGACATGTTTCTGCACCAGTGCATTCCATGCCAATGCCTTCTGAACTTGTCCTTACACTTCATTTGATATTCTTTCTAGTGGGCACTTTTTATAGTGGAGGGGCTCAACATTGGCATTCCGATTCAATGGTGGCTTAAAATTACATTTGAATAGTACTTTACCTGAAATGGAGAAAATAAACTTTATAATCAAATAATTGTATGGCTGGCTTCCATTGTTGACAGTATGATAACCTGCATGACTTTCCTGATATGTAAAAAAGTAAAATTTTAGGACGGGAGGTGTGTCTTAGGAGGTAGAGTACCTGCTTTGCAAGTGTGAAGCTTTGAGTTTGAACCCCAGCCCCACCCAAAAAAATATTAAATTTTGGATAGAAATAAAATTAGATAGCTTAAAATGTTCTGTTGAACTAGCATCAGAATAAGCAATAGATAAATCTTCAAAATAAGATGGAGCTGGGGGCCAGTGGATCACACTTGTAATCCTAGCTACTCAGGAGGCAGAGATCAGGAAGATTGTGGTTTGAAACTAGCCCTGGCAAATAGTTCGTGAGACTCAATCTCAAAAAACCCTTCACAAAGGGCTGGTGGAGTGGCTCAAGGTGTAGGCACTAAGTTCAAACCCTGTACTGCAAAACAAACAAACAAACAAAACTCTAAACAAAAAAAAAAACCCCAAGCAATATTGAGTATATCATACGATGTGATACCACTGAGAATTTAAAAAGGATAAAAGATGGAAACATATTATATCATGGATGAATCTCAGAAACATAATTTTAAGTGAAAGAATGCAGATACAGAAGCATATATACTATATGGTTCCATTTAAATGAACTTAAAAAACCAGGCAAAAGTAAATTCTGGTATTAGAAGTCATGTAATATCTACATTTAAGGAGTAAGACTGGGAAGGGTGATGAGAGAAACTTCTTGGAAGATGGAAATGTTTTATACCTTGGTATGAGTTGTGAAGGACTATCTATCTATCATCTATCTATCTATCTATCTATCTATCTATCTATCTATCTAATGAGCAGTTTCATAGAGTCGTTACTATTTGTGCTTAGAGTCTGCCCAAACTGGGACATCTAATTGGAGAAACCCTGGGTGGGAAAAAGCTGAAATTTCAAAAGAATGCACTGTAGTGTAAGGTAAAGTAGAAATAAACACTGCTTAATAGAAGGACAGAGGGGGGAGAAATGACCCAAACATTGTATGCACGTATAAATAAAAGAAAAAAAATAGAAGGACAGAAAGAAAAATTGCTCATCTTGACTTTGTTGATGGATGGAAGTAAAAAATATCCCCACAGTAGCAAAGAACACATCTAGTACCCAGATTGTGAATTCTAAACATCATTTCTTACTAAAAAGGAGCCAAAGTCACCTTGGATGACTAGCTGATTCCAGGACTTGGTCAGAGGATGTATAATCTTGGAGCACCTTAGTATGCAAGGAAGTAAGAAAATGTCTTCCAAATTATGGGGCATGTCAGAAGGATGTAGGAACTATCTTGAAGGCGTTCTCACTGGCCATATCTTAGAAAATTTGACCATTATAATAAATAAAAACATTAATAAATTTAATCATTAAATAAAATATAAATATTTGGATCTAATAAATAAGTAAATGTTCTTTTTTGTAGTATGTTGGTTGATAAATATGGAGGGAATACATCAAAATTCCAATGACATTCATCAAAGAGATTGAAAAATCTACTGTTAAATTTATATGGAAACACAAGAGGCCACGAATAGCCAAGGCAATACTCAGTCAAAAGAACAATGCAGGAGGTATCACAATACCTGACTTCAAACTATATTACAAAGCAATAATAATAAAAACAGCATGGTACTGGCACAAAAACAGACATGAAGACCAGTGGAACAGAATAGAGGATCCAGATATGAAGCCACACAACTATAAGCAACTTATCTTTGACAAAGGAGCTAAAAATATACGATGGAGAAATAGCAGCCTCTTCAACAAAAACTGCTGGGAAAACTGGTTAGCAGTCTGCAAAAAACTGAAACTAGATCCATGTATATCACCCTATACCAAGATTAACTCAAAATGGATCAAGGATCTTAATATCAGACCCCAAACTCTTAAGTTGATACAAGAAAGAGTAGGAAATACTCTGGAGTTAGTAGGTATAGGTAAGAACTTTCTCAATGAAACCCCAGCAGCACAGCAACTAAGAGATAGCATAGATAAATGGGACCTCATAAAACTAAAAAGCTTCTGTTCATCAAAAGAAATGGTCTCTAAACTGAAGAGAACACCCACAGAGTGGGAGAAAATATTTGCCAACTATACATCAGACAAAGGACTGATAACCAGAATATACAGGGAACTTAAAAAACTAAATTCTCCCAAAACTAATGAACCAATAAAGAAATGGGCACGTGAACTAAACAGAACTTTCTCAAAAGAAGAAATTCAAATGGCCAGAAAACACATGAAAAAATGCTCACCATCTCTAGCAATAAAGGAAATGCAAATTAAAACCACACTAAGATTCCACCTCACCCCTGTTAGAATAGCCATCATCAGCAACACCCCCAACAACAGGTGTTGGCGAGGATGCGGGGAAAAAGGAACCCTCTTACACTGTTGGTGGGAATGTAGACTAGTACAACCACTCTGGAAAAAAATTTGGAGGCTACTTAAAAAGCTGGACATCGATCTACCATTTGATCCAGCAATACCACTCTTGGGGATATACCCAAAAGACTGTTACTCCAGAGGCACCTGCACATCCATGTTTATTGCGGCACTATTCACAATAGCCAAGTTATGGAAACAGCCAAGATGCCCCAGCACTGACGAATGGATTAAGAAAATGTGGTATCTATACACAATGGAATTTTATGCAGCCATGGAGAAGAACGAAATGTTATCATTCGCTGGTAAATGGATGGAATTGGAGAACATCATTCTGAGTGAGGTTAGCCTGGCTCAAAAGACCAAAAATCGTATGTTCTCCCTCATATGTGGACATTAGATCAAGGGCAAACACAACAAGGGGATTGGACTATGAGCACATGATAAAAGTGAGAGCACACAAGGGAGGGGTGAGGATAGGTAAGACACCTAAAAAACTAGCTAGCATTTGTTGCCCTTAATGCAGAGAAACTAAAGCAGATACCTTAAAGCAACTGAGGCCAATAGGAAAAGGGGACCAGGAACTAGAGAAAAGGTTAGATCAAAAAGAATTAACCTAGAAGGTAACACCCATGCACAGGAAATCAATGTGAGTCAATGCCCTGTATAGCTATCCTTATCTCAACCAGCAAAACCCCTTGTTCCTTCCTATTATTGCTTATACTCTCTCTACAACAAAATTAGAGATAAGGGCAAAATAGTTTCTGCTGGGTATTGAGGGGGGGAGCGGGAGGGGGTGGAGTGGGTGGTAAGGGAGGGGGTGGGGGCAGGGGGGAGAAATAAACCAAGCCTTGTATGCACATATGAATAATAAAAGAAAAATGAAAAAAAAATATGGAGGGAATGGAATTGTAAAATCATCATTTTTTTTTTTTTGGCAGATGCTAGGGGTTGAACTCAGGGCCTTGTACTTGCCAGGCAGGCACCATACCACTTGAGCCACTCTGCCAGCCCTGAAAAATCATTATTTTGCAATTACTTCAGTAAGGCAAGAACAGCAATTTGTTCTTAGTCCAGTGGGTAAAGTTTGATGAAGCACAACATGTTTACATGGTATCAAATGGTCTCCCCTTAGATTACTTATTAGTTTCAAGAGTGAAAATGGTAACAAAACAGTAGAGAAAATGGATGATACTTTGATAAAATGATCAAAGTTAACATCACCAAGAAAGACAGATGAATATTGTGAGCCTCTGGATGTGATAGCCTGAGGACACAGAGGCATGTTTGTAATATTCCAACTCAGGATGCATTACTGGAATTTAATAATGAGCAAACATCAAATAAACCCAAGAGAGATATTCAGAAGACAACTGTCCTATACTTGTCCAAAAAATATCTTGAAAGATGAAGGCAGAGGAATAGATATAGATTACAGGTGACTGAAGAGTCATGAAAATTAAATTTAATTGTGGTTTTGGTTTTGATCTTATACCAAGAGAAATAGAAATGACATAAAGGTCATTATTGGAACAATTGACTGAATTGAAATATGGACTGTAGATTAGAGAGATGTGTCCATGTTAAATTTTATGAATTTGGTAACTACTGTGGCCATATAGGGTAATATCCTTGTTTTAGGATGGAGTAAAATGAGTTTACATGCAACCTACTCTCAAATGTTTCAAAGATAATTAAGCAATTGGGAAATATTTTTTATGTATGTAATACTTTAAAAAAGAGGAAGCAATGGAAATATTAGCACTAATTTTTTTCACGGAGAGTTTTTGTTGAACTTTGCAGATCTCAAGTTTTGGTGGCTTCACAAGGCATGAGGACTGAAGATAAAATGTAGAACCTAATCTAAGTAGTCAATGTAATAGGAAGAGCCTGGAAATGAGCTGGAATTTCAAAGAACCATGTTCTTAGTGTAAGGGTAAAAAACAAAGAAAGATAGATAGATAGAATGCAAATGACTGAGCAAATGCGATACATGGTCAAAAATGGATGAATGTGAATAAAAGGTGTATGAGAATTCTCTGTACTATTCTCTCAACTTTTAAGTAAATTTGAAATAATTTTAAAAACATCTCTCAAAATAATTCATAGCCATAGACTATATATCCCTGATACATCTGTCCTGAATTTACATTTATTTTGTATTTCAAAAAATCTCAGAGAATTTAATTTAAACGGATCCCACTTGACAGTCAGAAGTACAGAACTTCTCTAAAAAGAACTCAACTTTATTTCAAGTCTCAAAGAATTTTCACAGAGGTAGCTCCCAGGAAAATAAACATCTACCATTAAAGAATCATAACACATGCAAGGAAATTAGACACCATGAGTGATAATGAACATAAAAGGCCAGAATATATATAATTATTAAATTCAAACTACATATAAATGTCAAAAATATTAAATGTAGAAAGAAACTAATAATAGGTTTAAAGAAATAAAAGAAGAGATTAAAGATATAAGGAGTACATAGAAGAAAAATAGTCAATTAGATTTGAAAAAAGAACCAAGTGAGACTGTTGTATATGAAAAAAGATAATAATTGAAAATGAAAACTCAAAGATTTAAACCTTGAGCAAATTAACCTTGTTGCAGAGTAAATTAGTTACCAGGAGCAGAGGTGCATGCCTGTATGTAATCCCAGCACTCAGTAAGCTGAAGCAAGAGGATTGTAAGTCTGAGGCCAGCCTGGACTACGTAGTGAGGACTTGTCTCAAAAAAAAAAAGAGGAAATTAATAAACTGGATGATAGATCCAAAAAATTATCCAGAGTATGGTCCAGAGAAATAGATAGAACTTGTGAAAGAGAGATTGTGAATTAATAGTGTGAGAAAGTATAATATGCTTTTTGTTTTTTGGTGGTACTGGGGCTTGGACTCCAGGTCTTCACACTTGCTAGGTAGGTGCTGTACCACTTGAACCACTCCACCAGCCCTATTTTGTGTTAGGTATTACTTTTTTTTTTTAGCAGATTAATTCAACATACTGCTCCACTTAATACAGTCCAGAAAAAGAAAAAAAACTAATTTCAATTTTAATACAAACTCATGAACAAAGAAAAGGAAACCAATCTCATCGCTGCCCTTTGACAAAGAAGGCAAGCTATTTGCTATAGCTCCCAGGCATCAGTGTGTGGCAAGGGACAGGGACTTGGTGATCCAAGCAAGGCCTCTGAGATCCAGGAGGCAGGGAAAGGGGGTTTGCAAGACAAGGGTCCTGGCTGGCCTGCCTGGGGAAGGGCAAGGTTGGGGAGAAAGATGCCGCCCTCAGTCCAGTGGTTCTGGAAGTTCTGTGTTAGTGGCTTGGAGGCCTGGGCTTTTGAAATCAAAGGCACATGTGGGAATCCACTCCCAGCAAAGGGTGAGTCCTAGGGGAAGCCGACTGGGTTTCTTTCTGGAAGGTCCCCTCTGAAATGTCAGCCATTGGAAAACACAACCCAAAGTTGACAGAGGACCTGCAGGAAACTTCATTCTCTCACTTCTCTCTTCACTGGGGCACTGCCCCTTAGGAGGACCAGGCCAGCTCCTGACACCAGGGTCCTCCATCTTCTCAGACATTGCCAGCAGGCCGAAGGAGGCAGCAGGCGATGTCTGCTCCAGTGTGACTCACAGCAAGACCATGACTGCTTCTTCATAGTTCCTATGTAAGGCTTTCTTTTGGCCTCACCCAGGGGGGAACATACACAGAATGGTGGTCCCCCAGCTTCGTGGGAGCTGCCATCTCTCCAGAGATCTGGCTCCTAACACACTCTCCTCTCGGGGAGGTTTTTGTCCCACCAAGATTGTACAGGATCCAGAACAGTTTTTCTGTTTCACTGAGCCCAGGACCTGGTCTTACTTACCCAGCCCCAAATCCCTCTGGCAAGTGCCATGCTCGGGCACTGTTTACATAGTGGAAACCAAACGAAACGACTTGGCTTATGGAATGGTAAGAATGTGAAACCCCAATCAAAACAAAGTACCCCTCCATGGAATACAACAGAAAAGCCCATCCATCACCACCCCTTTTCCATGTGAGGACAACCACCTTGGGCCCCCAAACAACTCCAAAAATAAGCCCAAAGACCTAACATATAACTCTCAAACCAATAAACCTCTCCCAAAACATGCAAAGGAACTGCTCACCCAGAAACACCTAAAGTAATCTGTGCAGATCGTGAGGAGCCCAACGACATCACCCACCTTTCTGTGAGCTCTGTGTCCTCCACGGGACCCTGAGGAGGTGGGCTCTCTTCTTAAGGCCAGGACAGTGACAGTGAAGAAAGGTGTTTTTTTTTTCTTTAACTACAAGGCATGGACACTGGCCTGGCCCAGGGAAGGACTGAGCACACATGAGATCCCACTCAGCTCCGGAGCCACTACTGCACCCATCAGTGGCAGGTGGTGGCAATTCCTGGAAACAACACAATCACAAACATATAGTAGCACAATACAAGGGCTACCTCTGGTGGCAGGAAGCCAGCCACCACAATGGCCAAGCAGGGGCAGGACACTGGAGGCCCCCAGGACCACATCTTTCCCAGATTTGCAGCAAAGGCACGATTGGGGTTTCCCACATAGCCTGTCCCAAGTCCATCAGCAAAGTCACCAAGGTGCACACATGGGTCCCAGGACAACCGGGTTATTTCCTACTTAATCTGGGTCCTCATCAGACCCTCCCTTCCAGCTGGGGGACATCTTTGAGGTCACACATTCTCACCGTAAAATGTTGCCCTTCCTCGCCCCCTCTCATTTTGTCTTTCCCCTTGTGTGCATGCCACGGTTCACCCAGTGGTGGCCATGGTGGCACACAGAAGCTAGAAGGACCCCAGGCCCACTGTTAGTTCTTCTTCTCAAGGTAGTTGGAGGGCACCCAGCTTTTGAAGGGCTTCACCTCGTCTAGGATCTGGCAGTAGCACCATCCACTGGGGTTCCTCTCCGGCATCTCCATGGACACCCCCTCCTGGAGATCCCGCTGTCATATCCCCTCATATCTTTGAGATTATTGTGGATGAGCTGGGATTTCTCAATGGATTTGGGGCACATAGGGGACGCAGGAATACCGTTGAGCTGAGCAGGCAGCAGGGGAGAATCTGAGCCTGCTCTGCCCGGCGGCCCTTGGCCTCGAGGCCGCTGAGTGCGCAGTGCTAAAAGAGGAGTTCCAGCGGACCTCTCAGAGGTTGTCAGTGGCTGCGAGTGACTCGGTCATCCTCTGAAAGGCGTGGGACTGGTTGTTGTCCTTGGGTGGTGGGGGCACCCAAGTCAGACTGGGGCCTGACTGCCACCTGCTGCACTCCATTCCTCATCTTCATTGCCGAAGCCCCTGGGGAGCTTGGAGGTGATAGTCGGCGTGGTGCTGTTGCTCTGGTTCACGGTGTTCAGCGCTTGCACCCGTTTCTTGATGTTTTCCAGGCTGTCTGACTTGCCCTCATTCTGCTTGCTCTTTGCTGCCTCTTTGCCAGAGTGGTCGGGCACCAAACATTGAGAAGGGACCCAGCCCTCCAGCTCCCCAAACCTCACGTACCATCACCTGCTTTCCAGTTTCTCCAGTACCTGTACTTCTGCGCCGCTGATCTCTGAGTCCTGGACCTTCTGATAGGAGCTACATGTTACATAGGAGAAAACCTGCCCTTCCCAGTCCTTCTTAGGACATGGGAGAGTGGTGACCGGGAGGCTGATGACATCGGCTGAGCCCCTCCTGGATCCCTCATAGGGCCCCTCAGAGGCTGTGTGTGGGGACAGCTCTGAATCCTCTCTCCTAGAGCCCTTAAGCCCCCATCCCCAGCTGTCCTGTGGGTCTCAGCTGGCACTATAAAGTGCTGATACACATTTTCTTTTGGCTGTGTGATTCGGCTTGGTTCAGGAACGGCTTGGACTGGAGGGATGGCTTGGGTTGAGCACAGGAAGTCAGCCCAGCCTTCAGGTCTGCATCCTTTTTGGCTCCAATCTTGGGAATGCCCTGGAGAGGGAGGGCAAAGGGGGAAGGGGGAGGGGGGGGTTCTTCCCCTTCTGCCTGGACATTCTTCTCTGCCTTAAGCTTTAGGAGCTATGATGACTTGGGGGAGCTGAATTTGGGGGAGTTTTCTTGCAAAAGACAGAGAAGACCCCTCTTTGGGAGGAGTTGCTGTCCCTGGAGGAACCTCTGGCTGAGAGACCATCCTCTGCACATTGCCCGAAGCCCTCATTCTCATTCTCCTCTTCCAGAGCCACGTCCTCAGAAGACTCACCCACCTTGAAGCAGACTGCTGCAGGGAGAAGGCAGGGGAGGGCCTGTGGGGCTGGGTGGCCTCCTGTCCCCTGAGCCTCTGTCTTCTGCAGGCTCCTCACTCAGCTCTGGTTCCCCGTCAAAGCCAAAGGCCAGGGATGTCATACTCAGGCTCTTTGTACTTGAGTTTCAGCGGGGAGGCCTGGCTCTCACTGGCACCTGCAGGACCCTCCTAGGGGCTTCCTTGGGCATGCTGGGGGGGGTAGGCGGGGGCACCTTGGGCTGGGTCAGTGTCTGGTGCAGCAGCTCAGGTTGGGCTTTCTTGTGTTTATCGATGTAGGATGCAGGGGCCCAGCCTTTCTTTTGACCAATCTGCACTTACCACCAACCACCAGAATTCTTTCTTATCAATGACTCCAGAAGCTGATCAGAAATGACTGGAACTTGGCAATGGTGTAGTTCTCTACCTCAACAGAAGGGGGCTCTGGTGGTTGAGGTTGGATTCTCTGCATGGTGGTGGTCTTGTCCTGGGGCTTGGGGAGCTGATCTGGGCCCTCTGAGGGGTGTTTCTGGCCATAGCTGGAGAGCCCTAGGCCAGCTTGGACACAGTCCTCTCAGGGACACCCAGGGTGTTGCTGTTGGAGGTGTAGCAGAGGATGGGCAGGGTGATCTTCTTGGCAATGGGGGCCTCGGAGCCTTCTCCTTCAGCTGGCAGAGTCTCCTTGTCCCCAGGATGAAATTATTTGACATACAGTGACACAGGAAAATATGATTCATATTCAAGCAAAGAGATGATAATGGGAGACTGGCCCAGCTGCTGGAATTAGATGCAAAGGGTTACAAATTAGCCATCACATACATGTTACTTAAGGATGTAAAGGAATGAAGAAATAGGAAATCTTAGCTGAGAAATAGGAAATATAAAAATTTAAAAATCAGTGGAGATTCCAGAACATGGAAGAACACAAAATCTGAAATAAAGACAAAATGTGAATAAAAAAGCCACTGGATGGGATTAATACCAGAAAGAGGAGGATTGTGGTTGAAGGCCAGCCTGAGCAAATAGTTCATAAGATCCCATCTCCAAAGACAACCAGAGCAAAATGGACTGGAGGTGTGGTTCAAGCAGTAGAGTGCTTGCTTTGCACTCTACTGCTTGTAGGTGTTGGTGGCTCGTGCCTGTAATCCTAGGTACTCAG
Source organism: Castor canadensis (assembly GCF_047511655.1). Taxonomy (NCBI): domain Eukaryota; kingdom Metazoa; phylum Chordata; class Mammalia; order Rodentia; family Castoridae; genus Castor; species Castor canadensis. Next base: position 93,245,477 of record NC_133405.1, read on the forward strand.
GAGGCAGAGATCAGGAGGATCAAGCTTCAAAGCGAGCCTGGGCAAATAGTTTGCAAGACCTTATCTCAAAAAAACCATCAAAAAAAGGGCTGGTAGTGTGGCTCAAGGTGTAGGCTCTGAGTTCAAGCTCCAGTACCACCAAAAAAAAATTTTAAAAAGCCCTGAGTTCAAACTCCAATCCAACTTAAAAAAAAAAACAGATTCTTGGAGACTTATGGAATACAAAATGATCTAATATATGTGTAACTGGAGTATCAGAAAAGGAGGAGAGAAATAATGAGGCAGAAACATATTTGAATGGTCAAAATTTTCTTAAAAATTTTGTGAAAAGACAAAAATTTACAGGTTTGTGGGGCACTGGTGGCTCACGCCTGTAATCCTAGCTACCCAGGAGGCAGAGATCAGGAGGATGACGGTTTGAAGTCAGCCCAGGCAAATAGTTCATGAGACCCTACCTCGAAAATACCCAACACAAAACAGGGCTGGTGGAGTGACTCAAGTGGTAGAGAACCTGCCTAGCAAGCATGAGGCCCTGAGTTCAAACTCCAGGACCTCCAAAAAAATTTCCAGGTTCAAACTGGGCTCCCAAGTAGCCTATATTCTTAGCTACTTGGGAGGCTGAGATTGGGAGGATTGGGGTTTGAGGCCAATCCAAACCCTGGAAAATAGTTCTTGATATCCCATCTCCAAAATATCAGAGCAAAATGGACTGGAGGTATGGCTCAAGTGGTAGAGTGCCTGCTTTGCAAGCATGAAGCCCTGAGTTCAAACACCAGTCCCACACACACACAAAAAAATAAAACAAACAAAAAACCCCAAAACAATTTACAGGTTCAAAAAGCTTAGTAAATTCCAAACAGGATTAAAAACAAAGAGAAACTACACATTGCCACACCATAGTCAGTCTTCTAAAAGCTAAATTAAAGAGAAAATTCTGAAAGTAGCTAGAGGAAAATTACACATCAAATATAGGATAAAGATAATTTGGATGACTGCAAACTCCTCATTAGAGACAGTGAAGGAGAACTAAAGTGTAACAATATCCTTAATGTCCTGATATGGGAAAAATGTTGTCAACCCAGAATTATATATTTGGAAAAATATGCTTTAAAGTGATGAAAAATGAAGAGATGTCAATAAAATAAAATGAGGAATGCTCCTAGCAGTCATATTAAAACAGTTAAAAATAGACAGCTGAAGTTCACTTTTTTTAGATAGGGTCCGACTGTGTAGCCTAGCCTGGCCTTAAACTCAGGATCCTCCTGTCTTGGCCTCCTGAATGCTGGATTTTATAGGCAGGTGCCACCACACCTGGCTGAAGTCAATTTTAATTACATATTATTATATATATATATATTATTTAACCCACTATAGCAAAACTATATAATTGCAATGTATAATCAATATATAAATTACCAATAAAGTACTTTATATTTTTCTTTTTCCATACTGAATCTCCAAAATCAGGCTTGTATTTCACATTTGCATCTCATTTCACAGTAACCACAATTCAAGTTCTACTACATTGGACAGCATGGATTTGGAAAATCTCTCACCTATTAACATGAGGACTCATGTGTAAAAGTGTTCCTTGTAGCATTGTTGGTAATAGCAGAAAATTAAAAAGCAACCCGTGTCCATCAGAAGTAGAGTGGAAAAATGGTGCGAACACATATGACAATGAAATGAATGATTTATTGTTACATGAACCAACATGGATGACTCTCAGAAACCTAATGTTAAGTATATAAAAGAAGTCATAGAAGAATATATAAAATAATCTTTTATATAAAATTCAAAGCCAGGTAAAACGAAATATGTAGAGATACAACTACAACTGGAAAATTAAATAAAATCAAGAAACTATATAAAATTCAGGGTAGTGGGGAGTGGTGTGTGATTTTGGATGGATTTCCAAGGTAATATGAAGTTGAGTTTCTGGGTAGTCATGTCATGATTTTAATAGCTTTTACACTTACAAATTTTAAATTGAAAATTATATTCTGTAGCTTTTAAGTTGTAATTAAATTAATTTACTTGATTAACTACATTTAATTTAAAATTAAAAATTTTTTGTTTAGGTGAATTTTATATAACACAAAACTAACCGTGTTAGGCAGGTGCCAGTGGCTCACGCCTATAATCCTAGCTACTCAGGAGGCAGAAATCAGGAGGATCACGGTTCAAAGCCAACACAGGCAAATAGTTCTCGAGACCCTATCTTGAAAAAATCCAACACAAAAAGAGAGCTGGTGGAGTGGCTCAAGGTGGAGGCCCTGAGTTCAAACCTCAGTACCAGACACACACACACACACACACACACACACACACACACACACAAACCTAACCATGTTAAAGTAGCATTTAGTATATTCACAATACTGTGCAACCACTGCCTCTATCTAGTTCCAAAACATTTCCATTACCCTAGAAGAAAGCCTTGTTTCCATTAAGAAATTGATTTTCATTGCTTAAACCCCCCAGCTCCCGGCAACTTTTGTGTTTGTCATCTCTTACTCAGTATGATGATTTTGAGTTTCCTCTATGTTGTAGCACTCATCAGTTTTTCATTCCCTTTAGTGGTTAAGTAATATTCCATTGTGTGTATATATAGCACAATTTGTTATCTATTCATCTGTTCATAGACATCGGGGCTCTTTCTACCTTTTGGCTATTGTGGATAATACTGTGCGTACATACATGTACATGTATTTGATTTCCAGGTTTCATTTCCTTTGGGTAAATACCTAGGAGTGCAATTGCTGCAACTATGGTAACTCCATGTTTAACTTTTAGACGACTGTCAAACTGTTTTCATCAGTAGTGTCTACGTATAATACTTTATAATAAGAAATTTTACTGAGCGTGAGGCCCTGTGTTCAAACCTCCCTACGGCCAAAAAATGTTAAAAGTGTTAATAAATGCTGCATATATTAAAAGACTTCGTTGGAGACTAAACCTTCCCCTTAATGTGTTCACTAGTTATTTCCACATTTGCTTTTCATCCCTCCTGTGCATTTCCTGTAGGTAGGGGTTGTTTTCTAGTAAAAGAAAATCCTTTATCTTGAAAAGCAGATGAAGAGAGTTTTCTCAGAAGCCAATTCTTTTGAGTCCCAGGGAAAATCTGTTGCAATGGTTTTTCTGAAACTTAGGGAATATAAATTAATAAGTAAAAAAAATTTCCAGTAAGTATTTGTTATGTGCCAGGTAGTCTGTTAGATGTTTCATGGATTTCATCACTTTGAAACTTCTCAATTCTCATGTGATTTCAATGTTACCATGGCCTCAGTGATACACAGGAATTTTCAGCTGTTGAGGGTTCTTGGGTCCACCCTGAGATTGAAAGCAAGGGTGGACTCCCACAGCAGAGGTCAGAAAGATTTTATTTGTAGAGAAGAGAAGAGAAAGACTGCATGGGGGAATGCAGTGGGACCCAGAAACCGGTGGTCACGTGGGTCAGGTTGGAAATTGGGTTTTATAGCCTTTTTTGTATTGCCTGAGGGCAGAGATGTCTCTCAGGTGCAAACAGATGTTTCCTGGGAAGAAGTGTCTCCTTGGCCAATTATCACCTTTTGGGACCTCCTGCAGTAAGTCCTTCAAGTTCCCCCTCTCAAGGATTGCCCTAACTGCTGTTAGGAATAGGGACAACAAAATCTATTCAGTGACTGCTTCCTGCTGACAGGGGGCGATGAAGGGGCGGTAGCATCAGAGCTGACCATGAGAGGGGTTGTCAAGGGGACCACAATAGTAGGTCATTTTCATCTCCATCAGGGTCATCTGTAGTTTGATGGATTCTACATGGGAGGAAACAAACTTGACAAGTAAGTTTAAAATGCAAGGCCCAAACCCAAGCAAGAGAATAATGGCAACTATAGGCTCAGAAAGGGTAGGAACCATGTCCTGGAGGGGAACCAGGGTTTTATTGGTTCCATACCTCTGTAAAAACCTGAGTTTCAAGGGACTGTTTCAGAGCCACTTAGCCTTTTGGAGAATGTAATCTGCATGTTCCTCTCCAATGCCTTAAGTATTTATATGTGTGCAACAGGAGGTATTGGTGATGGCCCATACCACCCGCCTTTGTTTAGCCAAAAGAAAATCTAGGGCCAGGCAGTGGTCCATGACCATACAGGCAAGGGATGACAAAGACCTTTGCATGTCCTTAATAGCAAGGCCTACCTGGTCTGAGGTGCCCTCTACCACTTTGGTTAGGTTTTTTGCAGTTACATGATTGGCAATCACCCCACAGCTGATTCCAGCAAGGGCTGTAACTAGTGCTGTTATCCCTAAAACTATTAAAGTAACCTCCCTTTTGTCCCTATGGGAAGTCATTCCTGTTTGTTGGGAAAATTCAGTCTGTTGTATTATAGTATTATTCCAAAAATGATATGTTCAGGATTAGGTATAAGTTGGGCAACTGCCCAATTTCCTCGAGTATGGTTTGGGTGCAGACATAGCAGCCCCCATATCCGGTTCTTTTTCCATGACCACCCTACAAAGAGATATCCTTCCTCAAGGCATAAAATACCTTGGGTGTTGTTAGCCTGGGACTGAGAGGTATCTCCTGGAAACAGGTAGTCAGGAACATTAAGGCTGCTTGTAAAAGATGGAGGCACAGGGGGTGGAAAAGTAGAGTTATACAGTTTTTTAAAACCCTTTTGTATATTTGTTAAGATACACTTGTGATGACCAGTAGTAAGTATGCAATAAGAGTTTTTACCAGTGAGGTTTGAGGACTTGGTCAGCTTGGAAACAAGGCTCCCATTACAAGCAATAGCCCTAATCACACGGGGACCCATAAAAGTGGGGCCCTTAGAGTTATTCATACAGCACCAGCTGGTTATCAGATGATAGTCTCCTTTAAAGGTGGTGAAGTCAACTATGTCCTTTCTTCGGTATGTAGGCCCTAGGCCCTCTATTGATGGATGACAAACTGGTGTATAGCTGTCGAGGACAGAAACATTAAACATCCAAGTTTTTGTCTGAGAGATGAACTTAAGCCAAGAGTAAGACATAGTAGGCTGGTTCTTCCATGGGACCCCTGTAAGAGGAACCATGGCATAGGAGAAGTTATCTGGCCTGAATATCAAAGAAAGGAAAGGACGCTGAGTAAAATTTAATAAGGCCCATGCTGGCAGGTGAGCAGCTGTTGGTCTCTCATAGCAAACTCAGGAGTCCTGTAGTGGGGATCTTGGAAGGACAGATGCTCGAGAGAGGTTTAAAAACCCATTGGTCTTCCATGAAGGCCTGTAGCTCTTTCCATATAGGGACACTGGCATACCCAGAAGACCAAGCCCCATAGCAATATAGTTAGCAAATAAAAGGAACATAAGTTCCTTTTAAGTTACAGTCCAACTAGAAGGAGCTGTACCAGCTAGTCCTCTTCCCAAATAATTACAAGAAGAATGAATAGACTGATTAGGAGATATTGGAGGTTTGGGTCAAGAAGGCTCATGGAGGTGACTTATCTGCATCTGTAGGCTTTTTTTTTTTGAACAGCGTTTTAATCCATCCAAAGGTTCTCATGAGAAGGAGGCAGGCTCCAATTCTGGGTCCAGAGATGGAGATGTGATGTTCACATGGGGATTCCAACTCTTGACTCTATTTTTTTTTATGAGTACTAGAACTCTCTTCTTCTTTTTTTAATTTTTATTTTATTCATATGTGCATACAATGTTTGGGTCATTTCTCCCCCCTTCCTCCACCCCCTCCCTTACTCTCCCGCCTCCTCCTTCTCCCCCCCTACCCCCTCTCTACCCGGCAGAAACTATTTTGCCCTTATCTCTAATTTTGTTGAAGACAGAGTATAAGCAATAATAGGAAGGAACAAGGCCAACCCTTGACTCTTGAGTGATGGATCCAGGAATCCAGGCCAGCCACTTGCATTGCTGTTGGGGTAGACAGAATAACTGGTATGGCCCCTCTCAAGGAAGGGTATTTAAGTTCCAGGTTGGATTTGGAGACTTTATTAGGACTAGGTCACCAGGGCAAAAGAGAGGGGGTCCCTTTTTATCCTCCCTGGGGTAGCTTGTTTGATCTCTGAGAGTGTTTGTTGGAATTTAGTAAGTTGAGTGACATGGGAGATTAACTGAGCTGTTTCTTGGTCAAGAAGGAGGTCATTGGTTAGGAAGGGCTTGCCGTACAGACATTTGAAAGGGGTGAGTCCTTGCTTGCCAAGAGTGTTTCTTTTTTTTTTTTCCCAGTTCTGCCAAAAAATTATTTTTATTTTTTTTTGGACCCATTATACAAATGACATCACTGGGGCCTGAGGTGATGTCACTCACCCAATGTCACCCAGGCATCTGGTTCCAAAGCACAGGCTGCTTCTTTTCTTTTTTTATTCATACGTGCATACAATGTTTGGGTCATTTCTACCCTCTCCCCCCACACCCTCCCCCCACCCCCTCCCTTACCACCCACTCTGCCCCTCTCCCTCTCCTCCCACCCCCTCGATACCCGGCAGAAATTATTTTGCCCTTATCTCTAATTTTGTTGAAGAGAGAGTATAAGAATAATAGGAAGGAACAAGGGTTTTTGCTAGTTGAGATAAGGATAGCTACACAGGGAGTTGACTTGCATTGATTTCCTGTGCATGTGTGTTACCTTCTAGGTTAATTCTTCTCGAACTAATCTTTTCTCTAGTTCCTGGTCCCCTTCTCCTATTGGCCTCAGTTGCTTTTAAGGTATCTGCTTTAGTTTCTCTGCATTGAGGGCAACAAATGTTATCTAGTTTTTTAGGTGTTTACCTATCCTCATACCTCCCTTGTGTGCTCTCGCTTTATCCTGTGATCAAAGTCCAATCCCCTTGTTGTGTTTGCCCTTGATCTAATGTCCGCATATGAGGGAGAACATATGATTTTTGGTCTTTTGGGCCAGGCTGACCTCACTCAGAATGATGTTCTCCAATTCCATCCATTTACCAGCGAATGATAACATATCATTCTTCTTCATGGCTGCATAAAATTCCATTGTGTATAGATACCACATTTTCTTAATCCATTTGTCAGTGGTGGGGCATCTTGGCTGTTTCCATAACTTGGCTATTGTGAATAGTGCCGCAATAAACATGGGTGTGCAGGTGCCTTTGGAGTAACCTGTGTCACAGTCTTTTGGGTATATCCCCAAGAGTGGTATTGCTGGATCATATGGTAGATCGATGTTTAGATTTTTAAGTAGCTTCCAAATTTTTTTCAGAGTGGTTGTACTAGTTTGCATTCCCACCAACAGTGTAAGAGGGTTCCTTCCCCCCCTCACCCGCATCCTCACCAACACCTATTGTTGGTGGTGTTGCTAATGATGGCTATTCTAACAGGGGTGAGGTGGAATCTTAGTGTGGTTTTAATTTGCATTTCCTTATTGCTAGAGATGGTGAGCATTTTTTCATGTGGTTTTTGGCCATTTGAATTTCTTCTTTTGAGAAAGTTCTGTTTAGATCAGTTGCCCATTTCTTTATTGGTTCATTAGTTTTGGGAGAATTTAGTTTTTTAAGTTCCCTATATATTCTGGTTATCAGTTCTTTGTCTGATGTGTAGCTGGCAAATATTTTCTCCCATTCTGTGGGTGTTCTCTTCAGTTTAGAGACCAGTTCTTTTGTTGAGCAGAAGCTTTTTAGTTTTATGAAGTCCCATTTATCTATGCTATCTCTTAGTTGCTGTGCTGCTGGGGTTCCATTGAGAAAGTTCTTGCCTATACCTATTAATTCCAGAGTATTTCCTACTCTTTCCTGTATCAACTTTAGAGTTTGGGGTCTGATATTAAGATCCTTGATCCATTTTGAGTTAATATTGGTATAGGGTGATATACATGGATCTAGTTTCAGTTTTTTGCAGACTGCTAACCAGTTTTCCCTGCAGTTTTTGTTGAAGAGGCTGTCTTTTCTCCATAGTATATTTTTAGCGCTTTTGTCAAAGACAAGTTGGTTATAGTTGTGTGGCTTCATATCTGGGTCCTCTATTCTGTTCCACTGGTCTTCATGTCTGTTTTTGTGCCAGTACCATGCTGTTTTTATTGTTATTGCTTTGTAATATAGTTTGAAGTCAGGTATTGTGATACCTCCTGCATTGTTCTTTTGACTGAGTATTGCCTTGGCTATTCATGGCCTCTTGTGTTTCCATATAAATTTAATGGTAGATTTTTCAATCTCTTTAATGAATGTCATTGGAATTTTGATGGGAATTGCATTAAACATGTAGATTACTTTTGGGAGTATAGACATTTTTACTATGTTGACTCTACCAATCCATGAGCATGGGAGATCTCTCCACTTTCTATAGTCTTCCTCAATCTCTTTCTTCAGAAGTTTATAGTTTTCCATGTAGAGTTCATTCACATCCTTTGTTAGGTTTACACCTAGGTATTTGATTTTTTTTTGAGGCTATTGTAAATGGAATTGTTTTCATATATTCTTTTTCAGTTTGTTCATTATTAGTGTATAGAAATGCTAATGATTTTTCTATGTTGATTTTATATCCTGCTACCTTGCTATAGCTATTGATGGTGTCTAGGAGCTTCTGAGTAGAGTTTTTTGGGTCTTTAAGGTATAGGATCATGTCATCTGCAAATAGGGATATTTTGACCATTTCTTTACCTATTTGTATTCCTTTTATTCCTTCTTCTTGCCTAATTGCTCTGGCTAGGAATTCCAGTACTATGTTGAGTAAGAGTGGAGATAGTGGGCATCCTTGTCTAGTTCCTGATTTTAGAGGGAATGGTTTCAGTTTCTCTCCATTAAGTATAATGCTGGCTGTAGGTTTGTCATATATAGCTTTTATAATGTTGAGGTACTTTCCTTCTATTACTAGTTTTCTTAGCGATTTTATCATGAAATGGTGTTGGATCTTATCAAAGGCTTTTTCTGCATCTATTGAGATGATCAAGTGGTTTTTGTCTTTGCTTCTGCTAATGTGGTTTATTACATTTATTGCTTTTTGTATGTTGAACCACCCCTACATTCCTGGGGTGAAGCCTACTTGGTCGTGGTGAATGATCTTTTTGATGTGTTGTTGAATTCGGTTTGCCATTATTTTATTGTGGAATGTTCATTAAAGAGATTGGCCTATAGTTCTCCTTTTTGGAGGTGTCTTTGCCTGGTTTTGGGATAAGTGTAATACTGGCTTCTTAGAATGTGTTAGGCAGTTTTCCTTCCCTCTCTATTTCGTGGAACAGTTTAAGGAGGGTTGATGTCAGTTCTTCTTTAAAGGTCTGATAGAATTCAGCAGAGAATCCATCAGGTCCTGGACTTTTCTTTTTGGGGAGACTCTTGATTGCTGCTTCAATTTCATTTTGTGTTATAGATCTATTCAGTTTATTAATATTTTCTTGGTTCAGTTTTGGATGATCATATGTATCTAGAAATCTGTTCGTTTCTTTAAGATTTTTGAATTTATTTGAATATAGGTTCTCAAAGTAGTCTCTGATGATTTCCTGGAGCTTGATGGTGTTTGTTGTTATCTCTGATTTTGCATTCCTGATTCTACTAATTTGGGTTTTTTCTCTCCTCATTTTAGTCAGGGTTGCCAGGGGTCTGTCGATCTTGTTTATTTTTTCAAAGAACCAACTTTTTGTTTCATTAATTCTTTGTATGGTTTTTTTGTTTACTATTTCATTGATTTCAGCTCCTATTTTTATTATTTCACTCCTTCTATTTGTTTTGGGATTTGCTTGTTCTTGTTTTCTAGGAATTTGAGATGTATCATTAGGTCATTGATTTGGGATCTTTCAGCCTTTTTAGTATATGCACTCATGGCTATAAACTTTCCTCTCAGGACTGCCTTTGCTGTGTCCCATAGGTTCTAGTAGGTTGTGTTTTCATTTTCATTGACTTCCAGGAACTTTTTAATTTCCTCTTTTATTTCATCAATGACCCATTGTTTATTAAGTAATGAGTTATTCAGTTTCCAGCTGTTTGCATGTTTTTTGTCTTTACTTTTGTCTTTGAGTTCTAGTTTTATTGCATTGTGATCAGATAGTATGCACGGTATAATTTCTATTTTCTTATATTTGCTGAGGCTTGCTTTGTGCCCTAGGATATGATGTATTTTGGAGAAGGTTCCCTGGGCTGCTGAGAAAAATGTATATTATGTAGGAGTTGGATGAAATGTTCTGTAGACACAAGTAGGTCCATTTGATCTACTGTATATTTTAGATCTTGGATTTCTTTATTGATTTTTTGTTTGGATGACCTATCTATTGATGATAATGGGGTGTTAAAGTCTCCCACAACCACTGTGTTGGAGTTAATAAATGCTTTTAGGTCCTTCAGGGTATGTTTGATGAAATTGGGTGTGTTGAGGTTGGGTCTAGCAACTTCTTAAAAGGCACATTAAAGGATTTCAATTTTGATAATGAACTTGATGATTTATTGTAGACAGTTATACTATGCGTTACTGAAGTCCTCTTTATCTAGAGGGGATATGTTCCAAGACCCCACTTTATGCCTGAAACCATGGATAATACCTAACCTACATAAGCTATGTTTTTTTCCTCTATGTCTTGTGGCATTGCCACACAGTAGCAGAATTAATCTGAATACTGTAGTAGTCAATCTTATAACCGAGACACCTACTGAATGACTAATGGATAGGTAGCAGATACAGTTTGTAGATGCTGGGCAATGGAGTGATTCATGTTTCAGGCAGGATGGACCAGGACAGCACAAGATTTTACTACTGAGAATGATGTACAATTTAAAACTTATTGTCATTTCTGGAATTTTCCATTTAATACTTTCAAACTATAGTTGGCCATGGGTAATTGAAACCACAGAAATCAAAACCATGGATTAGCACACGGGGACTACCATATATTGTTTTAGACTCAGACTAGGGCTACTGCTGATCTTAACCCCTTCCTCTCAAATCAATTGGATGGTGTTAGCCTCAGAGCCTGGAGGGTGTGGGTACTCACATTTGCCAACAATACCCCATAAACAGTATGGATTTGCAAGGAGGTTTGTTACTATTGTGCTTATTTTCACTCCAAGGTGCAGTTAACTTCATTATCTAGAGGCTTGAACTAATTTTTGTTTTACTAGTTAGTTGAGAAGTTTTTTATGGAAATCTAAGTTAACTGGCACAGATTTAATCCCTTGATATTTAAATTTTCCTTTGTATAGTGGTATTTCAGGCAGCTGCATAACTGGTTCACTAATTAACCTAGCTCATTATTTGTGTGGAAAGGGGAAAAGTTCATTCGTAACTAAGAGAGAGACTGTTATTTATACCTCAATTCAAATACCAAGAATCTGGGGAAGAGGCAAGTTCTGTATCTATGCTTGGATCCCAGTTTCTTTTGCTTCTCTAGGTACTTCACTCCATAAATTTTCCCTTTCTCTGAAGAAGTTGCTCTCTCTCTCTCTCTCTTCCTCAGCATCCTTCTATTAGCATTGAAGATATTTAAGATTCTCCAATTGAAAAAAGGAAGCCCACAGTCCTTTGACTATTTTCCCATGTGTCTGCTTCTTTTCACAAAACAATTTCTTCAATGGACTGTCTATACTTGTACTTCCTCACCTTGTTTCCACCCCTCAAGCCACTGTAATTTGGCTTCTCCCCCTACCTCTTTACTATAATTGCTTCTACCAACACCGACCAACTACTCTAACTTGTCAAATCCAGTGACTTTTCACTGTTTTCTCTCTCCATAATCTCAGTTGAGATTAATTTAATCACATCATCTAAGGCCCTGTCTCTAAATACAACCACATTCTGAGGTACTGGGTGTACTGGGGTTCAACATATGAATTTTGGAGGGACACAATTCAGCCCACAATACCAATCTAGGATGTTTATTTTCTGAGGTGAGGAATTATGATATGGGGATGGGGTTAGGTGGGAGACAGGTCTAGAGATATTCATGTTTCTCGGTGCCAGTCATGATCTGGGAGTTCAACAGCAAGACTGAGATAACCATAAGAATTGTTAGAAGAAGTAGATCACAGTGAATTAGGAACTGATCAAAGAGGCTAGATTATTTGGGATGCTGTTGACTGGCAGAAACAAACACCAACACAACATTGTTTAACAATAAGGAAAGAGTCTCACAAAACAAAGAATTGGAGGCAGTGCAGCTTCAGGGTTAGTTGATTTAGAGGTTTAATGACAACATTTAGGCCCAGATTCTTTCAACCTTTCCAGTTCATGATCTGGCATGTGTCTGCCTATTTTAGGTGGGTTTCCTCATGGTCTTACAATGGCTGTGACAGTTCCAGGTAACACATGCAGAAAGCTATGTCCAAAAGTGTAAACTGGGCCTTGTTTTCTCTATGTAAAACTCTGATAGAACAGAGGCAGGAGACTAACAAAGTCAGATTCTGTTAGGAAGAAGGAAAAGGCTATTGGAAAGATGACAAACATTGTCCACTAAAGAGGCCACGGGGCTCAAGAGTTTATGGAGGGCAGGCTGCGTCTCATTTGCTCCACATTCCATCTTTTGGGCTTCATGCTAAGCAGATAGTTTTTGGCTTGTTCTGCCAGTGTAGAGGACTGATGATGAAGTTGATGTCACCAAATTATGAAGATTTTCTTCCTCTGTATTGTAAAACTTAAAGGTGTATCTCCTTTTAAACTCTCTGACTTGAGGATTTGGCCAGAGGCACTGGTGAAATTTTATTGAAGCAATGCCACACACAATAGTTTTGGGTTCTTCTAGAAGAAGATGCCCTCTGGCCAGGTGCCTGTGTCTCATGCCTGTAATTCTAGCTTCTCAGGAGGCAGAGATCAGGAGGATCATGGTTCAAAGCCATCTCCAGGCAAATAGTTCAAAAAAACCTGTCACAAAAATAGGGCTGGCAGAGTGACTCAAGGAAGTAAGAGTTCCTGCCTAGCAAGTGTTCAAACCCCAGTGCTGCAAAAAAAAAAAAAAAAAAAAAGATGCTCTCTGAAGACTTTCAGAAGTATACTGAAGATTTTTATTTCTAATGTGTTTATATGCATTGACTTTCACACAATCAAGTGAAAAAAGTTTACCCTTAAACCTTGGATGTGGGAATGTGGCAATGGAGTGGTGCAACTTGCCTTCGAGAAAAAAAATTGTAGGAAAATCGTGGATTTCCATCCACATTCCAGTTTTTAATCACATGCACACCAATTACATTATGTGCCCTGGAGTAAGATGACAGGAACCATGTAAGAAATTCTTGCATTCTTGTTTGGTTCCTTTTCTTTTGTGGGCATAGGTATACATTTATACTTTAACTGACTGATAGAATTTCGACATGTAAAACATTCAAGGAGAAATCAGTGGCAGAGTGTTTGCTTAGCACGTGCCCTTGGGTTCCATCCCCAGAATAGCAGACAGTAAGAGCAGGAACAACAGCAAAACATACAGCTAGACTTTTACTCCAGTGACTTTCAGAATGACATTACGTTGATTAATCATATGACCATTGGTCACTCACAGGTTCAGGGATGTCAGAAAAAATCTTGGAGTCCTCATTTGGTTGTTCAACCTTTCCAAGTGCCTCCTACCTGCTGGGCACTATTCTGACCACTGAGGAGAAAATGGTGAACAAGATAGACAGATTGCTTGTTCTTGTAGAGTTTATATTTGAGAGGGGCAATTGTCAAAGGACAACTGTAGTTGTATCCATGGAGAATTGATTCCAGAGCTCCCTGCAATTACCAAAATCTGCAGATGCTCAAGTTTCTTACATAAAACGGGTTTGCACATAGCCTATGCAGGTCCTCCTGCATATTTTATCTATTTTTTTTGAGACAGGATCTGTCTACATTGCGCAGGTAGTCTCAAACTCTTGGGTTTGAGTGATGCTCCCATGTTTGCCTCCTAAGTAGCTGGGACTACAGGGGTGTGTTACCCCACCTGGCTCTCCCATATACCTTAAATCATTTCTAGATTACTTATGATACTTAAGGCAATGTAAATGATATGTAAATAGTTGTTTTACTGTATCATTTAGGCATTAACAACAAGAAAAAAGTCTGCACATGTTCAGTATAGATGCAACTTTTTTTTCAAATGTTTTCAGTCTGTGGTTGGTTGACTCTGTGGATGCAGAATATGCAGATAGAGAGGGTTAACTGTGTGTAATAGACTGTCAGGCAGTGGTGATTGCTATGGATAAAAATTATGTAGGTTAAGGAGCTAGAAGGTAGTATATACACTATTTTAAGTACCCTATTTTAAGTAGGGTATTTGAATGAGTGTGTTAAATAAATTTTTAAAAAAATCACTGAATCTTTATTCACATATAACTACCATCAAGTGTGGTTTCTACACACTAAAGAGCATGCCAATTGTTCCTGTTTCATTCAACCTCATATCCCTATCCAGCTTAGGCCATATCATTTATCTGTAGCTTGGATCTCCCGTCTACCGTCCATATGAGCTGGTAAGGCAATCTAATATCCAGATATTCCCTATCGCCTGTTAGATAAAGACCAACTTTCTGGGGTTAAAATTTAATGTCTGTCATTACCAATTCTGATAACTTCTCCAGCCTCATCTCTCCCTTCCCCTCAACCTCTGCCTTTAAGTCAGCGGCACTCAAATATCTGCATCCCTTGGCCTTAAAAAAATCCCAAATCTGACCCTTTCTCACCACATTCCTCACTACTGCTTTGGTCAAACCCCCATCATTTTGCACCTAGATGGCTGCAGTAACTATTTCACTTGTATTTCTTGTGTTCTCCTCCTCAAAGTCCTGGTGAAACCGGAATCAAATCCCTTTCTTTCTCTTCAAAACCCATCCCTCCTCTCTTGCAAACCATTTTCTGTCTCCCACCTCACTCATTTTAAAAGACAAAGTCCTCACTACAGCCCACAAACTGTTGTCTCTGACTTTTCTTCCTATTTTCCTCTTCTCTTTTTCTGTTCAGCTACTCTGGCCTCCTCACTGATCCTGAAACAGGCCTGATGCACCCTCACTTCTGGACTTGTGCTCTCTCTGCCTAAAGTGCTCCTTTGTTTTGGAGGTACTGGGGTTAGAACCCAGGGCCTTGTGCTTGCTTACTTGGGCCACATCCCCAACCCTTTTTGCTTTAGTTATTTTTCAGTCAGTCTTGTGCTTTTTTTGACCAGGACCAGCCTTGGACAATGATCCTTCTATCTGTACCTTTCGTGTAGCTGGGATCACAGGCATGTACCACCAGGCCTGGCCTTAGAGTGCTCTTGTTGTGGTAGAACAGTTAATTCAAATTTCTATGCTGGGAAAGCTCTTTCTTGAGATGATTTCCCTCAAAGAGATCTATTATAGCTATAATACTACGCTGTTGGAATTTTGATGGGAATTGTTGAATCTGTACATTTCTTTGGATAATGTTAGCATCTTAAGAATAGTAAGTCTTACTCATTAGCATGGGATTTTTTTTTCATTTCTTTCAGTAATGCTTTCCAGTTTTCAGTACACCAGTCTTTCATATCCTTGGTTACATTTATTTCTGACTTTTAGATGCTGTTGTAAATGGAATTGTTTTTCTTAATTTCTGTTTTGGATTGTCCATTGAAGAAACAAAATATGTGAGTGTGGTATGTTGCTTTTTTTTTTCTTTTGTAGTAATGTGTTGATCTTGTACTTAGTAACTTTGATGAATTTGTTTACCCACTTCAGTAGCTTTCCTGTGGATTATTTGGAATTTTCTATACAGAGAATCATGCAGTCTGCAAATAGTTTTACTTCTTTTGTGCCTTAGTTTCCTAAGGTTGCCATAATAACATATCACAGGCTTGATGGCTTAAAGAACAAGAATTTGTTTTCTCAAAATTCTGAAGGCTAGCTGTCCAAGGTCAAGATGTCATCAGGGATGATTTCTTCTGAGGTTTCTTTCTTTGGTCATCTTCTCCCTGTGTCTTTGCATGGTCTTTCCTTTCTGTGTGTGTCTGTGTTCTAATATTTTCTGGTAAGGACACTAGCCATATTGGATTAGGGTCTACCTTAGCGACCTCATTTTAACTTTATTTACTTCTTTAATGGCCCTATCTCTAAATAGGGTTTATCCTAAGGTACTCGGGAGTGAGAATTCAACATATGAATTTGGGGGAGACACAACTGAGTCCTTAACACTTTCCACTTTGAATTCCATTTATTTATTGTTCTTGTCAGTTGCTCTGACTAGAACTTCAGTACAAAGTCGAAGAACAGTTGTGAAAGAGGTCATTCTTGTCTTGTTACTCATCTTAGAAGGAAACCTCCCAGTGTTTCATCACTGAGTCTGATGTTAGCTCTGGGTTTTTCTTAAATGCCCTTTATCATGTTAAGGACGTTCTCTTCTATTTCTTGTGCGGCGAGTGTTTTTATCTTGAAAGGGTGTTGGATTTTGTCCGAGGCCTTTTTGCATCAATTGAGATGATCATGTAGTTTTTTCTTTGTTCTATAAATGTGGTATTCAACATCAATGTTGACTGATTTTGTGTTCAACATCCCTTGCATTCCCAGGATAAATTCCACTTGGACATGGTGTATGTTCCTTTCAATATGCTATTGGATTCAATTTGTTACTGCTCTCTTAAGTGCAAGGAATATTGCTTTGTAGTTTTCTTATATGTCTTTAGGTGTCTTTGGTGTCACGTTAATGCTGGCCTCATAGAACAACTTAAGTTTTCCCTGCTTTTCTATTTTTGGAAGAGTTCGAGAAAGATTTCATGTGAATTTTACCTTGAATGTTTTTGTAGGATTCACCATGAAAGCCATTTACTCCTGGACTTTTCTTTTTTGGAATGCTTTTAATTACTAATTTAATCTCCTTTTTTTTTTTTTTTTTGCTGAGATTGGGGTTTGAACTCAGGGACCTCCCGATTGTTAGGCAGGCACTCTACCACTTGAGCCACTCCACCAGCCCCCCAGTCTTGTGTTTTTTTGTCTAGGGCCAACATTGGACTTCGATCCTCCTACAAACACCTTCAGAGTAACTGGGATTACAAGTGTGTACCACCACAACTGGCCCTTCTATTTTTTTCTTGAATCACTTTATGTAATTTGTGTATCCAGAAATTTCCATTTCATTGACATTATCTAGTGTGACATACAATTGTTCATAGTAATCTTTTATAATCGTTTTTATTTTTGTAAGGTTCAAAGTAGTTTCTCACTTTCATTACTGGTTTTAGTTATTTGTGTCTTTTATTTTGGGACTTAAATAAACTACTTTTATTGAGTTAAAAATAGCTTTTTCAACAGGATATACTGCTAATAAAATAATCCAACTGCAGTCTCTCACAGTTGGAAAGTTTTTTGACTTTTTTTGAAATATTTATCACTCCCTCATTACTCACTCTTGTCCCCTCTCCTACCTCCCATTGGTTCCCTTTCTCTTTCCAAAGTTATTTCTCTCATTTTTTTTTCTTGGTCATTTTGTCTTTTTCTTGGTCAAAATATCAATTTTGTTGATTACCAAAAAATGGCTCTTGGTTTTGTTGATTCTCTTTTAAAAATTTATCTTGGCTCTATTTTTTTTTCTTCTAGATTTGGGGTTGATTTCCTCTTCTTTTGTAGTTACTCAAGATGTGACATTACTGTTGGGTGCTGGTGGCTCACATCTTTAATCCTAGCTACTCAGGAGGCAGAGATCAGAAGGATCACCATTGGAACCCAGCTCCTGGCAAATAGTTCGTGGGACCCTATCTTGAAAAAAACCCATCACAAAGAAGGGCTGGTGGAGTGGCTCAAGGTGTAGGCCCTGAGTTCAAACCTCAGTACCAAAAAAAAAAAAAAAGGATGTTATGTTACCGATTTGAGAGCTTTCTTTTTCAAATGTAACATTTAAAGCTATAAATTTCCCCCCTCATTCCCTCAGCGTCATAGGATGCCTTCAATGCATTCCATAAGTTTTGCTATGTTGAATTTTCACTTTCATGTGTTTTTAAATTTTTAAAAATTTCCCTTATAATATTTTTCTTTAACCAATTGGTTGTTTAAGGGTATTTTTTCAACAATTAAAATCTATTATTGATTTCTAGCTTTATTTCATTATGGTCAGAAAACATACTTTGTACGTAGACTAATGCCTTCCAGTTTTAGCCATGTTGTGGCAAATGGCAGGCTCTCTATCCATTTGTCCACTGATGGACACCTAAGTTGTTTCCATATTTTGGTTATTGTGAATAATGCTGCAATGAAAATGGGAGTGATCAAAGTTCAATCCCCTTGTTGTGTTTGCCCTTGATCTAATGTCCGCATATGAGGGAGAACATATGATTTTTGATCACAAGATAAAAGCGAGAGCACACAAGGGAGATATGAGGATAGGTAAGACACCTAAAAAACTAGATAGCATTTGTTGCCCTCAATGCAGAGAAACTAAAGCAGATACTTTAAAGCAACTGAGGCCAACAGAAGAAGGGGACCAGGAACTAGAGAAAAGGTTAGTTGGAGAAGAATTAATTTAGAAGGTAACACACATGCAGAGGAAATCAATGCAAGTCAACTCCCTGTATAGCTATCCTTATCTCAACTAGCAAAAACCCTTGTTCCTTCCTATTATTGCTTATACTCTCTCTTCAACAAAATTAGAGATAACAGCAAAATAGTTTCTGCCGGGTATTGAGGGGGTAGGGGGGGAGGGAGGGGGTGGGGGGTAAGGGAGGGGGTGTGGGAAGAGGGGAGAAATGACCCAAGCATTGAATGCACATATGTATAATAAAAAATAAATTTAAAAAATGGGAGTGAGGTTATCTTTACTTGGCAGTGATTTCATTTTCTTTGGGAGTATACCCAGAGGAGGGATTGCAGGGTCAGTCGTATGGTAGTTCTATTTTTAATTTCTTAAGGAGCTTCGATACTATTTTCCATAATGACTGCACCAGTTTACATTCCTGCCAATAATGTATAGGTGTTCCTTTTTCTTTACACCTTCACCAACACTTGTTATCTTCTGTCTCTTTGATAATAGATATCCTAACAGATGTTAGGCCATATCTCATAGTGGCTTTGACTTGTGATTCCCTGATGATTAGTGATGTTGAGCACCTTTTCACGTACCTTTCAGATATTTTTTATGTCATTTTTGCAGAAATGTCTATTTTAGTCCTTTGCCCTATTAAAAATCAGGTTAGATGTTTTCTTGCTACTGAGTTGTATGAGTTCTTTATAACTCTTGGAAAATAACCCCTTATCTGATATATGGTTTAAAATATTTTTCCCAGCCTATAGGTTACCTTTTAATTTTGTTTATTATTTTCTTTGCTGTGCAGAAGTTTTTTAAATTTTTATATGGTCCCATTTATTTATTTTTGCCTTTGTGTAGCCTGAGGTTTTGGTGTGATATCCAAGAAATGATTGCCAAGGCTAATGTTAAGAAGCTTTCCCCATGTGTTTTCTTCCAGTGTTATGGTTTCAGAACTCACATTTAGGTCTTTTATCCATATTGAGTTGATTTTTGTGCACACAATGCAAGGTAAGAGTTCAGTTTCATTCTGGTGCATATGGATGTCCAGTTTCCTCAGAACCATTTATTGAAGACACCATCCTTTTTCTATTGCATTTTCCTGGTGCCATTGTCACAAACTAATTGACCATATATGTTTGGACTTGTTTCTGAGGGTTCCATTCTATTCCATTGTCCTATGTGTCTGTTTTTAAGCAGGTGCCCTACCAGGTGAGCCATGTCCACAGCCCTATATGTCTGTCTTTTTTTTTTATGCCAGGGCCCTATTGTTTTGATTAGTAGAATTTTGTAATATAATTTTAAATTAGGATGTGAAATGCTTCAAATTTTTCTTTTTCTCAGAATCGCTTTGAATATTCAAGGTCTTTTATAGCAGCATATGACTTTTAGCCATTTGATCTGGGGCGAGATGGAATCTCGTAGTTTTGATTGGTATTTCCCTGATGGCTAATGATATTAAGCATTTTTCATACATTTGTTGGTCTTTTGTATTTCTTCTTTGGAGGAGCATTTATTCAGGTCATCTGCCCATTTTTAATTGGATTACTTGTTCATTAAACTATTAAAGATTTTATAGTTTCTTACATATTCTGGTATTAACCCTTTGTTAGATGAATAGTTGGGAAATATGTTCTCCTATTCTGTAGGTTGTTTCTTCACTCTATTAATTGTTTCTGGAATATTATTCTGCCTTGAGTATGAATGAAATCCTATCATTTGCAGCAAAGTGGGTGGAACTGGAGGACATTATGCTCAATGTGAAATTAGCCAGACACTGAAACACAGTATTGCACATTCTCTCACATATGTGGAAGCTAAAAAATTAAAGTTGAATGTAAATAGTGATTAATACAGATTGAGAAGGGTTATGTAAGTGGAGGGTGGGTAAAGGGAGGCTGGACTTGATCAGCAAATGCTGTATGCATGTGTGAAAATATCACATTTAACCCCATTAAAATGTACACTTAATCTGTGCTAATAAAAAGCTATTTCTCAATTTCTGTGAAGAATGACTGTGATTTTTTTTTACTATACTGGAATTTGAACTCAAGGCCTCATACTTGCTAGGCAGGCACTCTACCACTTGAGACACTTCTCCAGCCCTTTTTTTGTGTTGGGTATTTTCAAGATAGGGTCTCTCAAACTATTTGCCAGGGCTGGCTTTGAACTGCAATCCTGACCTCTGCCTCCTGAGTACCTAGGATTACAAATGTGAGGGAGCCACTGGCACCTGGCTGCCATTGGGATTTTGATAGGGATTACATTGAATGTATATATTGTTTTAGGTAACATAGACTCTTTTTTGTAGCACTGGGGTTTGAACTCAGGGCCTCATGCTTGCTACCACTTGAGTGGTAGAGCCCATTATTTCTTTTCCAGCTAGGTTGTTATTTGCATGCAGAAATGGCATGAATTTGCATACATCATCTTTATATCCTGTAACTGTATTGAGTTTATTTTTAAGATCTAATAGGTTTTGGTTTTTTTTGGTGGAGTCTGGAGTTTTCCACATATCAGATCATGTTATCTGCAATCAAGACAATTTTACTTCCTTCTGATTTGGATGCCTTATTTCTTTTTTTTGCCTAATTGATCTTCATTGTACTTCCAGTACTATAATGAGTGGAGGTGACAAGAGTAGACAGTAATCATCTTTGCCTCATACCAGATCTTAGTGGAACAGTTTTCAGTTTCTTTCCATTGATTATGATGCTAAATATTGTTTTTCATTTATGACTTTTATTATGCTGAGTAACATTCCTTCTATTTTTAAACTCTTAAGAGTTTTCATCAAGAAAGGATGTTACATCAATTAATATGATCATGTAGATTTTTTTCTTTTAGTTTGCTGATATGATGGATCACATTTGCATGTGTTAAACCAGCCTTGCAGGTCAGCAATAAATCCCATTTGACTTTTCATGTGTTGTTGAGTTTGATTTGCTAATATTTTATTGAGGACTTTTGCATTAATATTCATCAGAGATACTGTCCTGTAACTTTTCTTTTCTTTTCTAGTGGTCTTTGGCTAATGTATAAAGTGTGTTAGGAAATACTCCCTCCAGAACTTTTGCAAGAGTTTAAAAAATATTGATATTGATTCCTCTTTGAAGTTTGGTAAGATTTAGCTGTAAAGTCATTAGATCTGGGCTTTTCTTTTCTTTTTTTTTTTTTAATTTCTTCACTATTGGTCTTTTCAGACTTTCTGTTTCTTCCTGATTCAACCTTGGTAGGGTTGCATTTTCCCAGCAATGTGCCCATTTCCTCTAGATTATGATATTTTTGTTATGTAATTGTTCATAATAGTCCCTTATGATTCTTTTTATTTCTGAGGTGTCTCGGGTACTGTTGCCACTTTAATTTTGGATTTTATGTATTTTAGTCTTCTCTCTTTTTTCTTATTCTAGTAAAGAGTTTGTTAATTTTATTTTTTTAAATCAATTAGTTCTATTGATTTTTCTATTTTGTATTTGACTTATTTCTGTTCTGATCTTTATACTTAGAGCTGCTGTTCAGCTGCCTCTAGTGAATTTTTTTTTATTTCAGTTACTATACTTTTCACCTCCAAAATTTCTTTTTGGCTCCTCCTTTGTGTACTTTCTATTTTTTTTTGAGACAGGGTCTTCCTATGTAGATTAGGCTGGTTTGGAACCCACTGTGTAGTCCAGGCTGGTCTCAAACTCATAATCTTCCTGCCTCAGCCTCCTGAGTGCTGGGATTAAAGGCTAACATGCCCAGAGTAGTTTCTTTTAAATTGGTATTCTCGTCCAGAATATTCCAGATCTCCTTAGCTCTTTGCCCATGTTTTCCTTTAGCTTTCTGAGCATATTTAAGACAGTTGTCTTAAAGTGTTTTTCTAGTAAATCTGATGTCTGCGCTTGCTTATGGGATAGTTTCTATCAATTTATTTTTTTCCTTTAACTGGGCTAGACTTTCCTATTTATTTGTATGCATTGTGATTTTTTTTGTTGAAAACCATACATTTCAAACTCATAAAATATTAATGCTGTAAATTAGATGCTCCCTTTTCCTCTGAGTTTGTCGATTATTTATTTTTGAAAGCCATAGAATTCTGTTTGCTTAGGGACTTTTCTAAACAAATTTTGTTTAGACTGTATTCCTTATGTGTATTCACTGAACTCTCTTTTCCTTAGTTGGTGCTCAGGTAGTATTTTGATAGAGATTATCTTAAACATCAAGAGCCAACACTAATACCCCAAAACAAACAAATGAAAACCTCTCAAACCAAAAAACAAATTAAAAAAATTCCAAGAGTAAAAAAACCCATCTCCTTATCTTTGTAGAGTCTTTCTGTTCTAGGGCAATATTTACTCAGGCTTGCACTGAGCCTAAGAATCAGTTCATTGTGAAAGCTTTTGGTCTTCTCACTCTTTTCTGAGCATATGTCTTGCATCAGGCATGCGCATGGCTTTCTAAATTCCACCATATATGTTTTGCTTTTGAAAATCCTAATTTCTCAAGGATACTCTCCTCAGCTCTGCTCCCAGCTTTAAGCGGTCTAGTTTATGTTTTGACTGTAATCCTTTCCCTCAGACATCTGCATGTTCCTGTTTTTCTTGAATTGATTCTGAGTAATCCTTGCCCTTTTCCAGGTCAATTCTGAGCGAGGTGAGAAATCAATGACTTGTGTCAGTCTTTTTGCTGTTAAGCAAGTTAGAACACACACACACACACACAATAATTTGCACATCAAGTCTGCTTTGTTTTCTCCAGATCTAGAGATCAGAGAGCCACATGGGAATGTGGGCTTTCCTATTTAAGACCACTAGGAAGGATATGGACAGGAACAAGTGAAAATGTCATAAAGCTTTCCTATTATTTTAAAGTTGCCTTTTCTTTATTCACTGTTTGTTTAGTTGCTATAAACCTTTGACAGTTTTCCAGAGTTTTGATAAATTTTGTTCTGTCAGTTTCTGCTTGCATTTCCATGTTTCTGTAGGGAAACAAGAGCTTGGAAGTACCCACATTGTCATTTTGCCTGCATCACTTTTTGTCTTATTTCCTTCCTTCCTTCCTTCCTTCCTTTTCTCTCTCTCTCCCCCTCCCTCCCTCCCTTCCTTCCTTTTCTTTCCCTTTCATTCTTTCTCATTATACTTATCATGACTCTGAAATTATATTCTGAGTTTGTTGATTTGCTTATTGTTTATTACCCTTACTAGAACGCTGCCTCCAAGAGTACAGGGACTGTGTCTGCTTTTAAAAAAATAATTAGCATAAATTAATTGTATAAAGGGGTTTCATTGTGACATTTACATATATGCATATAATGTACTTTGATCAAATTCACCCATATGTATTATTCTTTCCTAGCCCACCTCTTTCCTCCCCTCTCCTTTGAGCATTTTTGGTGGGGTTCATTATGTGATTTTTCATACATGTATATAATGTATTTCAATCATATTCACCCCCCTTGTCACCCTTTCCTTTCTCCCTCCCTGCTCTTACTGGCTCTCCCCCTGTGGTCTGCCTCGTTTACTATTGTGTCACCTTACAAATGCCATGCTCTGTGCCTACGTGTGTGTTACTATCTATTCTTGTGTGAATGAATGCTATACCAATAGTTCCCAGTACTCATCTATGGTCCTGCACAAGTGGCTGACAAAGTTCTTGCCAGTCTGCAGTAAAATGAAGATAAAGAAAACACTGTAGTGAATTTTCCATAAAATGTATTTGATTTAAGGTCTTCTCTTTTACTTTATTTAGTTGCTATTTTGTACAGAAACTGAATAAAATATGTGTAAATCAAAGAAATCTGAAATACTATTTCATGATATTAGGACATTATTCTTAAATTGTAGATGTTCTTTGGTGTCATGATTAATGCTTTTAAAACTAATCCTTTATATTTTTATTTATGGAAAAAACGATGTCTGATTTTCTTCAGAGTAATCTGGGATAGAGTGTGCATTGCAGGCATAGATGTAAAAAAATGGCCCATAAATCAATAATTGTTAAATAGGTGATAGGTACTTAGGGATTCATTAGCTCTTTCTACATTTGTTTACGTTAGAAAAAATTTCATAATAAAAGTTAAGCAAAAAGGTTGGTCTTTTACGCCGAGATTATACATAATTGTTCTTTCTTTTTCTTTTTTTGGCAGTACTGGATTTGAACTCAGGGCCTCTTGCTTGCTAGGCAGGCACTCTACCACTTTAGCCACACCATCAGCAAATTGTTCCTTCTTTTTGGAAATAATGGTGATAAGAGGCAGCGATTTGTTTTTAGTGTTCTTCCTTGGCAATATTTTATCCATTCCTCACAATTTTTAAAATGTTGTTTGGTCTGTGAAGTTACACAAACTAGGAATGGGTGTTTTGTCACTCACTCATTTTGCCACAGGTGGCCTTTTCCTCCTTTTAGACAAATTCTTACCTACCTTTCAGGTCCTACTTCCTCCTGCAAGTTTGTCCAGTCTTCTCCTTTGTGCTCCCACAGCCTTCCTTTGCTTGTATTTCTGTTTTCTCCATCAAATTGGGACTGATTCTTCTCATATAAAACTACAAATATTACTGACAAGATCCTAGGTGCTAGATCCTGTCCTGGACTGGAAATACATGGTGAATTAGAAAGGGTCCATATTCCTGAGCATTGGCGGTAGAAAATGACAACTTATGTAAAGTCTTAAGCACAGTGTTGGACACGGTGGAAGTGCTCAATAATATTAGCTATCACCACCACAGCCATCACCACCATGTGAGTTTATAAATATATAGCACATTTTAACTGATAATGCCATCTATTTATCAATCACCCTTACTCCTCAGTAATGCTTTCAATTTTTCATTAATGCAAACAAATTAACAAGGCTTATACTTGTTTATACAGGCTCCTTACAGTTATTTCAACTTTTAGATCAAAGGTTCTTAAAGTGTGGTTCCTAAACCAAGTAGCATTAGCAATGCCCTGGAACTTGTCAGAAACACAAATTCTCAGGCATGTCAAACTTAGTAAATCAGAATCTCTTAGTACCAGTCCCAGCAATCTGTATTTTAAGTAGCCCTGTATTTTAAGATGCCCTGCTCTCGGAGTCCTGGGTATGTATCTCTGTAAAAATGGGATTGCCTAGGCAACAGGATGTGTGCGTTTTAAAGTTTTAATAAGCTGCTGAGATGATCCACACCCCCTTCATCCGACGTCCCCCCCCTTACCCCCTCCCCCGCCGTCTTGATTACATCAGCCCTGCGTTGGTTCCGCCCTAGTGGGGTGTGCGTGCACACGCAAGCGTCGCCGGGTATCGCGCGACGAGTAGGACGTCCAGGGGGCGGGGTTCATTTCCCACTCACGGACGACGGAGGCCTAAAGGAGTCTAAAAACGGCAGCGTTAATCTAGCTCTTAAGTGGGTGGAACAATGGCGGAACGAAAGGTGTGCAACTTTTCTTGGATCCCGCTGTCTGTTAGAACCGCGAGTTTGCCTGCATTTCCCTCTTAATAAGTTACTGTAAAATTCATAGTGAGAACCCCGGAGCTCGAAGCTCTGCCTTGCCTGCAGCAGGGGTGCCCCAATTGGCCAGTGGTGAGGGCGCATGCGAGCAAATGACAATGACGTAATTTTGCAGTTCTGAGCGGGAACGAGGCTTTGGAGTGGGAGGAGGTCCAGAGAGTAACCGGTGGGCTAAGTCCAGGCCAGGCCAGGGCCGAAACGCGTTGTGAGAGATAGGGGGCCCCAGAGGGAGGCGTCTTGGACACTAGGAGAATGAGGCCCGGGGCTGGGCCCCTGAAAGGGGAAGCCGCTGTCCAGGCGGACATTACAGCCACCCAAGGGCAAGTAGTCGGGTGGCCGCCAGGGGGTGACCGTGCCTGCACACCTCTGCAGATGGGTTCCACGCAGACTGTCCCATATGTTTTTGAAACGTTTATTTTTATACCTGTTACCTTTACTTCCCTGACATCCCACAGCAAATGCATAGTGTTTGATTCACTTTTGAATCACAAGCACGGAAGTGAAGGGCCTGGTACAAAAAGGGCACAGTTGAAGACTGAAAGAAGAGACTAAATAAATGAATAGCTCAGGGGTATTTATAAATGACCTAAAGAAAATTTAGGCCTTTTTCTCTTCATAGAGAAGAAAATTTAAATGTCCACTAGCAGATCCTGAGCCCACGCAGTTTTTACATTGTTGCAATCGGAGAGTACACATAACCCTGTATCCTTAGTTACAGCATAATAATTTTTCTCTGTTGCTATAGAATCTCCACAGCCGTCATCTCTCGGTAATAGTTGTAGAATGTTCCATCAGACAGCTGTGCCACGGTTCACTTAACCCTTCTCCTCTTGTTGGATATTAAGACTACTTCCTACTTCTTGATCATCAGAGGAAACAAATAGCCTTGCAGGGGATAATTTTATGTTTAGAGCTTTTCCTATTTTGGGATTGGAGGCAGATAGATACTGATTTAGGACAACAACCACCGGGAAAATGCATGAACATTTTTTAGGTTTTTGTCAACCTGGTTTTCTGAAAGGGATCATACCCATTGACATCAGAGGCCAAATCCGAAATCAACTCTGGTGACTCCGGGTCTTGCCTGTCTCCAAGCTGGTTTTAATTTTCCTGTCCTGTAGCAATGCTCAAGTTTATTATTAGTCTTGACCTTTGGGGCAGGCAAACACACACCAAAGGTTCAGGGACAACTTTAGCAACTGCAACAGCTGACATTATGAGAGGGTGCAGCTCAGGTTTCATGCTTGAGCAACTGTGTTGGATGAACTTGCCTCCCTGAGACAGAATCTGAGAGGAGGAACAGGTTTGGAAGGGAGCAGATGAGATCAGTTTTAAATATGTTTAGTTCAAGGTACCTTTGGGACATCTAAAAGGGAGGTATCCAGGAGACAGGCATACATATGGATAAACAAGAGTCTTTGCCCTTCTCTGAACTCCCAGAGCTCCCTGTCTGAGGATCTCTGCTCAGATTGTCTTTTACCTGGTACTTCTATGGGAGCTCCTTGAGGACAGGATAAGGGCCCGATTCATTTGTGTATCCCCCTCTTAGTGCGCAGCACACCTAGAAAGCTTTAGAAGTCTGTCTTGTATGAAGGAATTCCATTGATTTTTGCAGTTGCAGTTCTGATGGGGAGGGGTACTTGGGAAGCATGAGACTGCTTGGAAGGCTTCCTGTAAGAGGTGGCATAATGTTAGTGTTGATCATCATGACCATTTGTTGAACACTTATCATGTGCCAGTCACTTTGTTACATTCATTCCTCAAAGAAGCCCCTTCTGGCCTGCCATCCTTACACCACAGCTCCCCCTCACCCCTGGCATTTGCGTGTGTGTGTGTGTGTGTGTGTCCACAGACTCTACTTACAGTTCCTGCCAAATGGTCAAGCAAGGAGTAACAAGGTACCACCCCCTACTTTAGGGTACAGCACCTGATCCAAGCTTAGTCTCACAACCTGTGATTGTATGGCAAGCTTTAATAGATGAGATGGGCCAATCAGATTGCTCTCTTGGGAATGTGAAATAAGAGATCCACAAGGGAGTTGCCAGTTAGTTGTGTGGAGCTAAGCTGACAGTTCTAATACACCAGGATGTTGGTTGGGGTGGGGGTGTTATGGACTAGGTTAAGTGTTTGTTGAATTTCTAGGGGAGCAGTTAAAGGTGGTTTGGCCGAGCAAGAAGCACGGGGTAGATGTACAGAGAGAAACAGACACGTAATGTGGATGAGTTATATTAACAACAAGGCTGTAGAGCAGAGGCCCATGCCTCATCTAGACATTTCCTGCAGCACCAGGCATAATGAGCTCTATCTGTACTTGACTTCTTGCCCTTGGATTTCTGCTTCCTGATCAACCTTCACTTGGTTTCTGTTCCTTGCATCCAAAAGAACCCTAACCAAAACAGCCCTTTACATAGATTAATTTAATTTGCACTTCGGTCCTTGGAGGTGAGTGTACTTTTCCTCATTTTACAAATGAAGAAACTGAGGCTTAGTGAGATTAACTTGACTAAACAATGGGAGTCGGTCTAGCTGATTCTCTTAATTTATTTTTATAGCATTAATATATTGTTATTTAAAATCTACCACAAGCTTGTTATTTTT
Source organism: Castor canadensis (assembly GCF_047511655.1). NCBI lineage: Eukaryota > Metazoa > Chordata > Mammalia > Rodentia > Castoridae > Castor > Castor canadensis. The sequence continues at coordinate 93,273,873 of NC_133405.1, forward strand.
AAAAAGGTGAAAGAAAATGCAGACATGATCCTATGTGATTTGACTGTCATGAGCTCCTCTGACTCTTCATTTTCTAAGTTCCAGTTACATGGTCCTCTATGGAAACCACCAAGGTTGTTCTTACTCTTGGTTCTTTGCAGTAAGTGTTCTTTCTTGGAATGTTTTCCCCATTGATTTTCAAGTGGCTAGCTCCTTCATATCATTTAGGTCTCAGATCATTTGTCACTTCCTCAGAGAAGCCTTTGCCCAACCACACAACATGAAATCCCCCACCTGTCTTGTTCCCCCTCAGCTCTCTGTCATATCACTGTGGTTTTTCCCACATGGACCTTTTCATTGTGTTATTCATTTATGTAATTGCTTATTGTCAGGTTCTCTTTCAAAAATGAGACCAGAGGCTTTACCTTTATTCCCAGGACCTAAGACAGTGCTGCTGCATTATAGAGTTCAAATTAATATTTGTTGAATGAATGAATATATAAGCCAAAAAAGAAGACCTTGTCCAACCCTCTTCTCTCCCAATGTGAATCCCCAGAAATATTAACTTAAGTTTCATTTACATCTTCCCAGATATTTCCTATGCACATACAAAAAGGCATATATCTCTCTATATAAGAATCAATATTAACATATGATTTTTTTATGGCAGTGAATGTTCTACAACTTGTTTTCTTTGTATGACACCTAACAGTTTATCATTAACATCTTTCTCTGTCAGTAGATATAAATCTACTTCATAAAAACAAAATAAATTTGTACTGTTGCAGTGTGTAGATGAACCAGTTATGTAATCAGACCCTGCTTAATAACTGTTATTTTCCCCATTTTTTATAAGAAGTAATGTTAAAATAAATATTCTTGTCTACATGCATTTGCACAAATGTTCACACCCATTGTTGTCTTTTGGCTTTGCTTGTTCTATATGAAATGATAAATTTTGTTTAAACCTATATGGTCAGGTTCGTCAGTCATTTTCTTTATGGCTTCTGGGTTTCCTTTTATGCTTAATAAAATTTTCTTCATTTCACAAATTAGATATTAAAATGATTTAGCCATTTTTCCTGCTAGTACTTTCATGGTTTCAGTTTTACAGTTAAATCTTCCATCTATATGGAATTTATTTTGAGGTGGGATTTAGGACAGGTAACCCTCTTTTCCTTCTCATTGCTAAGTCTACTGTTTCTTTTTTTCTTTTTTTTTTAAGTCTACTGTTTCAGTACCATCTACGGAGTCATAATTTTTGACATATTGAGTTGAAATGTCATCTTTACCATATATGGAGCCTTCATATGTACTTGTGTTTGTTTCTGCTCTTTCTTTTCTATTCCATTGATCCAGAGGTCTATGTATGGACCAGTGCCACCTTGTTTTAATTATAACATGTTAATTTTGAATGTATTTTCATATTGGGGCAATAGTGCTTTTGTCTTCTTTTACAGAATATTTCTATGTATTCTCACATATTTATTCTTCCAGGTGAACCTTAACATCATTACAAAATAACCTACTGGTATTTTGATAGGGATTATGTTGGATTTATAGGCTAATTTAGAGAAAATTGTCATCTTTGTAATATTGAGTCTTTCAATTGCCGATTAAAGTATGTTTTTCTAGTTATCCAAGTCTTTTATGTTACTCAGCAGAATTTTAAAGTTTTCTTTAGGGCTGGGGGGGCATGGGTCAAGTGGTAGAGTGCCTGCGTAGCAAGCATGAGGCCTTGAGTTCAAACCCCAGTACCACCAAAAAAAAAAGTTTTTTTCATACATATTCTGAATATTCCCTGTTAGGTTTATTTCTAGTTTTGGTTGCTATTGTGAAGGAAATTTCCCCTTATTTTTGGAACTGGTAATGGGATAGCAATTATACATGCTTCATTAAATTCTATTCATATTATATGTTTTCCATATAGTCCCTTAGGTTTTCAAATTATATAGTTATATAATCAAGAAATAGAGATTGTTTTGCCCCTAGCTATTCAAACACCTGCCTCATTTAATTCTCTTGTCTAATTGTATTTTGTAGTGCCTTCAGAATGTTAATAGAGGTGTCGATGGGGATTTTTTTTTCCTGACTTTAACAGATATTTTCACATTTCATTATTTAGCATGATACTGGTTTTTGTTTAGGAATATGTAGTATAAAAATTATATTAAGGGACTATCCATTCCTGGAAAAATAAATCAGGAACACCTGTAGAATTTTCTTAAATTCATCTTGTATGTTCTCTGTGGATGTAATGACTGCTATCCACTACTACAGTATCACCTATGAGATGATAATGTAGAGTTTCTCACCTGGCCTATTAATATATTATATATATTTCCTAATATATAGACTCTTCTGATGACTCCCACTCATTTTTAACTCTTAATTTACTTTGGGATTCTATTTGTTAATATTTCATTTACTTTGCATCAATATCTATAAGTGAGATTGGTCTGTGATTATATCTGAGCTTTCTTTTGAGAGTCCAACAATTTCTCAAATTGTTTTATGAAGTCTCTGGACATTCAGGGACAGAAGTTGTGTTAATTTTAGGGGAGGACTCCAGTGAATGCCAACCATCCTTCCCTAGCCCTTCCATGCTTCCTTGCTGTATTCAGTGGTTTCTGAGAGATTTTGTATATTCCTTGTATATTTGTGGAAATAAATGCCATTAAAAACTCCTTTTTTTGCAGTGCTAGAGACCAAACCCAGCACCTGGGGCATGGTAAGCACTCTACTACTGAACCACAACACTTAACTATAATATCATTAATTGTAAATGTAGAGATATTTAATCCAAGTTGGCCATTTAAACAAATATCAAAGGAATTTGCTAGGAAATGATAAATGATGGCCATTCTATGACCTTATGTTTTTTTTCTTTAAAAACAAATTATGTTATTTATGAAAGTAATTAAAAATTAGTTTGTATTAAATAATTAGCACATCATTAAGGCTCATAAGTGAAAAAATCCTCCATCCCACTATTCCATGTACCCTGTCCTTCCTTTCGATGTCAACAATTGCAGTTCTGACTGTTTCTCCCATTATGTCCTTGTTTTTTATGGATATAAAAGGAGGCTGAGGCAAGACAATTGTGAGTTCAAGGCTACCCTGAGCTACATAGTGAAATTCTGCCTCATAAAAATTGATAGAATTTCTATCTTAGAGTAGTTTGAATTTTACAGACAAATTGAATGCAAAGTAGTGAGTTCTCATATAGCCATTCTTTCTCACTTTCTCCCACAATTTTCCCTATTATTAATATCTTGCATTAGTGTGGTGAATTTGTTATAATTATGAGTCAATATTTATGCATTATTCTTAGCTAGAGTCCATAGTTTACATTAGGGTTCACTCTTTGTCATGTACATTCTAGGGGATTTACGAAGGTGTAATGACACCTATCCACTATTACAATGTTTCATTGTCCTAAAATCTGTTGTACCGCACCTATTTGTCCTTCCCTTGGACTCCCAGAAATGCTGGCAACCACTGATCTTTTTTACTGTCTATATAGTTTCATCTTTTCCTGAATGCTGTATCATTGTTACCTTTTCACACTGCCTCTTTCACTTAGCAATATGCATTTAAGTTTCAACCCTGTCTTTTTGTGCTTTGAGAGCTCATTTCTTTTCATTGATGAATAACATTCCATTCTATGGATGTTGCAGAATGTGCTAATTTGCTCATTGAAGGACATCTTGATTGTTTTCAAGTTTTAAAATTTATGAATAAAGCCTCTATACAAACCTTTGCATGGACTTTTTGTGTAGATTTTTTCATAAACATAAATTTCATTTCGTTTGAATAAATACCAAGGGGATAATTACTGGATCATATGGTAAAAGTATGTTTAATTTTGTAAGAAACTACTAAAAAACTTTCAAAGTGACTGTGCCATTTTGCAGTCCTATGAGCAGCAAATGAGAGTTTTGTTGTTCTATGTCCTCCCCAGCATTTGGTATTGCCAGTATTTTGGATTTTGGCCATTCTAATAGGTGTGTAATGCCATTTCATTGTTGAAATAAGTGACATAAGCCAGAAACAGAGACAAGTACTACGTGTTTTCTCCGTATGTGGAAGCTGAAAGGCATTGATCTGAATTTAGAGTAGTGATTACAGAGGTTGGGAAGTGAGGGAAAGGAATAAAGGGAATATGGGTAATGGGTACTGAAACACAGCCATCTATATCTCTTCTTTGCTGAGGTGTTCATTCAGGTATCTTGTCCATTTTAAGATTGAGTTGTTTGGGCATCAGTGGTTCACCTGTAATCTTAGTTACTTGAGAGGCTGAGATAGGGAGGACTGTGGTTTGAGGCCAGCCTGGGCAAATAGTTTGTGAGATCCTTATCTCCAAAATAACCAGAGCAAAATGGCTAAAAGTGTTGCTCAACTGGTAGAGTGCCTGCTTTGCAAGCATGAAGACCTGAGTTCAAACCCCAGTACTGCTGAGAAAAAAAAGGCTGAGCTATTTATTTTCTTACAGTTGAGTGTTAATAGCTCTTTTGGTGGGTTGGAGGTGTGGCTCAAGTGGTAGAGTGTCTGTCTAGCAAGTGCAAAGTGCTGAGTTCAAAACCCTAGTCCCACAAAAAGAGAGATCTGACGCTATGAAACTAGTAGAAGGAAGCACAGGAGAAACACTCAAGATACTGCAATAGGAAATGGTATGACCCTAAAAGCACAGGAAACAAAAGCAGAAATAGACAAATGGGGTTACATCAAACTTAAAAGCTTCTGCACTGCAAAGGGAAACAACTAACAGAGTGAAGAGGCAGCCTACAGAATGGGAGAGAATATTTGCCAACTATTCATCTGATGGATTAATATCCAGATAATATAGGAACTAAAAAATTTAACAGCACAATAACTAAAACAAGACAGGATTAAAAATGGGCAAATGATCTGAATAGGCAGTTCTTAAAAAAAGAAATACAAATGACCAACAAATACATGGAAAAAACTGCTCCATATTATTAGCCATCTTCCTCCGGTTAGAATGACTGCAATCAAAAAGAGAACAACAGAAATAACAAATGCTAATGAGGATGGAGAGAAAGGGAAACCTGAACTGGGGCATGGCTCAAGTGGTAGAGCACTTGCCTAGCAAGCATGCCCTGAGTTCAAACCCCAGTGCTCCCACTGGTGGTAGTGACCACCAGTACCACCAACGGCAACAAAACAACAGCAACAAGCAACAAAAAGAAAGGGGAATTCTATACACAGTAGGGGAAAATATAAATTAGGACAGCCATTATGGAAAACAATAGGGTGCTTCCTCAAAAAACTACCTATATATAGCATATGATCCAGCTATCTCACTTCTGAATATATACCTAAAGGAAATATTTTGAGCTGATTTTTGTGAAGGGTGGAAGGTCTGTGTCTAAATTAATTTTTTCCCTTTTGTACATGTGGTTGTTCCAGAACAATTTGTTGGAAAAGACTGTCTTTACTTTATTGTATTATTGCGTTTGCTCTTTTGTATGGGGGTCATTTTTTTTGTGGGACTGAGGTTTGAACTCAGGGCTACTCGCTGTAAAACAGGCATTCTACCACTTGTGCCACACCTCCGGTTCATTTTGCTCTGGTTATTTTGGAGATGGGAGTCTTGCAAACCGTTTGCGTGGACTGGCCTCGAACTGCAATCCTCTTAGCTTCCAAGTAGCTAGGGTTACAGGCGTGAGCCACTGGCGCCTGGCTTGTGTGTCTTCTTTTGAGAAATGTTTACCCATATTTTTAACCCACTTTAAAAGTAGATTTTTTTTTTGCTATTTAGTCTTTGGAGTTTCTTCCATATTCTGGATATTAATCATTTGTCTCACATATTGTTTGCAAATACTTTCTTCCATTCTGTAGATTCTGCTTTTTTACTCTTTTCTTTGCTATTAGAAGCTTTTTAGTTTGCTATAAACCCATTTGTCTGTGCTTTTATTATCTGTACTTTTGAGATTTTCTCTAAAAAATCATTTGCATATAAGTCTTTAAAACATTTTGAGTTGATTTTTTTGCATGGTGAGAGATAGGAGCTTGTCTCATTCTTGTGCGTGTGGATATCCATTTTCTCCAGCACCACTTCTGAGTATCCTTTTTCCATTGTGTATTCTTGGCACCTTTATAAAAAAATCAGTTGGCTATAAATTTGTGGGTTTACTTCTGGTCTCATTGGTCTGTGTGTCAGTTTTATGCCAGTAGAATTCTGTTTTGCTTTTTTTTTTTTTTAGACAAGTTCTCACTATGTAGCTGAGGTTGGCCTCAAACTTGTGATCCTCCTGCATCTACTTCCTGAATGTTGGGATTACCAGCATGTACTACCATACTTGGCTTTTGCTTTGCTTTTTAAAGTGTATGTATGTAGTTTTAAAGGGGTTACTCTAAAAAGAGCAAAGCTGTAGGCATCCCAATACCTGATTTGAAGATACACTACAGAACATTACACAGCATGGTATTGTCATAAAAAGAGGCAAATATGCCAGTGGAACAGAACAGAGAACCTAGAAATAAATCCATGCATCCACAGCCAAGTGATTCTTGAGCAAATTTCCAAAAACATATGTTGGAGAAAGAACAGCCTCTTTTAACAAATGGTGCTGTGATAACTGGAAATCCATATGCAAAAAACTGAAATGAGATTCCTATCTCTCACTGCACAAAATTCAACTCAAGATGGATCAAAGACATTAAGACCCAAAATTCTGAAACTACTAGAAGAAAATGTAGGGAAACACTTTAAGATATTGGTACAGGCAATGATTTTCTGATTTGGACTCCAGTAGCTCAGGAAACACAAGCAACAATTAACAAATGGGATTGCATCAAATTAAAAAGCATCTGCACAGCAAAAGAATAAATAAACAGTGAGGAGACAACCTGCAGAATGGGAGAAAATATATGCCAGCCATTCATCTGACAGAGGGTTAATATCTAGAATATATAAAGAACTAAAAAACCCCTAACAACAGAAGCAAATTAATTCAATCAAAAGATGTTAAATGATATGAATAGATACTTTCAAAAGAAGAAATACAAATGGCTAACAAATATATGAAAATACTGCTCAATATCATCAGTCATCAGGGAAATGCAAATCAAGACATCAATGAGAAACCATCTCACCCCAGTTAGAATGACTATTTTTTTTGGTTGAGGTTTCATCATTCTATTTTGTATATGTATATTAAGCACATCAACCATATTGCCTCACCTTCATCTCCTTCATTCACCCTCTTCCTCCCATAAGTAGGAATAACTATTATCAAAACTAAATCAAAACCAAATAAAACAATAACAAATACTGGTAAGAAGATGGAGAAAAAGAAACCTCATACACCACTGGTGAGAACGTAATTATTACAGTCATTATGGTAGCAACAGGAAGGGGTGCCTTGTCATTACTATGTGAACTTTTAAATCTGTGCCCATTGGCATTTTGGGTTTCTCCAGTGCATATTCAAGAGATATAGGAGGAAAATGTAGAGCCCGGGAACTCACTGCAGTGCCATTCCTTGAGGCTTGAGATCCCTAGACAGTTCACCATCCTTCCTCCAAGGACCAGAGTCATCTCAGGATTGTTTTATGTATGATGTCCAGGGTTTACAGTTAGAGTTAGCTAGAGAAATAAGGAGAAATGAATCAATTCCATCTGGTCTGGAAACACAAGTGCTCATATTTTTATTTGGTTACTCATGCTTTTCTCATTCTTTGAATAATTCATTGGTTTTTAGAATATTCACAGAATGTGCAACAATCACCACTTGTAAGTGCAGGGCATTTTCATCATCCCAGGAGGAAACTCAGTACCCATTAAAAAATCCTCCCTCAGTCCCCTGCAGCCATTAGTCTATTATCTGTCTGTATGGACTTGCCTATTATACACATTTAATATAAATAATATCATATAAATTATGAAACTTAGGTGTGCCCACGTTGTACCATGTACTTCATTTAGTATTTCATTCCTTTTAATGGCCAAATAATCCACTGTATGGATATATCACATTTTATTTATCCATTCATCAGTTGATGGATATTTGGGTCCATTTTTGGCTGTTAGGAATAATGCTACCATGAACATTTACATATAAGTAGTTGTTTTACTACCTATTTTATATTCTTTTTGTTATATATCTAGGATCAGAATGTAACATTTTTGGGCAACTGTCAAGCTTTTTCAAAGTGTGTGTGGGGGGCGGTGGGAGGCAGGTGGCCCAAACAATGTATACACATGTGAGTAAATGTAAAAACGATAAAATTTTTAAAAACTACGTATGACATTTTACATTCCTACCAGCAATGTATGAGGGTTGAAATTTCTCCACATCCTCACCAATATTAATGTTTATCCTTTTTATAATAGCCAACCTAGTGAATGTGAAGTAGTACCTCCTTATGGTTTTTTATTTCATTTCCCTGATGTCTAATGGCGTTGAGCATTTTTGCATATGCCTGTAGGTCCTTTGGATATCTTCTTGTATCTTCCTTCATGAAAATGTCTATTGAAATCATTTTCCCCTTTTAAAAATTGGGTAATTTGTTTTGTTATTGCTAAATTGTGTGCTTTATACATTGCATTTACTAAAAATTTCTTACCATATATAGGGTTTTTAAATATTTTTCCCATTTTTGGTATTGTGTTTTCCCTTTTTTTTTTTTTTTTTTTTTGCGGTAGTAGGGCTTCAACTCATGGCCTTCATCTTGAGCCACACCACCAGTCCCTTTTTTTGTGATGGGTTTTTTCAAAATAGGTCTCAAGAACTATTTGCCTGGGCTGGCTTCAAACTGCGATCCTCCTGATCTTTGCCTCCTGAGTAGCTAGGATTACAGAAGTGATCTACCAGTGTGGGAATCTTTTCACTTTCTTGATGGTGTCCTTTGAATTACATTTTATTTATTTATATTTCTTTGCTTTTCTTGAGATTAGGCCTTTCTGTGTTGCCCAGGCTGGTCTGAAACTTTTGAATTTTCTGCCTCATCCTTCAGAATAGCTGGGATTATAGGCAATATTACTGTGCCTGGCTTGTACCATAAACTTTGATTTTTTTTGTATGCTGTGAAATAGAGATATATCTGTCAATCTGCAGACCCATAACATCTGGAAATTTTTTTCTGTATTCTCTTTTGGTATTTACCTTTCTTCCAATTCTTGGCTCTTTTTCTGGTAGTTTGTTAGTTAATTGATGGGCTTCCTAAATAGATATTCTTATTTCCTTACTTTATTTATTTATTTTTTGGCAACACTGGAGTTTGAACTCAGGGCTTCACACTTGCTAGGCAGGTGCTCTACTACTTGAGCCATTCTGCCAGCTCTTTTTTGTGTTGGGTGTTTTTGAGATAGGGTCTTGTGAACTGTTTGCCCAGGCTGGCTTTGAAACATGATCCTCCTGATCTCTGCCTCCTGAGTAGCTAGGATTACAGGTGTGAGCCACAGGCACCTGGCATATTTGCTTACATTTTATTTACTATTTTCCATTTAATACTTTTGCTCTAGTTTCTGAAGTATTTCCTTCTAGCCAATGTCTTATTTGAAAATTTTACCTTTAGTCTCCTATAGCTCTTTTTTAAAATTTTTGCTTGGCTTAATTTTATGAATCGTAATCATGTTTCACAAGAACATTTAGTGTCTTTTTGAACTTAGTCAACAGCATTAGAAATAATCATATCTTACCCGTTCAGTCTACTAAATGAACACCATTAATGATACCCAGTTGTGTATATATACCCCAGTTTTTTTTGTCCATTAATCTGTTGAGGCACCCAGGCAGATTCCATAACTTGGCTTTTGTGAATTGTACTTCAATAAACATGTATGTGTAGGTATCTATTGTATGCTGACTTACATTCCTTTAGGTATATGCCCAGGAAATCTAAGCAAGGAGATGAAAGACCTCTACAATGAAAACTATACAACACAAAGGACACAAATTGAAGAAGACATTAGAAGATGTCAAGACCTCCCATGTTCTTGGATTGGTAGAATTAATATTGTGAAAATGCCTATATTACTGAAAGCAATCTAAAGATTCAATGACATTCTTCACAGAAATGAAAAAAAATTCCTAAAATTCATATGGAAGCACAAGGACCTTGAATAGCCAAAGCAATCCTGAGCAAAGAGAGCAATGCTGGAGGAATCACAAGACCTGACTTTAAACTATACTACAGAGCCATAGCAATAAAAACATCATGATGTTGGTATAAAAACAGACATGAAGACTAATGGAAATAATAGAAGGTTCAGAAATAAGCCCATGCACCTACAGTCATCTGATTCTTGACAAAAGGGCCAAACATATACATTTGGGGAAAAGACAACCTCTTCAACAAATGGTGCTGGGAAAACTGGGTATCCATAGGCAGAACAAAAATCAATTCATAATGAATCAAAGACTTTAATGGAAAACATAAAAATTTGAAACTCTAGAGGAAAAAATAGGGAAAACACTTCAAGATATATGCATAGGCAATTATTTCCTAAATAAGATTTCAATAGCTCAGGAAATAAGAGCAAGAATTGACAAATGGGATTACATCAAATTAAAAAGCTTCTGCACATCAAGTGGGAACAATTACCAGAATGTAAAGACAGCCCACAGAATGGGAGAAAATCTTTGCCAGCTATTCATCTGACAAGAAATTAATAACCAGGATGTATAAAGAGCTCAAAAACTAAACACCAAAAGAACAAGTATTTCAGTTAATAAATGGACAAATGAGTTGAATAGACAGTTCTCAAAAGAAGTACAAATGGCCAATAAATGCATGAAGATGTTCACCATCCTTAGTCATAAAGGAAATGCATATCAAAACTCCATCTCACCACAGTCAGAATAGCCATGATCAAAGAAAACAAACAACAACAAATGCTGCTGAGGATGCGGGGGAGAAAGGAATCCTCATACACTGTTGGTGGGAACGTAAATTAGTGCAGCCACCATGGAAATAACTATGGAGGTTCCTTACAAAACTAAAACTAGAAATGTCTATAACTTTTTCATTTATTGCTTTGTAAAAATGTGCATCTAGATTTAGTTTCATAGGCTCAATGTCTTTTCTTGTTTCTATGAAAATATTTATAAAAGTTTTAGAAAGTTTTCTTCTATTCCCTGAATTTACTCTATCTCCTATGGGTTCATTTTTTCTATTTTCTGCATTTGTCTCTTATTTCAAAAGAGCTTTAATAAGTCATTGCTGCAGAAAGATGCACTGAGAAGCTAAGTGAAAATTATATATGGATGACAGGGAATTGTCAACTATTGGGTTTTTTCCCAAGGTTGTTATGTTGGCAAGACAGCTTCTTCACTAAGAGAAAATTCAGATCTTTGTATCTGGAGGTCTTTTCTCTGAGGTCTTTAATCACACCATATAAAATCTTCTAGATTCCTGCTTGAAGGATATAAACCAGACTCCAACATTCTGGAAGAAGGCCAATGAAAGGGGGCTGTGATTCTACTGTCACACATGTCAACTTTGATTTTTATCCCTTTGTTTATAACCCTGGGTTTTACTCCAGTCTCTGCTATGCTTGATGTCTCCATGTCTAAAACCTCTCAACTTCAATTTTTTCTGAGAATAAACCTCAGGAATGTTGTAGAATAGTCATTGAATTGCAAGGCAGGGGGAAAATTCGAGTGTCTGATCGCTATATATACAGGCTTCATTTCTATTTTCCAAAGTACTTTGTGCCTCCAACTCCTAAACTTTTTTCAGTTTGATGGGGGTGGGTCAAAATGTCTTGTTTCTTGGAGGCATTCAAATTACTGTGTTCTCTCATCTGCCCAGTTAATTATTCCTCATCTGTCTGCTTTTTACTTTCCCCAAATTTCTGAAATATCTCATCTATTGTTATGTTTTTCCCACTCTCTTTTCCCCAGTGAGTGTACATGTTTTTGTTCCTTTATTATTATTTAGTAGGTTTGGGGATTATATCCAGAGTGCCTGTGGATTGATATTTAACCATATTTAAAAACACCTCAGTGCAATGTAAATATGTGGTCCCTTGATGCAATCAGTAGACTCAAAAAGCATGAGATGTATGAGATATATCATCTGGTAAATATGAAACTGTGACTCACACAAACTGTTCTGTAGCATCTCCCTAGGCTGTGGTCACATCAGTGAACAACCATTTTCTTTTTTTATTAGCACATATTAGTTGCACAGAGTGGGTTCATTGTGACATTATGTGCTTACAATATATCTTAATTAGATTCACCCCCTCCACCATTCTCCTTCCCCTCCCCTGAACAATCATTTTCAAAGGACTTTATTTGCTTAGCTGATATCATGTACTGAAGTCTGTTGTTATAGATTTCACTGACTGTATCATTTATTTAATGTTCAAATTGTTTCTACTTGATTATTAGAAGATACCTCTAGATTACAGTATTTAACATATTAAAAATCCATGTTTCACCTGCACCAGTAGCTCGTGCCTGTAATCCAAGCACCTTGGGAGGCTGAGATCAGGAGGATCATAGCTGGAGGCCAGCCTGGACAAATAGTTCTTGAGACCCCATTTCCAAAATAACCAGAGTAAAATGGACTGGAGCAGTAGAGCTCCTGCTTTGCCAATGCAAAGCCCTGAGTTAAAACTCCAGTCCCACCAAAAAAAATCCATGTTTTAATTTAATTTTTGTGTTTCTAAATGATGTTTGCACAATGATGAAATTACCTAACAACAGATTATTCAAAATGTATCCCCATCCATTAAGTGACACATGACTGCATACCACAATTTATTTAACCAGTCCTTTTTTATTTTTATCATTTTTAAACCAGTCCTTAGTTAGTAGAATTTGGGTCTATTGTAAACATTGCTGAAGTGCATTTATTTGCCTTTTATATATATTTGAGTACATTTATGAGATAAATTCCTGTAAGTAGAGTTATTGGGTCAAACAATATGTAGTTTTAAATTTTGCCTTTGGTTTTTCTTTAATGCTCCACAATCATTTATGAAAGCATCCTTATTCTATGACAAGATGTTCTAGACACATTTTGCTTTCTTTTGTCTGCCACCCAAATAACCCTGATTCCATTTGGCAAGGAAAAGTATAAGATCTGGGGACTTGGGGTATTTTAGAATTTTCCACATGACTACTGTTGGTAGGGAGAAGCAGTTTAAGTAATTTAAGTGACAAAGTGGAAGCTTTTTAAGGGTGTGAGTTCAAGTTGATGTTTTCACTTTAATTTCAAGTCCTTTCTTGTCTAGTTCTATTATGACATTTTAAATAATTTGTTCTCTTCATTTTTCATTTGTGCTCACCATGTTTAGTGTTCTTTTGTTTATATCCTCCCATTTACTCGAAATATTGTGCTGCCAGCTTCAGAACTGTCCACTTTTTCACTCCTTGACAAAATAGGCTACAAGGCAGACAACTTTGGATGAATCTTTATACTTGCAGTCTGGAAAGAAATTTTAACCTCCTACCATTGAGCCTCAGGGAATTCTGATGGCGTAGGGTACCTAGTATCAAAATAGAGTCCTTATGCACTTAATGAAAAGGAATAACTAGGCAAACGTTGGCTTATGAAGTTTTCATGCCATACATACATACATAGGTCTAGGTCCAGCTTGTGAAGTTTTGACTAAACCTCTCCCAAGTGCCAGAACAGTCTTGGTGTTGTCCTCTGAGTCTTACTACTTATTCCTTCTTTTCTTCTTGTTTTTCATCACCGGTGCTGCTGTTCATTTATTTGTAATAGGCAGTTTGAGCAATTTTTCATAGGACCTTGGCTTCTTTGTTGGCTCACGTGGCTTCTGTGTTGTTCTATTTTAGAGCCATCAAAGCCCATCATAAATCTCAGCAAATATGTTATCAAGAATTGTAATGGAGATGTGCCAAATAATAACAATCTAAAAATCTATCCACTCATCTCATGCCGCTCAATTTATATAAGGTCCTATAATTTTCAAAATATTGACTTGCTTCATGAAAACAAACTCACAAAAGAAAAAAGCACAAATTGATTATAGCACATTACAGTTAAATTTCACATCCTTTTTTTTTGTGTGTGGTGCTGGGAATGGTACCCTGGGCTTTTCCTATGGTATGCAAAAGCTCTTCCACTGAGCTACATCTCTAGCCAACAATCCTATATCCTTAATACATCCAGGTTACCCTTGACATCATTCTAAATAATTTTCACACATACATGGCATACACTGAGACTGGTGTTTTTTTTCCATGTGAAAGCAAATGGCAAATTAAGGAATTTGCACCTATAGAGAATTTTAGATCTTCCAGGTTTGGTGAAAATATCCATATTTTTGCATGGAGCCAGATATGCTAAACTTTATCACCAATTTTGTATTAGAGATAGATATGTAGAAATTATTTGTTCACTCTAGGGATGAAACATATAGTTACTTTTCATGAATTAAAACCAACCTTATGAACCAAGATTTTTACCTATGAGTTTTTGTTCTGTTTAAAGAAAAGATTTTTAGTATAAAACTTTCCAGTCATCAATGTATAAATGTAAATCACATAATAAAGGAGCTGGAGGCGTGGCTCAAGTAGAGCACTTGCCTAGCAAGTGCGAGGCCCTGGGTTCAATCCCCAGTACCACCAAAAAGAAAATCACTTAATATAGGATTTTTAGTAAAGAAATGGGGACTGTGTAGTTCCATTATCACTGCAGCAGCATTAACCTCTTGTTAAGATTTTAAATTGGCTCAGATGAGAGGAAGAAAATCCAGACTTTGGGAAAGAACTGTTAAAAGCCTCTCAGCTCTGAGCATGTTATCACTTACGAGTCTTGCCCTTTTATCTGCTATTTAAGCATTGTGAACTTTAGTACAGCAAGGTCATATCTTTCTTCAAAAGAAAAAATCAATGCCTGAAATATGAAAATTGCACAACTTGTTTACATATTGATAGCTCTAGTACCAGTAGGGCCAAATCTTTCTCTGAAAGAAAAATGCAAGCTCAAGATAAAAAAAAAATCACAGCCTTATTTCTGATAGTACTTGGTCACAAGATCTTTCCACGTCAATAACTTTGGTATTCATGAATCATGAAGCACTAGTAGTGCTTTTAAGAATGGAAATATGTTTTTAATTTAAAAATTATTATTTGTTTAAGAAGTGCCTTCTCAAGCAAAGAATTAATTCAGACGCTTTGAAGCCTGTGAACACTAATTTTTAACCCAATTAGTTTCCAGTGCTTTTCTACGTAGCACAAACTCAATGTCAGAGCTCTTGTATTTAGATCTAGCTCTTTGCCTATAAACAGAGATAAAGAACAGAGCTACTCTCAATGAAAATGTTTATTTCTAATGAGTGTTGGTGCTCAAAAATAGTCCCAGTTTAAGATACTAGCTGCTTCTACAAAGAAAGATCAGAAAGGTTGGGCCATCCTTTATTTTTATCACTTCCCCCCTTTATATTTATATAGTTCTTTGGCATTTACGTGGTTGGCCTTGTTTTGTGGGCCCTATATCATCAACAGATCCCAGAGATTTCTCCCACTTTCTCTTGAGATTAGAATGCTTTTGTAAAATGTCAGGCCATTTCCCCCTTAACCTCTTCTCTTCACTTTGACTTCCTTGGAACTGCATTCCCAAGGAGGTCTGGAAAGGTCCATCAAACGTACTCATGAGGTCTTCCAACTGGCAAATTTCTTTCTTTTTTAAAATTATTATTGTTGTACTGGGGGTACATTGTGACATTTATCAGAATTCTTACAATATATCATAGTCGAATTCACCCTCTCTATCATTCATTCTCCTTCATCTCCCCTCATTCCTGGAATAGTTTCAGCAGGTCTCATTTTCCGTTTTCATACATGAGTACATAGTGGTTCCACCACATCCTCCCTCCTACGCCCTTTCTTTATGTCTTCCCTTTCTATTGGTGCCAACCCCCAGGTAGGACCTGTTTTGCCTTCCTGCTCTCCATTTCTGAAAAAAGACATTTTTCTTTGTATAAGATAGCTATACAGGGAGTTTCATTGTGACATTTTCATGTACTATAACCTAATTGGTTCATCCCCTCTATTTTTGTCCTACTTTAGTCCCCTTCTTATGGTGATTTCAATAGGTTTAAAAATTCTATATTCATTCTTGTGTAGAGAGTACATCAACCATATTCCCCTTCTTGACTTCCTTTTTTTACCTTTCCTCTCTTGTTAGTGACCTCCCCTTAGCATGATCTGTTTTTCATAATATTGCTTGCATTAGTGTTGGGCCTATATTCCACATATGAGAGAAAACAGGCAGTCTTTGGCTTTCTGAACCTGGGTAACTTCACTTAAGATGATGTTCTCCAGTTCTATCCAAATTATCATGTGGTTTTACTTATTTAGAATGTTTAGATGGCGAGTTGTCTTGATTAATTTTTGAGTATTAAACCAAGTTTGCATTCCTAGGATAAACCCTACTTGGTTGTGGGATATTACTATTTTTGCATACTGCTGAACTTTATTGGCTACTGTTTTGTTCAGGAGGTCTACATTATTGATTATGAGAGAGGTTCGATATGTGTTTTTTTCCTCCTTTGTAATGCCTTTGTCTGGTTCAGGTAGCGCTGACCCTGTAAATTTTGTTGGGAAGTGTTACTTCCATTTTCTGGAAGAGACTGGGAAGAACTGGGATGATTTCTTGTTTAAATGCTTGGTAGACTTAGTGAAAACTTCTGGGACTGGAGTTTTTTTTTTCAGAAGTTGTAGAACAATTTTATCTGTTTCAACTTGGGTAAGTTTTGGTATTTATGGTATTTGAGAAATTTGTCTGTTTAATCTAATCTGCTACATTTGTATGCAAAGAATTATTTTGAAGTATTCAGTAATTGTCCCCATAATGTCTTCAGGCTCTGTAGTGACATACCCTCTTTCACTGATAATTTCCATAGCTTGGACCTTCCTTTTTTCTCTGGTCAGTTTTGTCAGATTTATCAGATTTGTCACTATTATTGATCTTTTCAGAGAAGAAGTGTTTATTTTCATTGACTTTTCTGTACTGATTTTTGGTTTTAAATTTTACTTATGTTTGCTCTTACCCCTGTTACTTTCCTTAGCTTGATTTGGATTTATTTTGCTCTTCTTTTTCTAGTCTCTTAAGCTTGGGTTATTGATCTTAAACCTTTCCTCTTTTCTGATAAAAGCTTTTTTTTTCTTTTTTGGTGGGATTGGGGTTTGAACTCAGTGCTTCGTGCTTGCAAAGCAGGTGCTCTACCACTTGAGACACACCTGCAGTCCATTTGGCTCTGGTGGGCCAAATAATATGGGGTATTATGGACTATTTGCCCAGGCTGGCCTTGAAGCATGATCCTCCTGCTCTCAGGCTCCCAAGTAGCAAGTATTGCAAGGCATGAGCCACCACACCCGGCTTGATACAAGCATTTTAATGTGATAAATTTCCCACTAAACTGTGTTTTAGCAGCATCACATAACTTTTAATATATTGTATTAAAATATTTTCTAATTTATCCTGATGCTTCTTCTTTGATTTATGGATTATTTAGAAGTGTTTTGTTTGTACGTGTGTGCAGGTTTTCTTGTTATCTTTCTATTATTTCTTTGTACTTTAGTTATTGTCTGAGAATGTACTTTGTTTAATTTGTATTCTTTTAAATTTGCTGAGGTTTCCTGAGTGATCTAGGATATGGTTTTTCTTGCTGAATGTTCCTTGTGCAATTGAAAAGAATGTATGGCAGGCATGATGGCTCACACTTGCAATCCTAGCACTTGGGAGGCAGAGGCAGGAGGGCCACAAGTTCAAGAATACCCTGGGGCTACATAGCTTGTTCAAAGCCAGAAAAAAGAATTTGATGTTGCTTAATAACCTGTTCAAAAAATGTCAGTTAGATTCGAGGAAACACATTCAGATAGTTCTATGCTTAGTTTTTCTGTATCTTTGGTAATTTTCTGTTGAATTCTTTAACTGTACCTTGTGTGTTTATTTATTTTTTCTTTCAGTTATTTCAATTTAGATTTAATTGAAAACATTTCTCATGCATAGATACCTAAACGTGGAATTAATGGTGATCTAGTAAACTTATGTTTAACTTTTCATGAAATGGCCACACTGTTTCCCAAACAAGTTGTACTATCTTACATTTCTACCAACAACGCTTGGTGGTAGAAATTTTTTTTTTAATTTATTTCTTTCTGCACCGAAATTCCCTCTGATTTATTCAAAGTCTTGGAGGTGGCGCGGAGGTTTTTTCCCCTTAGAAATCCTTTCAAATATTTGTTATCGTCTGCCTTTTCTGTTATAGATATAGCAGCTGTGAAGTGGTATCTCATTGTGTTTAATTTGCATTTCCTTAATGACTAATGATACTGAGAATTTTTAGATGTACTTATTAGCCATTCTCTTCTATTTGGTGAAATGTCTAAAAAATTTTGCTTATCTGTTCATTTGTAGATTCATATTATTGAAATGTAAGCATAAGTATTTGGAGTCATAGTTGAAAATGGACAGGGCTGTGATTTTTTTTTTTGGTGGTACTGGGGTTTGAATTCAGGGTCTCATGCTTGCTAGGCAGACACTGCTACTTGAGCCACTCCTCAGTTCTTGAAATGAAAGCATTATTTACATATTCCAAATATAAGTCTTTTATGTGAAATATGATCTTTAAGTATTATCACGCAGTTTGTGGCTTGACTTTTCACTTCCTTAATGTGTCTTTCGATGTGCAATCATTTTTAATTTTAATGAAATCAAATTTAACAAGCTTTCTTTAATGAATCATGCTTTTGATGTCACATTTAAGAATGCTTTTCCTAATTCAAGGACATGAAGATTCTTCTCCCTATTTCTTCTCAAAAGTATGGTTTTATTACTTTTAATTAGGTCTATGATCCATTCGAGTTACTTTTTGTATAGGCATGAGTTTGTTGTTTTGCATGTGATTATTTAACAGTACTTTATTTATTGAAGAGATCATTTCCCCACTCCAATTGAATTGGTTGGCACTTTTGCCTCAAAGTAATTAAGTATAAATACAAAGGTTTACTTCTGGACTCTCAATTCTATTTTATTGACATGCTTGTACATCTTTATGTCAGTACTATACTTCTTGATGTAATTTTGTGTATTCAGAGTTCTTTGTTTTTCTATATAAGTTTTCAAATTAGTTTGCTAATTTCCGCAAAATGCCTTCTGAGATTTGGTAAATAGTGCATTAAAACTATAAGTTTCAGGAGAAATGTCAGTGTGATAATATTGATTTTTTTCAATCCATGAACACGAAATGTCCCTTTGTTTATGTAGATTTTGTTCAATTCTTCTTACCGATGTTTTGTTATGTTCAATATACAAGTCTTACACTCCTTTTGTTAAATACGTTGCCAAATAGCTTACAGTTTATGATACTATTGTGATTAAATTGTTTTCTTAATTTTCTTTTCCAACTGTTCATTGCTAGTATGTAAATATACAATTGATTTTTAACATATGACTTTCATATCTTGAGACTTTATTGAAGTCATTCATTAGATCTACATTTTTCTCTGTAGATTGATCTGGAAATCTACCCTCTTAATAAAATTTTAAGTGCATAATATCACGTAGTTAATACATACTATGTTGTACAGCAGATCTCTAGAATTTTTTTATTCTGTTTTTTATAACTGAAACTTCTTATCTACTAAGAAACAACTCTATCTCTTCTCTTCCCTTCCTCAGCCCCTGGCAACCATCACTCTACTTTCTGTGAGTTTGACTATTTTAGATACATTGGAAAAATACAATATTTTGTCCTGTGACTGGCTTATTTCATTTAGCAAAAAGCACTTGAGATTCATCCAAGTTGTTGCGAATGATAGGATTGCCTTTCTTTAAAAAAAAACTTCCTTTATTTTTTGGGTGGCACTGGAGTTTGAACTCCGGGCTTGACACGTGGCAGGCTTACTGCTTGAGCCATTCCGATAACTTGTTTGCCTTCCTTTTTAAAAGCTCAATAATATTTCATTGTATGTGTCTCTCACATTTTGAAAATCCATTCTTCTATCCATTTGCATTTGTGTTGTTTCCATGTCTTGCCCATTGCTAATAATGCTGTAATGAAGACGGGAATGAAGATAGTCATGCAGTCTTTGAGGCTCTTTCTGATCATTTTTTTCTTCAATTTTAACTTCAGATTGAGTAATCTATGTTTATTTATCTTCAAATTTGCTGATTTTTAAATTCTGCCAACTGATTATCTGCTGTTGAGCTTGCCTAGTGATTTTTAAATTTCAGTTATTTTACTTTTAACACTAGAATTTCTATTTCATTAAAAACAATTTATCCAAATGACCAAAGCATTGTATGCACATATGAATAATAAAACAATAAAAATTAAAAAAATAATTTATCCATATTGGTCTTCTCCACCTGATAAATTATTGTTATCAATTCTTTAATTTTTAAAGCATGTTTTGCTTTCTTTCTTTCTTTTTTTTTTTTTGGTAGTACTCAGGTTATGCTTGTTAGTCAGGTGCTCTACCATGAACCACTCCCCTACTCCTTTTTACTTTAGTTATTTTTTCAAATAGGATCTTGTGTTTTTGCCTGGGCCAGTCTGGACTGTGATCCTCCTATTTATACTTCCCAAGTGGCTGGGGAGACAGGCATGTGCCACCACGCCCAGCTTATTGATTGAGATGGAAGTCTTGCTAACTTTTTGCCTGGGTTGGCCTGGAACTGCTATTCTTCCAATCTTCGCTTCTTGAGTAACTGGGATTACAGGTGTGAGCCACCGTGCCAAGGTTTAATTCTTTAAATATACTCATAATATACTCTTTATAAGTGTTGCCTGTTAGTTTAATTTCTAGGCCTCCTCAGTTTCTGTGACTGCTTTTCCCCTCTGTGGATGGGTCCTATTTTCCTGTTTGTATGTCTCATCATTTTTGGGTTGAAATTTGTTCAGATAAGGTATTAGTAAGGTTTGGTTTGCAGCCAACTGTGGTGTGTTGCTTTTGCTGATTTCTTTGTTTTTGTCTTATTTTGGTGACTTGCCTGGAGTAATTCCTCTACAGTGTCTAGCACACTGATGTCTCTTCTCAGCTTTTTACATTCTTGTTTATGTACGTGTGTATGCATGTATTTTAGAGATGGAGATCTCACTATGCCGCCCAGGCTAGGTGTGAACTTCTGGGTTCATATAATCCTCCTACCTCAACCTCTTGAGTAGCAGGGACTATAAGTGTGTACCACTGCACCTGGCTTATTTTTCTTTTTAAACTTTGCTTCCTAGGAGTAACCCTTGGAAAGCGTTGCTTACTTGTCAGCCAATCATTGATCAATTGTTGACCCAGTAAGACTTCTGCCATTTGCCCATTGATTTATGTAGTTTTAGCAACTCATTTGCAGTTTTGGCAGATTACTTCAAAGCAGAAATGCATGAGGAATTGGGTCTGCTGAGAGGAAATCATGCAAAATATTTGTAAGCAGAAAGTACATTGGAAACATGTCAAATCATAGTAAACAAGAGTTTCTGTGGCTTTCCTAAGGCAAGACGAAAATGAAAAAAAAGGAAAGAAAGCATTCTTTCTCATTTCTAGATTTGCATCATCTGGAGTAACTGGAAATTGTCCAGAAGGCATACTTGGTCTTTGTGCTTCAATGGAATTGAACGTAAAAGAGAAAAGTTCTGGCAGTTTGCAACTCTTCCCTTGATCTCACTTTTTTTTTAATAGAAGACCTCTTGTTCAGACTTTGACAATAAGATAATTATGATAATTAAGTCCCTCTCTGTTCTCTTCTGAGCAAGTGTACAGTCTTATGCAAGTACACACTTCTAGCCTTCCAGGGATTATGTGTGAGTTTGTCCAGGTCCATTAACATTGTCCTCTGTCCATCATAACTTCTTCCTGTTAAACTTCTTGCTATTCTGTTGTTTGTCTCAAGCAGTATTGCAAACTTGTTATTCCAGCTTCTTTGTGTTTACATGGTGCATCCTTTCCCATCATTTTACTTCTTCTAGTTTACTGCTCTCTCTATATTTGAAATAAATTTCTTGGAGACAGTATACTTATGGTTCCTATTTTTTGTTCATTCTGACAATCTCTGTCTTCTAACTGGCATGTCTAGATCAGGGGCTGGCAAACTATAGCCTGCAAGACAGCTGCATGTTTTTGTAAAAAGGTTTTATTGGCACACAGTCGTGCCCATTTGCTTCTGTATTGTCTATCGCCACTCTTGAGCTACACCAACAGAGTTGAGTAGTTGTGATAGTGACTATATGGCCCTCACATTTAAAATATTTACCATCAGACCTTTAAGAAAAAGTTTGTCAGCTCTTGGTTGATGTTGAATATAATCATTGATATGTTTGGGTTTAATTAGGCAATTTTATTGTTTGTTTTCTCTTTGTTTCCTATGGTTTTGATTCCTATTTCCCATTTATTCCTTCTTTGGGTAATTTGAACTTTTGTTAGTGCTCCATTTTATCTGTTGTGATTCTGACTATACTTCTTTGTTCAATGGTTGCTCTATGGATTACCAAATTCCTGTTTCACTTAAATGTAGCCACCTTACCTTCACTTAAATGTAAACACCTCTTACAGGGAAGAGGAAATCAAGCAAAATATTTGTGAGCTGAAAATACAAAATGCAGTAACTTAATTCATTTGTTCTTCCTGCTATATGCCATAGCTCTGTCTACTACTTATTTTATATACTTTTATATACATACATATATACATATTTATTGCTTTCAACAGCCAGGCCTATTTTTAAAAACCCAAGAGGAGAAGAATAGCCTATTTGCCCAGAAATTATTTTGATTTGTTCTTCTGCAATTTCTTCTGGCATAATTTCCTAAGAAATTCCTTTAGCAATGTTTTAGACCAAATATGTTGGTTATGAACTCTGGTAGTTTTCCTTCATTGAAAAATGACCTTATTTAATCTTCATTTCTAATGCATATTGTCACTGGCTGTAGACTTCTGGATTGAGTTATTTTCTTTTAGCATTTAAAAAATGTTTACCAGACAAAGCATGGTAGTGCACAGCTGTAGTCCCAGGACTTGGGAAGCAGAGGATTGTGAGTGTGAGGCCAGCCTGGGTTACAGAGCAAGACCCTGTCTCAAAAACCAACCAATCAACCAAAAAAAAAAAAAGCAAGAAAAGAATACAAACTATCATGCCACTTCTTCCTGATTTCTATGATTTCTGTTGAGAATACACCATCATGAAAAACACAATACATTGTTTTTCTCTGCCTGTGTTCAAGATTTTTCTTTGTTTTCAGCAGTTTGATTGTAACACATTTTAGCTGGGATTTCTTTGGCTTTATCTCATTTGGGGTTTGTTTAATTACTTAAATCTGTAGGTTTATCTTTCACCAAACTTTGAAAGTTTTCAAAGTCATTATTTCTCTATGTATTTTTGTTCAGCATTACACTCTTTCTGCTCTCCTTCTGGCACTCCATTGGAACTCCAATAGCATGAATATTGGTTTTAAAAATTGTTCCATGTGTCCCTGAAGCTCTGATCATTTCCCCCCAATCTAGTTTTTTTCTTTTGTTCAGACTAGTTAATTTCTCCTATTCTATCTTCAAGTTCACAGATTCTTTCCTTTTTTCTCATACTTCAGCGAAGTTTACTTTTATTTGCATTCTAAAATTATCATTTGGTTTTTCTTGATATTGTCCATGTATTTTCTGAGATTTTTAATCTTATCATTTGTTGCAAACTTAAAAAATATTTGAAAATATGGAACTTCCCTCCTCTGAAACAATTGCAATTAAGTAGCTAACATGATACCTCATAATTCCTGAATACTTTCTTGCAGTAAAATTTTTTGCCTAAACTAGGCAAATCTCTGGTGACAGAAGATGATCACATTTGTTCTTGTTCTGCATTTTTTGCCTATTTTGTATTTCCACATGAATTTTAAAATCAACTTTTCAATTTTTACTAAAAGTGCCCGCTATAATTTTGATTGTGATTCCATCAAATCTGTACATCAATTTGTGAAAATTGTCATCTTAATCATATTAAGTTTTCTGATCAATTGTGGTACTTAGCGTACTGATTTTTCACATATTTCTTTTCTTTTTTTTTTTTTTTGTGGTACTGGGGTTTGAACTCAGGGCTTTGTGCTTGCCAGGCAGGTGTTCTATCACTTGAGCCATGCCTCCAGCCTGAGGCACATCTTTTGTCAGGTTTATCCCTAGGTGTTTTATATTTTTTCATGCTATCTGAAATGGTATTTTTTATATTTTTCTCTCTTGGGTCGCATTTTGTTTCCTTTGGTTGATTTATTTACTTATATTAACTAAAATCCAGTTTATATTAGGTTTTATATCCATATTATAACACATCTATGGGTATAAACAAATGCATAATATAGTGTATTCACCATTAAGTATTTTACAAAATAATTTTCCTGTCCTAAAAATCCCCCATGCTTCACCTATTCATCTCTCCCTGAGGACCCTAGGCAACCACTGATATTGTTGTAATGGTTTTGCCTTTTATAGCATGACATATACTTGGAACGATGCAGTTTGTAGCCTTTGCAGATAGTCTTCTTTCACTTAGCAATATACATTTGAGGTTTCTCCATGTCTTTTTTTGGTGGGAATGGGATTTGAATTCAGGGCTTCACACTTGCAAAGCACCAGTGCTCTATCGCCTGAGTCACATCTCCAGTCTCTCCATGTCTTTTCATGGCTTGAGAGCTCATTTCTCTTTCTTTTTTGATGGCATTGGGGTTTAAACTCAGGGCCTTGTACTTGCTAGGTAGGTGCTCTACCACTTGAGCCACTCCCCCAGCTTCAGAGAGCTCATTTCTTTTTATTGTTGAATAATATTCCTTGAATGGCTGTACCATTCAAGTAGATATGTAGATACTACATATCTACTGAAGAATATCTTGATTGCTTCCAGTTTTTACAAATTATGAATAAAGTCTCCATAAACAGCCACCTGCAGGTTTTTGTGTGGATATAAGCAGTCAGTTTTCTTCTGGATTTGGGCCATTTAAATAGGTGTATAATAGCATAATATTTTTGTTTTAACTCACATTTCCCTAATAATATATGATCTTGAGCATCGATGTGTATGCTTGCTTTCATCTGTATTATCTTCTTTGGTGAAGTGTCTTCAAGTCTTTTGCCCATTTTCAATCAAATTGTTCATTTTCTTTTTGTTGAGTTTTAAGTGTATTTTGGATAATAGTTTTTCTCAGACATATCTTTCACAAATATTCCATCCTAAAATAGCTTGACTTTTCATTCTCTTGACAGTGTCTTTCATAGAGCAGAAGTTTTTAATTTTATTAAAGTCTAATTTACCAATTTTTCTTTCTTAAGTTATGCCTTTGGTGTTGTATCAAAAAACTCATTGCAAGCCCACATGACATCAACTAGATTTTACTTTCATGTTGTTTTGTACAAGTTTTGTAGTTTTGACATTTACATTTAGGTTTATAATCCACTTTGAGCTAATTTTTTATAAAAGGTGTGAGATCTGTGTCTAGATTCATTTTTTTCATGTGGATGTCCAGTTGTTCCAGCACCATTGTGGAGAAGACAATTTTTGTGCCAATGTATTCTCTTTCTTGTTCTCTGAAAGATTCAGTTGAGGCTGGAGGTGTGGCTCAAACTGTAGAGTTTAGCAAGCTCATAACCCTGAGTTCAAACCCTGGTCCTGCCAAAAAAAATAAAGAAGAAGAAAAACGCAGTTGATTATATTTATGTGGATCTGTTTCTGGTCTCTGTCCTATTCTAATGATCTATTTGTCTATTCTTTTGCCAATACAATACTGTCTTGATTCCTACAGCTTTATAATACATCTTCAAGTTGGGTAGTGTAAGCCCTCTGACTTTATACTTCTCAGTATTGTGTTGGATTGCTCTCTGATCTTTGAATGTTTAACCAGTCCTGAATTCTTGGATAAACCGTATTTGGTCGTGATATGCTTTTGCTGTTAGAAATCTTGCCTCTGTATTCATGAGAGATATTGGTCTATGTTTTTTCTTTTCTTGTAATGCCCTTGTCTGATTTCATGGTAATCCTGGTTTTACAAAATGAGTTAGGAAGTATTCCCTGGCCTTCCATTCTAGGGAAGAATATGCTTAGAATTTGTATTACTTTGTCCATAAATACTTGGTAGAATTCACCATTGCAGCCATCTTGGCCTGGAGTTTTCTTTATAGGAAACATTATAATTAAAAGTTGAATTGCTTTCTTAACTTCTTTTTGCAACAAATTATATTGGCGTATAAAAAAAGTTCAATTTCTTTCTTTTGTGAATTTTAGCTTATTTGCATTTTTGTTGACACATTTTAATTATTCATATTTGTAGGGTAAACTCTACTACTTATATACATGAATATATTATGCAATGACCTTATCAGGGTAAGTAGTATATCCATCGCCTCAAACGTTTATCATTTCTTTATGGTTAGACCATTTCAAATTCTCTTTTCTAGCTATTTTGAAATATATTACATTATTATTAACTGAGGTCACCCTATTGTGTAAAGAACATCAGAACTTCCTCCCCCTACCCAATTGTAACTTCTAACCAATGACTCACCTCTCTTCATCCTCATTTCCCCTCTACCCTTCCCAGTCTTTTATAGCCACTCTTCTATTCTCTACTTCTATAAAAATAGCTTTTTCCAAATGAGTGATACCATGTGGCATTTGTCTTTCTGTGCCTAGCTTATTTTACTTAATATAATGTCTTCGCAGTCTATCCATTTTATTGTAAATGACAAGATTTCATCTTTTTAATTGCTGAATAATATTAAATTGTATAGATATACACATTTTCTTTGTGTCCATTGATTCCATATCTTTGTTATTGTGAATAGTTCTATATTAGACATGGGAATCACATGTCTCTGACATACTGATTTTATTTCCTTTTCACACACACACACACTCACACTCACACTCACTCTCAGTACTAGGATTGTTGGATCATATGGTAGTTCAATAGAAAGTTCAAATATAAGAAGGACAAAAACCATATGGTCATTTCAATAGATGCAGAAAAAAGGATTCAACAAAATTAAACATTCCTTCATGATAAAGTTAGAAATTGAAGGTATGTACCTAAACTTGATAAAAGTCATATATTGAAAACCCTACAGCTAATATTGTACTGAATGAAGAAAAGTTGAAAGCTTTTCTCCCAAGATCCGGAACAAGACAAAGATGTCTACTTTCACTGTTTCTATCCAATGTAGTACAGAAATTCTAATCAGAGCAATAAGGCAAGAAGAATAAATAAAAGGAATCCATGTTGGAAAGGAGGAAGTCAAATTGTTCGTTTTGCATATGACATAATCTGTATAATCTTATAGATAGAAAACCCTAACAACTCCACCAAATGCTGCTAGAATTAATAAACGAATTCAGTCAAGTTGTGGGATACGAAATCAACATAGAAAAATCAGTAGTATTTCTGTATGCTGATAGTGAACTATCTGGAAAAGAAATCAAAAAATCAATTTTACTTACAATAGTTATAATAAAATACATAAGAATAAATTTGACTAAGGAGAGACTTCAATATGAGGCTGTAGAACTGGTAGTGCTACCTGGCCTGGGGGGGTAGAGTTGGAAGAGGTGCCATTTGCTCACCATAGGGATATCAGGAGCTCAGCAGGAACTGAGTCTGGGAGGCCTGATGGTGCCAGTATGGTTCAGCTTTTGGGATGGCAGCGTCTAAACGGTTTCTAAGAAGTTGGGTGCAGATTTTCATGGAACTTTCAGTTAGTTTGATGATGTCCCATTTCAGATAGGTGACAAATTCAAAATACCAGCTAAAGTTGGTCTTCCTCTTGGCTTCTCCTTGCCTGATTGTTTACAGGTTGTCAGAGAAGTGCAGTATGACTTCTTGGAAAAGAAAACCACTGAGTGGGCTGAAGATACTAAGAATATCCAAGAAGCCCAGAGAGTAACAGAATGTAAGGCTGAGGAAGCAGAAGCTGAAGTGAATTCTAAGAGTGGTCCAGAGCATGATAGCAAAATGAGCTACACCAAGACTTACAGTACAGCCACAATGCTACCTCTTATCCTAGTCAGCTTATAGCACAACAGCATCCTCACTCCGACTCAGCAGTAGTGCCACAAAACAAAGTTCTCAACCTACCCCACACGAAG
Source organism: Castor canadensis (assembly GCF_047511655.1). NCBI lineage: Eukaryota > Metazoa > Chordata > Mammalia > Rodentia > Castoridae > Castor > Castor canadensis. The sequence goes on from NC_133405.1 coordinate 93,301,914, forward strand.
GCTGACTTCGAGTTTTGAAGAGAACCCATTTGATAATCTGGAGTTAAAAACTATTGATGAGAAGGAAAAGCTGAGAAACATTCTGGTAGGAGCAACTGGACCCATTATGAATTTGTTATTGGACAATAACATGCTCAGAGGAGGCGCTGGGTCTGTGTTACAGAATGAAGAGGTCTTGGCAACCTTGAAGAGTGCAATCTTAGATTTCAAGCCTCTTCATAAACCCAATGGCTTATAACCTCACCACAGTTGGGTAACTGAAAAGATGACACTGTTTTCCAAAGTGTCCCTCCCCTCCATCCGCACAGTAAGCAATATCAATATCAAATCTCTGTCCTCCTCAAAACTTGACTCTTGTGATAGAAATCAGAAGACAATCAAGCTGGCAAACACATTCCATAGCACATGCTACCTCTGCAGTGGCGCGTCCCAGAATTTACCACAATGGTGCCAGTGAACTCAATGAAGACCATACTCTTGGGCTTTCAGCTTTGAATTAGGACAGTGAGAGGTACCAACTGACACCCTCCTAGATGCCTTCGCTGCTTGTTTTGTCTGTGGAAGAGTAATCACCTACAAATACAGGTCCTACAGTCACCTCTCCGAATTTTTCAGTGTCACAAGTGCACAACATACCCAACTGTCCCTAGGCCTATTCTTAACTTCAGGCACTGTCCCCCAATGAGTGTAGTGTGTGGAGGTAATGGTCAACATAGGCTACTTATAAATGTGTTTTGAGAGCCGTGAAGAAGAAAGGAGAGAATATTGAGCAGATTCCTTTATTCCTTATTTTTAATTAGGATATATTTGTTGTACAGGGGGATTCATTGTGAAAATTCTGAATAGGCTTACATTGTACATTGGTTAGATCACCCCCACCATTCTCCACCCCCCGCCGCCACCTCCCTGCCCCACTTAAAGCAATTGCAAGAGGTTTCATTGTTCTATTTCATATATGTATATGAAGTCCATCAACCATATTCCCTCACCTTCATCTCCTCCATTCACCCTCCCCATCTCACAAGTACCCCCTACACTGTACCTGGTTTTCAGTCCTGTCTTTCATTATTAATTACAAAATGAGTGTTCAAAGGGGTTGCTCAAAGTAACCTCTCTGTTAGTATACTTTACTTTGCTCAGTTCAATCCCTTCCTTTGTTTTCCCTTACCCCCTCCCTCTCACCCCTCATTATTTAACAGTTTTCAATACACATTGTAATATCCTCTGCCTTGAGCAAATTCTTGACTATCTCTTTTCCCTTGTGAGAAGGGCTTCTACCCTCTTTTAGTGGAAAAATCTTTGAAAATGCACCAGTGTTCAGAAGAAAAGATGATGAGTTTCTCCAGTGAGCAAATTTAATGGGCTTTTAACTGAAAGACATTAAGGAAGTTTTGCTATTACACAACAATGACAGGACAATGCTTTGGAAGACCTCATGGTCTGGACTGGAGCCAGCTGAAACTAGAGCCTGCCATGAAAACACCATGTTCCAGAAAGCCCTGCAAAGCCCACCTTTGGGGTATATTTCCAGATTTTCTTTTGGGATGTTAGAAGATCAGGTGTAGAGACTATGCTTGTCTGTCTTTGTGAGACTAGGCCCTGAGCTGGCCCTGAGCCAAATTAGGGAGTATTTGGCATGTGAATATCTCAGACCTGTCCTGGCTCCTTCCATACTAAAAGAATTGGTATTTTGAGAAATGTCCTTCTAATCTTGGCCTTCCAGAAAGAATACTTGGGTCTTTCTGGGGTCTCTATGTCTTCAGCGAAAACCTGGCTTGGCTGCCAAGAAGAGTGGAGGAGAAAAAGGGAGGGCCAGACTCAGGCTGCTCTGGGTCTAGATGCTTCCTGCTCTACCTACTCAGGTAGACTAAACTTTAATCCAAGATGAATGCAAGTGAAAGGTTCTTCCAGGGTTTTATTTTTTCCCGTTTTTACAGAGTGTCTTAGTGTTACACTGGCCCTGCTAAGTCTCTGAGATGCAAAGAATGCACTTTTCCTCATGGGGCCGAGTTTGCCTCTTCTGCTAGGCAGTTCCCATGCTTTCCTGTCCAGCCTGTTTCTTTTGGCTTGGTTTAGACTACAATCTTCTGCTGTCCAAGGCTTTAGGGCCCCAGCTGTAGGAAACTGTTGTCAGTTGGAGTAATCATTGGCCCCTTCCCAGCACATTGAACGAGTGAGAAAACAGACCATGACTTAGTTGCATAGCACTAACCTTCTTGTTCTTGATCAGCCTCGTCCAGCCCTGCTTTAGGATGACACAATGAGTAATACCTAGGCGTAGAAATCAGTCTCTTTGGTTTGTTTTGTATTATGTTGTACATCGTTAAATATAAAGATATATAGTCTTGATGAATGTAAAATAATTTGCTAACAATTTTGATTTTTCAGAGAGAACTACTAATAAAAATCTAAAAGGTAAAAAAAATTAATTTAGGAAGTGAAAGTTGTCTACAATGAAGACATTGTATAGTGCTTTATACCGAGGAGAGAAATTGAAGAGAACCAAATAAATGGAAAAATATTCCTGTGTTTCTGGATTGGAAGAAACAATATATCCATAGATCTCAAAGTAGTCTATAGATTCAATTTACTTAATAGCTATAGGGCTATTAATATTATCTATTTTTTCTACAGTGAGTTTTGGTAATTTGTGTCCTTTAAGGAATTTCATTTCATGTAAGTTGTCAAATTGTTGGCATTAATTTGTTCATATTATTGTGCTTTGAAAATTGAGATATAGTTCACATATATTTAAAAATGGATACAATTTAGAATTTAGCAGTTTAGCAAATACTGCCACCACCTAATTCCAGAACATTTTTATCACTCCCAAAAGAAACCCCATTGCCATTTAACAGTCACTTCTCATTCCTCTCCTTTCCTTATTAATAAAAAATTAATATTTTAACATCTATAGAATTTGTAGTATCACATCTCTAAATTCTATTATTGTAATTTGTTTCATCTTTTTTTCTTCACAAATGTGTCTCAAGGTTTGTCAGTTTTATCTGTCTTCTCAAAGAACCACCTTTTAATTTCATTGATTTTTCTCTTTGTTTCTATTTTCTATTTGATTTTTACTTTTATTATCATTATTTCTTATATGCTGCTTACTCTGGGCTTTATGTGCTCTTTTCTATCTAGTTTCCTTAAGATGAAAAGGGAGGCTACTGATTTCATACTATTTTTTTAAGGCAGCACTCAGGTTTGAACTCAGGGCCTCATGTTTGCTAGGCAGGCACTCTACCACTTGAGCCACTTTGCTGGCCTTGTTTTTTGTTTTGTGTGTGTGTGTGTGTTGGGTATTTTTGATATGGAGTCTCATTAACTATTGACTGAGCTGGCTTTAAACCTTGATATTCCCCATCTCAGCCTCCTGAGTAGCTAGGATTACAGGTGTGAGCCATTTGTGCCCGGCTATTTCATATTATCTTTTCTAACATATGTATTTAGTAGTCTAACTTTCCCTTACATACTGCTTCATCTGCATCTCACAAATTTTGATAGACTGTATTTTCATTTTCATTCAGTTCAAAACTTTAATTTTCCTTTTGATTTTTCTATGATTTTTGGGATATTTGTGTGATCTTTGTTTCAAATATATGAGTGCATTTCCAATGACCTTTCTGTTATTAACTTCAAGTTAGATTCCACTGTGGTCGTAGAACATGTTCTGAATGACTTAAATCCCTTTGAATTTCTTGAGACCTTTTCTTTTACAGGTCAGAATATGACCTATTTTGTAAACATTTGTTATACTCTTGATAAAAGTAGATATTGGGTTACCAACCTTCATTGTGTAGAAGTTTGATAAGTGTAAATAAAATTGAGTTGGTCAATAAAACAGCTCAACTTTATTATATCCTTGCTGATTTTTTTTGCCTAGTTATCAATTATTTTGAGAAAGTTATTGAAATTTTTTAAATTGTGAATTGTCTATTTCCCCTTGTAGCTTTATCAGTTTTGCTTCATGTATTTATTTATTTATTTATTTTGGTGCTCCTGGGGTTTGAACTCAGGGCCTTCCACTTCTAGGCATGCCCTCTAGTCCTTAGCCATTCCTTCAGTCTGTTTCATGTGTTTGAACTTTGTTATTTGGGGATGTTAGGTCCTTTCGATTAACTGATCCCTTTTTTGTTGTGAAATGAACTTTAAAAAAAGTCATTGGTTATATCCTTTCTTTTAAATTTGCATTTTCTGTTTTTGACTTTAGTAAAAATTTTATTACTAGATTAATGCAATGTCTAGTTAATGCACCATAAAATTTTTACATGCATACTCAATTTAACAAAATCTCAAATGAATCAATACCTCTACACACTTTATACACTAAAGACCACTGCTATGAGAATCTTAGGTGCATAGTCAAATGTCTTACATTTAAAAAACTCCTTGTGGATTAAAAAAACATTGTACTAGCATATATTAGTTGTATGGGGGGATTTCATTGTGACATTTCTGTATAGTCTTACAATGTACCTAGGTTAGATTGATATCCTCCTTTATTTTCCCTCAACCCCTCCTTCTTCAAACAACTTCATCAGGTTTCATTGTTCTACTTTCACACAGTATATAAAGCGAATTGACCATATTCACACTCCTTCACAATCTCTGTACACCCTTCCCCCTTCTACTAGTAGCCATCCCCAAGCAGGACCTATTTTACATTCCTGTCAATTTTTTAAGTGTATATTCATTGTTCAAGGGGATTTTGCTATGGTATTTCATATACGAATCTATTGTACTTTAATCAGGTTAACCACCTCTATTACTCTTTTCTTACCCCCTATTATTCAACAGCTTTCAGTGTGTTCTGTTATTAATACAGCCATCCTCGATTCTTTTGGAATAATATTAACTTATCTTTTTGCTTTAAAGCTATTTTTCTTTAAATTTACTTATTTTTTACTTAATTTGTTTCTCCTTTTTATACTACTGGAGATTGAAACCAGGGCCTTTCTCATGCTAGGCAAGCACTCTACCACTGAACTGCATCTTCAACCAGTTTTTATATTGATTGATTGTTGATTGGCTGATTGTAGTACTGGGAATTAACCTAGTGCCTAGCCCATTGTAGGCAAGCTCTCTACCACTTGAGTCATGTCCCCAGCCCTTTTGTTTGTATTTTTGTTTTTGAGATAAGATCCTTCTAACTTTGCCTGAGCTAGTCTTGAACTCTGCCTCCTGAGTATCTGGAAGTATATGCCACCACACCAAGCATTTCTTTATTTAAAGTGGGTTTCCAGTAGGCAGTATATAGTTGGGTCTTGCTTTTTTATCCAACTTGGTATTTTCTGTCTGATTTTTCTGGGGATGTTTAGACCATTTCTATATATGATTGCTGTTTGTTTCTTTTTTTTCCATTGGAACTATTTTTTATTTTTTTATGAATAAACAATTTTTTTCTTTATTCATTTTGTTTGCTTCTTTTTTGTCTGCTCTGTTCTTTTATTCTTTTTCCTTTATTTTCTCCATCCTTCAGAATCAATGGAGTATTTTTTATTATATTTTATATAATTCATTGGTTTATTAGATATAACTTTTGTTATTTTGACTGTTGCTTTGCAGTTTATAGTGTATATTTTTGACTTTGACTTATCATGGTCTTCTTCAGAGTGTATTATGCCAGTTTACATATAGTATGGAAACCTTATAGTAGAATACTTAATTTCTATCTTCTCAGTCTTTTCCCTAGTGTGTTCATGCATTTTTATCTATGTACTTACCCATTTGGTGAGCATTATTGAGTCTCTACATTTTTGTGTATAAATGCAAATTTCCATGTAGAATCATTTTCCTTTTGTAAAAATTCAATTTTGTATGTCCCAAAATGTCTTTATTTTGTCACCTTCTAGTTCTTGGTTTTTTTTTGTCCTTCTGTTTCCTGTTTTCATTCCATTTTCCTTCTTTTTCTTCAACTATTTTTACTGTAAGCATGGCCATTTATTTCATCTGTGTCATGAAAATTTATGTTGTTTCTAGTAAATGACTCAGTTATCATACACTTAGTAGGGTGGTGATGACATTCATATTTGTGATTGCTTATGTAGTGTGTTTAGGCAAATCAACATAGTCACTGTAAATTGATACACAGCTACTTAGTAATTTCTTCTCTCCTCCCCCACATCTCTGTCTGGATGGAAAGTCAAAAGTAGTTTACTTTCACATAGGAAGGAAAACAGAACCTGTTCTTCCCCTTGTCCAAGTCTATCAAGTCTCTTGCTTTGTCACGTCTGGAAGGACACTCATCATCTTGATATTCCACAAAGCATTGTACTGGTTCATTAAAATAATATGCTAAATAGAACTATTATACAGAAAATAAAAGCATCTTAGGTTGCTAAATAAGAAACACAGTTGACAGTCAATTGGAGATAAAATATAAAAATTCAAGAACCACCTGGGAGGAGGGGAGGTGGCCCAAACAATGTATAAACACGTGAGTAAATGTGAAAATGATAAAATAAAAAAAGAAAAGAAAAAGAATCATCTATATTGCTGAAGTCTCTAGAGTTTTGCTGGTCTGGATATGTTGGGCTATCTTTTCAAAAGTGATTGATAGTTGTTGCACCTTGAACCACTCAATCACATAAGACATGTAGGACCACTTCAGATTTTGGAGGCAAGTTACACTGCATTTGAGCAAATTGTATTCTCCTGTTTGTTGGGTGTTCCATAAGACTGCCATTTTGAGAGGTGCCTGGAAGAAAGGAAAGCTTTGTAGCAGACCCAAGCTATTGAGCAAACTGTTTTGCTTCACAAGACTTATGGCCCATTAGACAAAATGGTATCAGAGAGGGGGTGAATTCAGCTATGATATATTGTAAGAACTTTTGTAAAGGTCACAATGGACCCTCAGTACAATAATAATAAAAATAAATTAATTAATAAAAATGGTATCAGAAACATCTGTGCAGTTAGACATGTAGTATGGTGCTGCTGGAAAACAGACTCTTAGAGTTTTGAAATGAATCATGCCTCCTCCCTTCTCCTGCTAACTATTTTCTTTTTGAAAAGCAGCCTCTGATTTGCTATTTGGTTTTGGTAGAATATGGGATAGCAAGTGACTGTGCCCAAAATACTTACTATGAACTAGTGAAATCTGTTCCACTGCATTAGAATATTGGATATGGGCTGTGCTATTCCTTTGTTAAATGGAATATTAAGTACAAGAGCAGACCCAAACAAGACCAAACAACCCATGTAAAGTATCTGAGCAACTGGATCACAGTGTAATGGTACTGGCTTCACCTGTTTGAATACCTGTACCTTAACTCACCTTATGGCCTTATGGGAGTTCACTATACTCAATTAACAGAGGATGAAATAGCACCCTCTTGGTTTGTAGATGAGTCTGCAAGTATAACGACATCAGTGGAGGTTGATGGCTAACTATTGCATTGTAGCCCCATTCAGAAGTGATCCTGAAAGGCTGTGGTGAAGTGAAATCAGAATTTGGGGAGGTACATGTAGTTGTTTACTTTGTTAGGAAGGAGAAATGTTCTAATATAGATTTATATTGATTCATGTACAATGGCTGAGTGGGTTGACTGATAATTTGGGGCTAAGAAAGAAATGACAGGAATATTGGTGACAAGGAAGTCTGGAGGTGGGTTATGTATATGAAATTCTAGGAATGAACACATAAATATTCAGATTCAGCAGGATATAAATGCTCACAATAGGATAGGACATTAAAATGTAGAAAATAAATGAGATATGGGTATTTATTCCTTTGGCTTTTTGTTCTGATCCATGTGCTGGCCATTACAATGTTCCCATTCCTAAACCCACAACTCCTATTAGGGTGACTTTTCTGCCAGGTTCATCCAGCCTGTGGAATTATTTAATGGCTCCTTTCACAAGTTTATGGTTCTGTCGCCATCCATACTGGTTTCTATTGACCCTGTGTGTGCTTTAATGCTTTATAAAGAGCTCAAGACCCATGGATTACTTAGAAGCTTGTTACTTAGTTTCCAAGTGTTTGGAAAATTTTCCTGTTATTTTGTTTTATTGATTTCTAGATTGATTCCATTGTAGCCAGAAAACATTCTGTATGATTTCAGTTGTTTTGTATTTGTTGAGATTTCTCGCATTAACTAGGATATTATCTGTGGGTACTTGAAAAGAACATGTAGTCTGCTGTTGTTGAGTAGAGTGCTTTATAAATGATGATTAGATGCTGTTGTTTGGGGGTGCTTTTCAATTATTATACATAATTCTTTTTTAGTTGTCCTGTCTATTGCTGAGCGAGGCATATTGAAGTTCCCAATTATAATTATGGGTTTTTCCCTTCTCCTTTTAGTTCTATCAGTTTTGCTTCATGGATTACGCAGTCTGTTGTTCGGTACGCACACAATTGTGATTGCTATCTCATTTACTGGGTTGTTCTTTTTATTATTATGTAATGTCCTTGTCTATACCTGTGATTTGGGGTTTTGCTCTGAAATCTGCAGGCTGGAGACCCAGAAGAGCTGATGGTTTATTTTCAGTCTGAGTCTGAGGCATGAGAATTAAGAGAGCTAATGATGTATTTCCAATCTGAAGGCTGGCAGGTTTGAGAACCAGGAAGAGTCCATGTTTCAGTTTGAATACAAAGGCAGTAAAAAAACAAAACAAAACTATCGTCCCAATTTAAAGGCTGTCAGGCAGGAAGAATTCTCAGAGGGGCTCAGCCTTTTTGTTTTATTCAGGCTTTCAACTGATTGGATGAGACAGACCCCCCATTAGGGAAGGCAATCTGCTTTTCTTAATCTTCTGATTTAAATGTGAATATCATCCCAAAACACCTCTACAGAAATACCTAGAATAATGTTTGACCTTATTTCTGGGCATCCCTTTGCCCAGTCAAGCTGATACACAGAATTAACTATCATAGCATATTAATTATAGAGGTTTTACACTTTCAGTCTATCCCAACATTCTTGCCATATTTGAGTCTGGTTCTTATATTTGCTCTGTTTCTTCAAACTGTTTTTTGCCTTTAGTGTCCCTTGCAAAGTTCTTTTGATAACCAGACATAATAAACTGGGTAAAAGGAACTGCTGTAAATAGTCCTTTAGTAGTACGGTGGTAAGTTGTGGGGGTGGGAAGAGAAGCATTGTATAGTCCTATGATTAGATCTGTTCTTCAGTGAGCCTTACTCTGTACTGCTAACTTTACAAGTGCTGCTTAGTTTTTTCCCACCCTTTTGATAGGTCAGAATGGTTCACCCAGGCATAAACAAGACCCTATCTTAAAAATAACTAAAGCAAAAAGGGCTGGAGGTGTGTGGCTTAAATGGTAGAACACCTATCTAGCAAGCATGAACACCTGAGTTCAACCCCAGTTCCGACAAAAAGAAAAAAAAAAGAACAGAATGCTATGGTATATTTCAAGATGGATCCTTTTCCCTTCTCCTTGCCAGGAACACAAGAGGAATTTTCTCTGATATCACCAAGAGAATCTTATCAAGCTCCTGTAGGGTAAAACTCACAAGTGCAGAACCCCTGCTCCATGACTGGGGCCCATTTAGTTTTTTTATACTGAAATTCTTTACTGTTTCATCATAAAAAAATTCTTTCTATAGAAGAATGACATAATCTATGGAAAATTCATATCTTGAGTAACTAGCCTAGAAACCAGAGACAGCACTGTCAGGCAACTGTGAAAAGTCAAAGACACAATACTGCCAATGCAATTAGTACACAGAAAGAATATGCAGCTTTATAGAAAGAGAGTATATAAGTGAGTAAAACAGTCACAGTGCACTGTACTGATGTTCTAGAGGGATGGAAAATGAAGAACCAGAGAATGAATTTGGTGAAAAAAATATCTAGTAGATCACAGGCATAAAGAGTTCCAGCTGTATCACCAGCTGTTTAATTCATGTTTACTTGTAACTTCCTAATTCTAGAACATTATTACAGAGCAAGCCATTTTCAGTCTAATGTGTAAATGACATAGCCACAAGAAGAAATTTCATGCTGCTTCTTATCACACAGTTAAAATAGCAAAACTTGGGTTAGAACCCCCACCTCACACACAAATAAAAAATTACAAAAAAAAACCCCCCAAAATCCCATAGATTTAGACATCTTTTGTATAAAGCTGAACAAACCCAAAGTTTGCTCCCATTTTCTTGAGAAGTGAACTTTAGAAAATAACAAAAGACAACTATCAAGCTTACTCAGTTTTGACTGAGGAAAAACACTAAGTATGCTGACTACAAATACCCTTAACAAAATACCATGAGATCAACTCAAACATTTTCAAAACCAGCTCCTGAAAAAAGTGCCGATAACTGTGAGTTTCAATGACCAGTTTAATTTGATCATGCCTGGTTACTGGGAAGTTTTTAGTTAGGTTTGTGTCTGAAACTGCTATACAGCTAGATTTTTGCTACTTTGCATTAATTCATATGATAAGTACATTTTATAAAGAAATAACAGATCTATCATGATGAAATCAATACCCAAACAATTGAGGAGTTCACAGGAAACTTAAATAGTTTAAGATTACGTATGATATAATCTTAAAATAAGTACTACCCTTACTGTGGTCTACATCTTAAAATCTTCAGATGTTAATGCATGAATTATTTGTAAGACAAACAAGTCACTTGTTAATTAAAGACTTATTGGGGGAGAGGCACTCTCAATGTATGGCAGAGGAATTATTTTCCAAGTGAGTTAAACATTTGTAAGTGTTATTAAGCTATATTTTAAAAGTTCTTGTACTTAATAAATACAACATACAAAATAAGTTCAAAGAAGGAAGCAGAAGAAGGTTTTTCTGCTGTAAATGGTGCAAAAATACAACAGTTCTATGTATGTCTGTTTTTACCCATGATAATATATGAAAGGCCAATAGAACATAAAAAATTTCACTTATAGCCGGTGTCAGTGGCTCACACCTGTAACCCTAGCTACTCAAGAGGCAGAGATTAGGAAGATCAAGGTTTAAGGCCAGCTGCAAAACCGTATCTTGAAAATATCCAACAAAATGGCTGGTGTAGTAGCTCAAGTGGTGGAACACCTGCCTACAACACGTGAGGCTCTGAGTTCAAACCCCAGTACCACAAAAAAAAAATCACTTATAAATAGAATGAGCATTGACGTAATGGAATTTCAACCTGGTTTCTTCCTACAATGCAAGTCACTGACTACGATAAACATATTATAAAAACTATGTCTCAAAAATTTGTTTTTATACCCTTACCTTAAAGTTTAACATAAATTTTTCTAACAATTGAAAAGAAAAACACTCCTTTGTAGCAATTACATAAAATATATTTCAATTCACAAAACACTTGTCTACTAATAAAACCAACAACCCTTATGGAAGGCATTGGCATTAATACTTGGCCCCTCTGAGATACAAATGCAGCTGTATTTGCACTGAGTGGATAGTCCATAAGGTATGCTTGTGGTCTGCACTTAAGCATAAAATTGGGAGCAATGTCATCCTGACTGACTGAAACTTAATTTTTATAATAATGGAAGTTAATTAATCTTAAGAGAAAATATGTATGTTAGCCAATAATACAGCCAGTAGAATTCTGAATTCTTAAACCAACACAAGTCACTATAATATGTTAAAATGTTGAACACTGTATACTTGCTTTAAAAAACTGAGTATACTATGCATGGCAGCACATACCTGTCATCCCAGCACTTGGGAAGCCAAGGTAGGAGAATCTCAGGTTTGAGGCCATCCTGGGCTACGAAGTGGGTTTCAGGCTACCATGGACTTCCCTGTCTCAGAAAAACAAAACAAAACCAAACTGAACAGGACAAAACACAAAATTATTTAAATTTAGCAGGACACCCCAAATGCATCCATACTATAGATAAGTGTGTGATTAGTCAAGCATTTCTACAAGAGAAAATTCTTTGAATCCTTCATCAAGTCTTTGTGAAAATAATATACATAAAATAAGTGAGAAGGGAGCACGCAGAATACCCCAAAGAGTCTTCTACAGCACTGCTGCTAAAGACCAAGAAAAAGCCTAGTATAATTGCAAAGGTGACTGTTTTCTGTGAGAACAAATGCACAAGCTCTCCACTCAATCAAATGTGCTTTGGCAAATACAATAGCAAGTCCCAAAGCCAAGACAATAATGCCTGTCATCCATTAATCTTCTTACTATGTAGTATGGGATAGGAGAAAGGATGTGAAAAAAAAATCAGAACAAAGAGGAGCCAGAGTTGATTGTATATTGGAAGAGTACAACCAAGCATCAAAAAACATCAAACCAATTGCTTTTCCAAAAGTTGAACTAATCAAAACTTTTATAATGGTCATGGTGGTGATGGCACTCCTGGCTCCACAATCCAAGGTGGTGGCATCCAGGAGACCAGAGATGAGCCCACTTCTTTGAGCTTTTAACTCTCAGACTAGTTTCATTCTGAGTTTCCTGCAATTGGTCAATCAAAATTCAGGTTTTTCTACCTGAAATTCAGAATTTTCTACACTGGTTCCAATGGAGGTTTCTGCTCATGGTTTTCTGCTTTGTTAGGTTGTGATTCTCTGTCTTTGCTTGCCTTTCTCTTCAATTTTGGCAGCAGTGGCATGCCCTCTAATCTAACTTTTCTGATAGAGTTGCTGATTTTTCAATTGTTCAGCTGTTTACTTGTTTTTAGGATGGAGTGATAACTTTCAGGGTCCTTACATACTAGAATAGGTTTTATTTATTTATTATGTATGTTTGTATATGTGTATTTATTTATGACTGTATTTGACAAAGACTCAAAATAGAAACTTAAGCAAGACAGAAATAGAGTTTACTGTCATGTAAATTTTCAAGATAATATGGCAGCATGGCTCTATGATGTCTGCCTAAGGCCCAAGTTTCTTCCAGCTTGTTGCTCACAATCCTTATGTGATTCACTATATCAATATGGTCCAAAAGATTAGAGATCAATGTAGAGGCTATTGCAGTGATGGTAGCTTGCATTAACCCAGTGATGGTAAAGATGGAGAAATGTGAATAGACTTAAGAAATGTTTGAGACAAAAATAGGCAAAGTGGTGAGGGGAGAGATGGAAAGTTATTAAGGATTTGTCCTACTTGGGAAGGGTGGTTGGTGATAATTGTCATAGAGACAGGGAATCCTGGAAGAGGAATGGAGCTGAGGAAAAGGATTATGAATTTGATTTTGAAAATATTGAGACAGTACTGAGTAGTCACTAACGACATGGATTTGGAGTCAGATTTACTAGGCGTTGAATTCTGGTCCCACAAATTAACTGCAGTGTTAGTCAGCTTTCTAGCACTATAATAAATGCCCAAGATAATGAACTTATAAAGAGAAGAGGTTTTGGCTCATGATTTTAGAGGTTCCAGTCCATAATCATCCAGGCCCATTCTTTTTAGGCCTCTGGTGAGGGTGCCAGATGGCAATGGTGAAGGGCAGGGAGGTAAAGCAAAACTGCTCACTTCATGGCCAGGAAGCAAAAGAGAATGAGGAAGAAGTCAGGGTCCCTCAGGCACCCAAAGACCTCACAATATGCTCCACATTTTAAAGATTTCACCACCTCCAAATAGTGCCTCCTTGGGAACCAAACCTCCAACACACAGACTTTTGGGGAACATCTACGATCCACAGTATAGCAACTGCATAATCTGAAGTAAGCTGTTAACCCTTTCTGCCTCAATTTCCTTATTTTTAAAAGGCAGATAATAACACTACGTCAGGTGATTGTTCTGAGGATTAAACAATATAAATAAACAGATTTACTATCTGTAAAGTGCTTAGAATAACACCAGGGGAAAAGAAAAATTTCAATGATTGGTAGCCATAGTGTCAAACTTGAAATATCTTGTTTACTTATTGTATTGGAGTTTGAACTCAGGACCTCACTCTTGCTAAGCAGGTACTCTACCAATTGAGCTATTTCACCAGCCCTGTTTTGTGTTGGGTATTTTCAAGATAAGGTCTCAGAAAGTGGCAGGCTGACTTCGGAACTTGGTCTTCCTGATCTCTGCCTCCAGAGTAGCTAGGATTATAGGCGTGAGCCACCGAGGCCCAGAAAACTTGAAATATCTTTGAGAGTTTAGTGGAGTTATCAAGTAGGCAATTAAGTATTTAGGGCTTGAAGTTCACAGGAGCCACTAGGGATGGAGATACCATTTGGAAGTGTGCAGAAAAAAGTTAACATAGTAGGTCTGACTGCTATCCTTTGAAAGGGCTGATTAAAAGATTGGCCCTTGACTAACATCTGGGAACTTGGATTTCAGGAAGGTTTTCACCGTTTCCACAACTGATGAGTGGTTCACTGTGCCTAAACTGTTTGCATAAAGAATGTGGTTTATTGTAAATAGTTGTTTTCCTTCTGGGAGTCTAGAACTTGGGTACATGCTAGACAAAAGATATCTATATGACCCTGGACACGAAGTTTCTAAAGAGCTTCCTTGGTAGATAAGATTTCATATGTATTATCATACCTTCTTGCTGGAGGAATTAAGCATGTCCTGTATGATTTCACTGGGAAAAGAATCTTGGAAGCTTGTTTCTGATTTTTGGCAGACTTCGTTGTTTTGTTTTGTATCCTTTCTCTATAACTAATTTTATTCGTAAGTATGACTAGATTCCAATTCTTATGCTTCTTCCTAGTGAGTTATTAAGTTTAGAGATGTCGAGGGATCCTCAACACATATGGAAATATGTGGTGATTGAAGCCATCAGTAGGAATGAGATTCCCAAGGAAAGTGAGGCTGAGAAGGCAACTAGAAATGAGCTCTAAGGAACTACATTTAGTGGCTAAGTTGAGGAAGGTAATTGATCACATGAAGATAAGAAGGAACAGGCAGCAGTATCAGAGAAAAATTGAAGATTTTTGTGTCACAGAAACCAAAGAAAAAGAAGGTTGCTAGAAGGAGGGATTTGCCAGTAGTGTAAAATGATGATAAAGGATCAAGTAAGATGTGGACTGAGCAGTGTGTGTTGGATTCAACAACATAGAAGGCATTAGTGACCTTATTAAGGCTTGTTTTGATCAAGTGATAAGATGGGGACAGTTAGAATTGGATGGCAGAATAATCAGTAGGAAAGGAATGTTTGAGTATTTTGGTGCCTTCAAATTGGCTGTTGGGTTTAGAAAAGTTTATTCAGTTTACTTTTTAAAAAATTTTATTTGTTATTGAAGTCTCATATATCCAAGCCTAGTTTTCCCTTAAGCTTTTTAAATTGAGTTTACGAATCTTATTATACTATGTGCAAATCTAACAAGTGGCAAAAATTGATTTTGATTAATATTTGGCCCTATTGCAAACTTAATTAAACACCTTTGTCCCATTTTTCAAACGAGGAAACTGAGGGTCAGAGAGGTTAGATTACTTGCTTAAGGTCACAAGGCCCTAGGTCTGTCTTATTCCTCAGCCTTGTATTCTTTCCAACAAACTACATTCTCTCATAATACTGTTATGCATTTTATTTCATGGCTCTACTTGCCCCTGTATTCTCTTTTTTGCTAGTGCTGGGATTTGAACTCAGGGCTTCCTGCTAGCTCAGCAGGTGTTCTACCCCTGTATTCTTAAAACCTGTAAAACACCGTGCAGGCTGATCGGGATACAACTTCCAGGGAAGGATTATTAGAAGTCTTTTGGCGTTTTTGTCCTCCCAGGGGAAGCCTGGAAGTGAGGCTGCCCAGCTGAGAGAGGCTCAGGGCTCAAAGGCAAGCCTTGCGTTTCTTCTTTCCCAGGAAACAAGTTTCTGGAAAGCTACTTTCTCTTAGGAATAGATCCCACTTAAGGGGCAGGGTAAGTAGGGGTAGCCCCAGCTTAGAAATAATTCATGCCATGAAAGACCCCATCTTTCCTGAAGCTGTCACTTTGCAAGCTATCTGTCCTTATAGATTCATGAATGATTGCAAAGTGGAGCCAGTTCCATTGACTTCAGCACACATCCTCTGAAATCTTGCCCAGTGCTCTGACCTAGAACTTTGCAGGAATGCTTTGCCCAGCTGAGTGCATGGCTTGTCCATCTGGGAACCATGTTGGGAGGGGGTGACTATGTCATCAGGAATGACAACTTCTTGATATTTGTAAAACAAGTGTTGCTGTGATAAGTGGGGAAATTGATTGGCTTTAGAGACAAATTGGCTCTACTGATTACTAGATAAGTTACCAAGTCACTGTCAGCTGTGTCTACATCTGTAAAAGAGCAAATATTTACCTATCCTACTCTTTGTGGAGTGACGTATATAAAGAGTCCAGCACCTATTAGAGATCTAATCAGGCTATGATTGAAATTGCCTGCCTCTGTAGCTCTCGCTCAACACTTAGAGCTGCTTTAAGAGCAGGGACTCTATCTGGGTCATCTGTGTTCCCCATCATCCTGAACACCATCCAGAAGTCAGTAGGTGTTAGCAAAGGCTTGTGGAACAAAACTGAACCAGGCTTAATCCCGTTCACCTGAAAACAGAAGGTCCTAATTGGTGATTCTTTGCAACTTTGACATGCTGTATTTCTATGGAAACTGACCACGTGGCTTTCTTTTCTTTTCTTTTTTATCATTAGTGTATATTAGTTGTACAAAATAATGGGTTTCATTTTGACATTTTCATACATGTTTATAATGTACTTCAACCATATTTACACCCCATTACCCTCTTTTGTCTCCCCATCCCCTCTCCTGCTATTCCCTTTCCTCTTCACAAATAATCTCCCTTCAATCTTCATGCCTTAAAAAATCTAGATTCTACACATGGGAGAAATACGTGATGTTTGTCTTTCCATATCTGGCTTATTTCGCTTAACATGATGATTTCCAGTTCCATTCATTTTCCTGCAAATGACATAATTTTGCTCTTCTTTGTAGTTGAATAATACTCTATTTTGTGTGTGTATCAGTCAAGTTATGTATATATATATATATATATATATATATGACTGATTCCATAACTTTACCATTGTGAGTAGTACTATAATAAACATGGGTATGAAGGTATCTTTATTTTATATTGATTTAGATTCCATCAGGTATGCACCCAAGAATGGTATATTCGTTTATTTTTAGTTTTTTGAGAAACCTTCATACTGATTTCCATAGTGGCTACACTAACTTACCTTTCCACTCCCACCAACAGTGTATAAGGGTCCTTTTCTCCCAGCATCCTTCTAGCATTTGTTTTTGTTTTCGTGATGATAGCCATTCTGACTGGGGTGAGATAGAATCTCTGAAGGATGTTGAATGTTTTTGCATATATTTATTGGCACTTGTACTTCTTTTGAGAACTGTCTGTTCAATTCATTTGCCCATTTATTGCAGATTAGTTTTTCTTTTGTGTTTAGTTTTTTGAGTTCTTTATATATTCTGAATATTAATTGCCTGTCAGATGAATAGCTGGCAAAGATTTTTTGCCTAATCTGTAGGGTATCTGTTCACTCTGGTAATTGTTTCCTTTGAGATTCAGTAGCTTTTTAATTTGATGCAAGCCCAGTGGTGAGTTCTTGCTATTATTTCCTGAGTTATTGAAGCCCTATTTGAAAAGTTGCTGCTTATACCTATATCTTGAAGCATTTTTTTCTACGAGTTTCAAAGTTTCAGGTCTTACATTAAGGTCTTTGCCCCATTTTGAATTGATTTTTTAAAATTGATTTTTGTACAATGTGAGAGATGGGGATCTAGTTTTTGTCTTCTATACTCATTGAATCTGTAGATTGCTTTGAGTAATATAGTTATATTCATAATATTAATTCTGTCCATCCATGAACTTGAGAGGTTTTTCCATTTTCTAGTGTCTTCTTCAATTTCTTTCTTCAGTGTTTTGTATTTTCAGTTTTCATCATAGAGGTCTTTAGCCTCCTTGGTTTAGTTCATTCCTAGGTATTTTTTTGAGGCTATTGTGAATGGGATTGTTTTCTTGATTCTTTTCTTAACATACTCAGTATGGGTATATAGAAAAGGTATTGATTTTGTATATTTGTATCCTGCTACTTTGCTGAGAGTGATTATCAGATCTAAGCATTTTCTGCTGGAGTCTTTAGGGTCTTTGAAGTACAGGACCCTATCGTCTGCAAATGGATGATTGGATTTCTTCATTTTTCAGTTGTATCTATTTTATTTGTTTCTCTTGTCTTATTATTGCTCTGGCTAAGAATTCAAGCACTATATTGAGTAACAGTGGAGTATGTGTTTACTCTTGTCTCATTCCTGATTTGAAGGAAACGCTTTCAGTTTTCCTCATTCAGTATAATGTTGGCTGTAAGTTTGTTGTATATAACCTTTAATATGTTGAGGTATGATCCTTCTTTGCCTAGTTTTTCCAGGGCTTTTATAATGAAGGGATGTTGATTTTTTAAATTGTTGTGCTGTGGGTACATTGTGGCTTTACAAACATTTTTACAATATATCATAGTTGAGTTCACTCTCTCCATCATTCTCCAGGATGTTGAATTTTGTTAAGATCTGTTTCTGTATCTATTGAGATCTCGTGGTTTTTGTCCTTGATGGGCTGTATTACATTTATTGATTTGCGTATGTTGAACCATCCTTGCATCCCTGGAATGAAACTAACTTGATCAATGTATGATCTTTTTAATGTGCTGCTGAATTCATTTCACAAATATTTTATTGAGGATTGTTGTGTCTATGTTCCTCAGGGAAACTGGTCTATAGTTTTCTCTTTTTTTGTAGTGTCCTTATTCAGTTTTAGTATCAGGTTAAAACTGGCTTCATCGAATGAGTTTGGAAGTGCTCCTTCTCTTTTTATTTTATGGAACAGTTTGTAGAGCACTGGTGTTTGTTCTTTAAAGATCTGGTAAAATTCAACAGTGAATCCATTTAATTCTGGGCTTTTCTTCATTGATAGACTTTATTACTGCTACACTCTCACTTGTTATAGATCTGTTAAGGTTGTTTATATGTTTTTGGTTCAATTTTGATAGGTCACATGTCAAGAAAAATTGTACATTTCTTCTAGATTTGCCAATTTATTAGAATATAAGCTTTCAAAATATTTCCTAATAATCTTATGGATTTTATGGGTATCTGTTTGTGATATCCCCTTTTCATCTCTAATTTTATTAATTTGGGTCTTCTATCTCTTTTTTTGGTTAGTTTGACTAAGAATTTGTGAATCTGATTTATCTTTTTGAAGAATCAACTCTGTTTCATTGATTCTTTTTATTACTCTTTTAGTCTCCAATTCATTAATTTTCACCCTAGTCTTTATTATTTCTTTCCATCTACTAATTTTGGATTTGGATTGCTTATGTTTTTCTAAGACGTTGAGGTACATAATTAGGTTATTTATTTGACATTTTTCTGATTTTAATTCAAGCACTTACAGCTATAAACTTGCCTCTTAGAACTGACTTTGATGTGTCCCAAAGATTCTGGCAAGTCATGTTTTCATTTTCATTTGATTATAAAAATTTTTAAGTTTTTTCCTTGATTGACCACTTATTATTCAAAACTGTATTGTTCAATATCATTAGCTGTGAAGTTTCTTTTGCTATTTATTTCTAATTTCATTCCATTATTACCTGATTAGATAGAAGAAATTATTTATATTGTTTGCATCTTTAAAGACTTGCTTTATGGCCTAAAATATGATCCATTTTGGAGAACGTTACATGGGTTGCAGAGAAGCATGTGTATCCATAACTGTTGGGTGGAATATTCTGTGAAGGTCTGTTAAGTGCAGGTTAACTATGAAGTTCCCTTGTTGATTTGTTTTTTTCTTTCTTTTTTTTAGTGGTACTGAAGTTTGAACGCAGGGCCTCATGCTTGTTAGGCAGGCACTCTACCACTTGAGTCATTCCATCAGCCCCTTTATGTATTGGGTATTTTCGAGATAGGGTCTTGTAAACTATTTACTCAGGCTAGCTTTGAACCTTGATCACCCTTGTTGATTTTTTTATTCTGGATGATCTATCTATTGATGAAAATGGGTTATTGAATCACCCACAATATTATTGTATCTGGGCCTTTATGTCCAATAGTGTTTGTTTCATGAAATTGGTTGCACCAACATTCAGTGCATATAAATTTACAATCACTATTATCTTCTTGGTGGATTGTCCCCTTTATTAATATGTAGAAACCTTCTTTATGTCTTTTGACTAATTGTAGCTTGAAATATACTTTGTCAGATGTGAATATAACTGTTCCTGATTACTTTTGGATTCCATTTGCTTAGAATATAATTTTCCATTCTTTCAATTCCAGTCTGAGTGTGTCTTTGCCCGTGAGATGAATTTCATGTAGACAGCAAATCATTTGGTCTTGTTTTTTTTAATCCATTCAACAAGTCTGCATCTTTTAATTTGAGAGTTAAAATCATTTACATATAAGGTTATTATTGTAAGGTTTGTACTAATTTCTCCCTTCTTAATCTTAGAGGTTTACTGGTTTATTGAGTTGATAATGTTTGATTCTTTCCACTTCTCATTTGTTGATCAAGTCTCCTAGTGAGATTTATTTTTTCTCCAAGCTCCTGTGCTTGTGTGTATCTTTCTTCCTCTTTTGTGTATAGGATTCCTTTAACTGTCTTCTGCAATGCTGACTTAGTGGTCATGATTTGTTTTAGTTTAATGCTTATCATGGGAAATCTTTATTTCTTCTTTGACTTTAAAGGATAACTTTGATGGATATGGTAGTCTTGGTTGGTAGCGATTTTGTTTCAGGAGTTAAAATACATCAATCCATCCTCCCCTGGCCTTTAGGGTTTTTGCTGAGAAGTCTGCTGTTTTCTGATAGGTTTGGCTTTGTAAATAACTTGGTACTTCTCCTTTGTAGCTTTCGGTATTTTTTCTTTGTTTGGTACACTTGGTATTTTAACTATAATATGAAGTGGAAAGTTTCTTTTCTGGTCATATATATTTGGGGTTCTAAATGCCTCAAGTAGTTGGATGTCCTTTCCTTTCCCCACATCTGGGAAATTTTCTGCTATCATTTCATTGACTATGTTTCCTGTGCCTTTAGGTTTTATCTTGCTACCCTCTTCTACACTACAGATTCATAGGTTTGGTATCTTAATCATGACCTGGAGGTATTGAATGCTGTGGTCATGATAGCTCATTCTTTTCTTTATTGTTATATGAATATAATAATTCCTCAGGACTGTGTTTTTAATCTCTGATATCCTTTTCTTTTCCATGGTTTTAATTTTTTTGAGACAAGGTCTCTTTCTCTCTCTGTGTGTAGTTCAGGCTGGTCTCAAAAATCATGATCTTCCTGCTTCATCTCCTCAGTTACTGGGATTATAGGCATGTACTACTATGCCTAGCTCATTCTTATTTTTTGCGGACTAGGGTTTGAACTCAGGGCCTACACCTTGAGCCACTCTACCAGCCCTTTTTTGTTTTTTCAAGATAGGTTCTCATGAACTATTTGCCTGGGTTGGCCTTGAACTGTGATCCTCCTGATCTCTGCCTCCTGAGTAGGTAGGATTACAGGTGTGAGCCACCAGCACTGGGTAACTCATTCCTTGATATTCTTTCATCTGTCTGGTCTAGTCTATTGGTGATGCTTTCTGTTGAGTTTTTACTTGATTTATTAAGCTTTTCATTCCCAAGATTTGGTGTTTTTTTTTTCAGAATCTTTAGCTCTTTTCAGATTCTATTGTCTAAATTGTTGAATTTCTTATCCAAATTGCTGAATTTCTTGTTCATGTTTTGAATTTGTTTCTTCTTTTTTTTTTGTTTTTTGTTTTGCAATACTGGCATTTGAACTCATGGCTTTGTGCTTGCTGGGCAAGCACTCTACCACTTGAGTCACATCTCCTGCCCTTGAATTGACTTCTTTAGTTCATTCAAAGAGTATTCATATGAATACTCTTTGAAGTCACTTGTCAGTCTTAAAAGTATACTATTGAATATTTTGTCTGGCATTTCAACCATTTCAAATATTTGGATCTAGTTTTTGAAATATGAGCTTTTTGGAGGAGTCATGTTGCTTTGTTTGTTCCTATTTCTTTGTTTTGAAGTTGTGATTGCACATCTGTTGTGATGGATCTATTTTCCATTTTATTTGGAGGTACTCTTAGTGAGCACCCTTCTTTTTTTTTTTTAAACAAACATTTATGTTTTAATGTAGTTTAATCAACAGTGAAAAATGACCTTCTGGATAACTACTGTTCATATCAAGAAATACTTTTTCATCACCCAAAAAGTCCCCATGGGTCTGTCCTGACCACATTCCCTTCCCAACCCTTTTCAATACTTTCTTGATTTTCTTCACTTTCACCATGTAGTAGACATCCTCAACACTATACCTTACTTTTTGCCATCTGGGATGGAGTATTTTTTTCTTTTTCTTTTATTATTCATATGTGCACACAAGGCTTGGTTCATTTCTCCCCCTGCCCCCACACCCTCCCTTACCACCCACTCTGCCCCCTCCCTCTCCCCCCCACCCCCTCAATACCCAGCAGAAACTATTTTGCCCTTATTTCTAATTTTGTTGTAGAGAGAGTATAAGCAATAACAGGAAGGAACAAGGGTTTTTGCTGGTTGAGATAAGGATAGCTATACAGGGCATTGACTCACATTGATTTCCTGTGCGTGGGTGTTACCTTCTAGGTTAATTCTTTTTGATCTAACCTTTTCTCTAGTACCTGTTCCCCTTTTCCTATTGGCCTCAGTTGCTTTTAAGGTATCTGCTTTAGTTTCTCTGCATTAAGGGCAACAAATGCTAGCTAATTTTTTAGGTGTCTTACCTATCCTCACCCCTCCCTTGTGTGCTCTTGCTTTTATCATGTGCTCATAGTCCAATCCCCTTGTTGTGTTTACCCTTGATCTAATGTCCACATATGAGGGAGAACCTACGATTTTTGGTCTTTTGGGCCAGGCTAACCTCACTCAGAATGATGTTCTTCAATTCCATCCATTTACCAGCGAATGGTAACATTTCATTCTTCTTCATGGCTGCATAAAATTCCATTGTGTATAGATACCACATTTTCTTAATCCATTCGTCAGT
This sequence comes from Castor canadensis, assembly GCF_047511655.1. Taxonomy (NCBI): domain Eukaryota; kingdom Metazoa; phylum Chordata; class Mammalia; order Rodentia; family Castoridae; genus Castor; species Castor canadensis. The sequence goes on from NC_133405.1 coordinate 93,324,823, forward strand.
GGTGGGGCATCTTGGCTGTTTCCATAACTTGGCTATTGTGAATAAGCACCCTTCTTTTGAGAGCTAAATCCCAGCACCATTTAGAGAGGAGAAAACAAACTACCATAAAAGCAACAATACCAAAACTAGCCAGATGCAGAAATACCATAAAAATCTATTAAAGTCAACTACTACACAATCAAGAACCATGGAAAAGAAAGAGGCAAGAATAATATAGAATAAAGTATGAAGTTAAAAATGTAGACATAGTAATAAATGAATGAAGTAAAGATGGGTAGCAGGGAGATGGAAAAAGAAAAAAAGCAAGGTTAAATGAAAGGAAAAGTAATGTGAATAAGAAAAAGAACAAGAGAAAAATCTGATTGCAAAATAAAGAAAAATACATAAATTAGATAAAGGTAAGAAGAGGAATAAAATCTAAAAAATTTAAAAAAAAGAAAAATAATTCTAAGAATAAAAAAAGAGAAAAGGTTGAAAAAATAATTAAAGCATTAGAGAAGGTTCTTTGTGGGCTCTAGCACTGGAATCTGCCAGGTGACAGGTAGTGAGCTATAGCTGGAATCCATTGTAGTTTTTGCTCTTCAGGCTGTTGTATGTAGGCTGAGGGTTGGGCCAGTGAAGGGTCAATTGTCAGTTTCAGGGCGGCATTCACTTCAGAAGCGTCCCTTCTTTGTATACAGGGATCTGCTGAAAGCTCCAATGATCTTTGTAACCTGTGGGCTGGATACATTCCCACTTACTCCAGAGGTCCTCCAGTTTGTTCACCCAGGGGTGGCAAATGTTCAAGCCAAGGGGTGTCCTCCAAGTGCATCAGTGTGGCAGAAACAACCAGAGCACTGAGTTTTGTACTGGAGGGGGACAACTGAGGGAATCTGGCACTCTGCCTGCTTGTCTCAGTGCTTTTGAATCCTTTCCAGCAGTAAACCACTTTACAGGAGGGTGGAGGCTGAGGAAATTGAGTAGCCCACTGGACCTGAGGTCAGAGCTCTCAATCCTGCCAGCAGCAAGCCACACAGGCCAGGGAGGCAGCTCTGGAGGATGAGCAGCTCTGGAGGCTGTGGACTGAGAGTACTTAGTCTCTGCAGTGATTCACAGGTGGTGGGACTTGCTCCTTGCCAGAGAGGGTGGGGCCATGGACCACAGTACCCTTCACAGTCAGAATTCCCTCTGCTTAAACTTCTCAGTGGGTCCATGTCTGACCCTCTACCTCTCCACAACTGCCTCTCATGGCTGTGTTCCATCAGACACTCTGGCAGGGTATCCCTAGGCTTCCTGTGTTGTGATTGTTCCTTGTTTTCAGGTTTCCAAAGTAGCTCAGTCTCAAACAATAGGTCCCTTCTCAAGATGGCACATGGTTATAGTACTCCAAGGTATGGGGAACGACAAAGTGGATTTCTTCTCCAATGCTGTCCTGCCATGAAGGAGGAGTCACTGTCACACAAGATCCCAGTGCTGGATTTAAGACTTGAGAGACCTGCGGGCTTATCCTGTAGTTAGGACTGCCAGCCTGTTTTCCCCAGGGCTGCTTGGCTTACCTTGTGGTTGGCTTCAGTTTCCCTTAACTCAGATCTGGAGTTGGACCTGCAGGCTGTTTCCTACTTTTCTTTAGTATCCTTTCTGATTCTTTTCAGCTATTCTGTTACCTCTTTCATGATCTCCAATGCTCTTTCTCTCTTTCTCTCTTCAGAATATAGTTTGTCATTTGTTATCTGACTCTTCTTATTCAGAGTTACACAGGGGAAGTATGTAATCCTCCATCTTATATAGAAAGATAAATTTGCTACATTGTGACTATTGTCGTGACTTTTTTATGTGTATTCTAGAGCTTCTTGTTACTAGTGCTAGGCTAAATATGGTTTCTTATTTCTCACTAGGTTGGATGACACAGACATAGAATTGTTTCCTACACAATAAATTTGGTACCATACTAATATGATTATGCATAATAAACATTATCCAATCATTTATGAAAACACAGCTTGAAAAAAAAGCTTATAATTTTGGCAAAATATTTTGTAATATTTTCTGAATCCTATCACAAAGAGTCCTTTACCTTAAAGAGTTTGAGAAACATTGGCTTACAAAAGCTTATCCCTACAGGTAGTAAAAATGGTCTGTCTCTGCTAGACCAGGAATTTTAGTAGATTAGTCATCTGTGGAGAAAAAAAATCACAGATTTATATGTAGCTCAGTTTAAACCTGATGAAAATGATTTTCTTGGTTTTAGTTACTGTTGAGATTCACACAATATCAACTCATAGAGATTTTTGAAAAATCTCCAATGCAAGATCTTCTTCCCTGCTCCTCCATCACTAAGCCAGACCTCACCAACACAAAGTTGGTCCTGAAGTGCTTCTCACATGCATCAGGACAGCACCTACTCATGTCAAGAACCCTTCATTTCTGCTCTGCTCATTTTTATGACTATTCCAGTCACACGAAGAAACACACACTCTTTCTATAGTCTCATCACCTACCAAGAGTCTTGGTACCCATTGAGTACATAAAGATAACTCCCAACCTGACCCAAGCTTGGCACACCCCAGGCCACACCAAACACAACCGGCTACTTCTCACTTATTTAAGGTGAAATCCCCATTCTTACCCCAATTTCCTCTTCATTATTTTTAAGCCTCTAGTCAATCATGCTCTGGCTCAGGTCTTCTCTGTCCACAGGCAGAATAGACACAAATCTAGTTACCTTGGTTCACATCAAGATCCCTTCCATCCTGGAAGTCAGCTTCAAATCTTCCATGTTGAGAAGGGGATCAGGAACCAGTGTAAAGATCAGTTAGAGATGAATCAACATGGGTTGTAACACATTTGTACATGAAAGCAATGCTAGGAATCTCTCTGTGTAGCTGTCCTTATCTCAACTAGCAAAAACGCTTTGTCTTTCTCATTTTGCTTATGTCTTCTCTTCAACAAAATTAAAGATAAGGGCAGAACAGGTTCTGTCTGGAAGTGAGGGGTGGAGGGGAGAGGGTAGGGGCTGGAGGTATGGGTCAGCAGGGAGAAATGACCAAACAATATATGCACATGTGAATAAATGAATTAAAAAAAATCTTCCATGTTCAGGCCAGTGTCCTTCCCAACACATATACAGTTATGTAGTAAGGCTTGGAGCATCAGAGATGGGTCCTTCTGGTCTATGCAGGCATTAATATATTTAGGATTGCCAGTGATCTCTGCAATACCTCTCTCACTAGTTCTGTTTAACACAGAGAACTTCTCCTCTCTACCTCCAAGTCCACATACCCAACTGCTTGCTATACATCTCTGCTTGAATGTCCCATAGACATCTTGAATGTGATAGGAGTAAAACAACACATCTTCATTCAAACCCTGCTTTTCTTTGCCTCTGTTTCTTATGCCAATGTCCTTCTCAGCACTTCCCAAACCAGTGTCTACTCTTTTGCCCTGTTCACACCAGAATCTTCTTATCACTTCAGTCAGGCCTTTCCATACATCTCTGCTCCAACCAGGGTGCATTTTTTTCAGTTCAAGCAAGCTCCTCACTGCCTTAAAGTTGAGATTACTACATAAGTACAGAAGGCCTATTTTGACCCTAATTCACTTTCATATTTCCAAGAGAGACGTAGAAAGGGATTTCCTAGAGTTACATTTATACAAATGATTTTCAAATCTGTGTGTGTTCTACAGTTTCAGTTGCTAGATTGGACACATTCTTCCTATGAATGAGGTTGCCAGATTTAACAAATAAAATAAAGGAGAACCAGTTAAATTTGACTTCATATTGCCTATGCATATTTACATTGCTATAAAAGAAAAATGTTGCATGGGATATACTTGCTTTAAAAATTATTTGTTGCTTATCTAGAGTAAACTATATATATCCAAATTGCATACTTTTTCTGTGGTGTTTGGCTTTCATTAATAGCTTTGGGTTTTGAAGATTTTGCTTATTAAATTCCTTGCAGTACATTCTTTCTTCCATTTACATAGTAGAATAGCCTCTATACTGATTATATTTATTTTGTTCTTTTGTCCACTGAACATTCTTTACTGAGAAAACATACTAAATATTAGCTTTATGAGCCAGTATATGAAACATGTACTTTTATAAAGTTGTCAACTCTGAGAATTGTTCTTCAAATTAGATCCGTTGAAGCACATAATACCATTCTTCATTTGTTTTCTGTTCTTTGGGATTGCTTTGTATTTCTTGATCAATTTTTTTTAAATGTTCACACAAAAACAGCATTATCATCTATTTTTACTCCTTTCCTTGTAACTACGTGTGATGACTCTACTTGTTTCCATGCTGGAAGAGTATTTAGTAACATCTATGTAGAAGTATCAAATTATACAACGGATGAAATCCATCCTGAAAGGTGGTCATGGCAAGTGCGATAATAATGATGTACTCCAAGTCACATTTTTCTTTTCCTGTTTATAAGTAACGTTTCCTTTAGTAATAGCCTTGACACTTAAATGAACAAATTTTTCATTAATTTTTTTCTTTAATGCAATCAACTCCATTTAGGCAGCGAATTACTTCATTAACACTGTCTGCTCTTCTTTCAATCTACAGTTCTATTGTTAAAGAGCTATTGAAAACTAGGAACATGAAATAAGTAGGCTTTGCTCAATGGATTATTAAAATAGTCAGAAATTTGGGGGTCCTCATCTTCAGAATTAAAGCATTTAATGCTTCAAGTAAACTAACGATTTTCTCAACTTCATTTGTTAAAAAAAGAGCTAACAGATTTTTGAATGTATGAGAATTGAATAATACCAGATGCCAAGAAAAATTTTAAATCATTTAATTGCTCAATTTGAATGGTATAAATGCCAAAGTAAGAGAACAATTGCATGACAATTACTTCAATGTTAATAGAAAGAACATCAGATGCTATTTGAGGGTCCTATGCAGAATACAGGCAGAGTGCCTTCCAACTTTGAATAAATTGTTTGCACCTTTATGCCAACATCCACCAAAGTTTGTATTCCTATTATTTGCATAAAAGTAGAACATTTTTCTCATTAATTCCTAACTAAATAAGAGAGCCTCTACAAAAATTTGTTCTTGTTTCTCAAGTTTGATTTGAAAGAGATTTTACTCAAGGGATTCATCCCAAGAAAAGTAATTGCACAAGTAAAGACAAAGTTCTTGTCTGCATTGTAAGTAGGTGCTTCCGTGGCTCTGCTTTTAAAAGATGAGGCATTTAGATAGTTGATAATCTATGTAATATTACATGACTCTATTACATTTTGGATTATTAAAGTAGAATTCATCTTGGCACTTAAATACTTGCTTTTAACTTTGAAATCAGAAAATACTTCTGGTAGAAATGTGTTCAAGTCATCTGGGTAGAAGACCATTACAATATCTCTTATGTTTAGCTATTATATGCTGGTTTACACCTGACTTTCTGTCATTTTTTATATTAAATAAATAATTGAGCACTGCACCAAGGTCTTCAAAAGGACTTTTCCCCCATTTAATACTGCTCAGAAAATTTATCATGAAATTTGCACTTGTGTTTTGACATCTTGAGATTCAGATACCTACAAATTAAAAATAATAATAACCACCACAAGAATTGAAAAGTATATCTGTCACTCATAAATCCTAACTCAACTAACTATAAACAGTTTTAAAGGTCTGTAAACTTGTGAACTGATAATAATTGAATTTGCTATCTGATACAAACAAGACAAACTTGCTGTTTGTCTATAAGAGAAAGCTGTGCTTTTAAGGCATGGTCTTCTAGAACAAAGCCAGAACATTGGGAAGATTTTGGGAAGCCTGGTGTTCAGGGATTGGTTGAGGTGAAGGACTAGGAATGTTCAGGGACTGACAAATATTTACTATGTTCTGATGCTCACTGGATTAAGGTTGCTGACCAGGGTGCGATTCTTTGGTGTTGATTGACTGTTGACTGAAAGTGTGGGGCTGTCACTGTCTGGCTGACTTTGGGGTATGGTTATCATTAATTGGGCAAGTTTGAAGACTGGGCATTTCTGGTGGGCTTTCAGAAACTTGGGGCTATTGATTTGCTACCTCTCAAAAGTGTATTTACTGGAGTGAGGCTGTGGCTGGTGATTCATTCTCTCCTCCTATTTCTCCCACTCTCTCCACTTGCTCCTCCTTACTTCCCTTCTCCCATCACCCCAAAGTTGAGACTTTGGTCAAAGAACAATCTTTTGCTTTCTTGAATATGAAAAATAAGTACTTTTATTATCAGTCATCCCTTTTTGCCTTCCCTCAGTCAAACCTGCACAGAGAAATATTTTCTAGACAATTTGTGTATTATCTTTATTGGGGAGGGGGTGGGGCTTTTTTTACACTGTGAAAAGTAATTTACTCTTTAAGAAATTTAAGAGCCATTTACTGTAACTGAAAAGTAATTCCAACTTTGTAATTTATTGAATAAAGCTGAATACAGCATATTTAAGTGGTTTTGATAGTTGATTCAGAATGCAGGATAAAATCATTAAATGCAGGCCATGTATTTAATGACCTCTGTCCCCAGTCCTGACAAAGTCTCCATCTCCCAGTAAACCACAGCCAGGTCTTGCCTCCAAGGAGGTCATCTGCCCCCTGTCCTTCAGTCTTACAGCTGCCAGATGAGTTTCCAGTCATTTGTCAGGGCTGTCTCCAAGGTCTTTTCTCTATGATGATGTAGATGGCAAGACCTCTGTCAGAAGGTTTGGTGAAGGATCTGTCAATACCTTGAGGATGTAGGTGTTTAAAGAGAAACAGAGACAGAGGACTGGGCCAGCAAGGAACCTGAAAAGGAGCTGCCAGAGAATTAAGAGAAAGGCAGGAGCAAGTGGTGTTCCGGGAGACAGGATTTCCAGGGAAGAGCTTCGAAATCGTCCTGTGCCCATAGGTATGTCTCAGGGTTTATGGTTCCTTAATTTTTTGCAGAATGCCCTGTGATGTGTTTTCTTCAGGGGTGTCAGATGGGAGTACAGCTTTCTTAGAGTCTGAAGAAATAAGAAGATGGTTGAGGCTGGTGGTTGAGACAGGGGAAAATGAGGTTACTTAGGAGAATTGTTGTGTAGTGGGGAAAAGAGGAGAAAAAGGGGAGTCTTGACTAGCCCTGAGCAGCCTCAATGGAGATGGGCAGAGGGAGGGGTTGGGGAGAGAATGCTAGGAGGAGGAGAATGTACAGGAGGGGAGAAGGAGGAGAAAGGAGAAGAGAGGAGAGGAGGAGAGTGAATTGGGGAAAGGGTGGGAGGAGAAGATCACTCAGAAAGAAAGAATTATTGGAGATGAAAGTGAGGATCTCTTACTCTTTAGAGAGTATATAGAGCAGAAGAAGAGTCAAAGTGAGTTTGCTTGCAGTGTGGTGAGAGTTGAAGGGAAGATGAGGTAAGGCTAGGCCCCAGAGTGTAAATTCCTCTTATGAGAAGTTCAGCTACACATATTCTAGGAGGGAGATACTTTCTTTTTGAAAACAAGATGAATTTGTGTATGTTTGGAATCTGTAGGGAAAGAGCCAGGAAAGCAGACCCAGAGTTCCAGAAAGACATAGAAAGAGCAACAGAGATGTAGAATGATACAAACATTTTTAGAGAGATAGAGAATAATGATACAGAGACTAAACAGATAATAAAGAGACAGAAATTAAAGAGACAGAATGATGATGATGATGAGAGTAAAATAGAATTAGGAAAAGAGGCATTGCTATTATATGAGCATGTCCCTCAAATTTAATGTGTTAGAAACTTAATCTCTAAAGTTTTATGTTACATTATTCGAGATGTAGTACCTTTGAGAGATGATTGGGTCATGAGGGCTCTGCTATACTCCATTTATGGATTAATGGGTATAGTCCATTTTTCTATTGTCATAACAAAGTACCCAAGTCTGGACAATAAAAAAGAAAAGACACTTATTTAGCTCATAGTTCAAGATTGGGCAGCCCCATCTGATTTGTTCTCTGGTGAGGGAGGGCTTCATGTTTGGAAGCATGTATAAGAAGTTGACATCACATGGTGAGACAGGTAGCTAGAGATCAAGGAGGGGCCAGTCTCAATCTTTTATAACAGCTGTCTTGCAAGAACTAATCAGGTTTCCACGAGAACTACCTTAAGACCTTCTGAGGGCAGTGTTCTTGATCATCTAGTGACTTCTTACTAGGCAATGCATCTTAAAGATCCCAACACTACTTACTATTGCCATGTTGTGGACCACGCTTCCAATGCGTGAATCCTTGGTGGACAAACCACATCCAAACTAAGCAATGGTTTGGTGAGGGAGTTGGCTTTGTTACAAAAGTGAGCTCTCTGGCTAGCTTGCTCTGTCTTACTAGGTGATACTCTGCACTGCCTTGGGATTCTGCTGAGTCCCCACCAACAAGAAGGCTCTTACCAAATATAGTCCCTTGTTGTTAGACTTCCCAGCTTTCAGAACTGTGTTTCTTTTCTTTGTAAGTTACTTGGTCTGTAATATGCAGTTATCGCAACAGAAAAGAGATTAAGATAGGCCATGTCTGCATTGTTTGGCTCTCCAGGGTGGGAGGAGGGAGGGACTTAGTGGATGGAAAAAAACCCTGTGAAGAGACATACCCTGGGGCCTATGCTTGTAAGTGTTACTTCTATACCTGCATTCCTTAGTTTTCGACAACTTAATTTATGTTGTGGTTTTTACCATTCTGCCTTGCTTCCACAAATTTATTGTTTGTTTTGTTTTCTAACTTCTTCTTTTGGTGGTACTAGAGTTTGAACTCAGGGTCTTGTGCTTGCCAAGCAAGCCACTCTACCTAACTTGAGCCCTTTTGCTTTGGTTATTTTTGAGATAGGGTCTCGGGTTTATGCCCAGGCTGGCCTGGATCACAATCCTCCTATTTATGCGTCACGCATTGCTGAGATGACAAGTATGCACCACCATGCCGCGCATTTTATTGGTTGAGATGAGGCTTCACTAACCATATGGCCTTGAACCGCGATCCTTCTGATCTCCATCTCCCTAGTAGCTAGGATTACAGGCTTGAGCCAACACACCTGGCAGGTTTTCTAACTTCTTGAGTTCAAGGTTCAATTCATTTATGTTTGTTCTATTACCTGGAATTGGTATCTCCACTCCATCTACATAAAATGAATATATTAGAGTTTCTAGCAGTCATTCTGACAGTCATTTTTTGCTGTTTCAAAAGTGTTTATAACTTTTCTATTCTGTTCTGGAAGGATAACTAAGTCTAAAAGGCTTCATATACAGACTGATTCTAAAACAGAACCAGTGCATACCATACATGTTATCATGACAGAGTGAACCAACAGAGACTGAGAACATTCTCAGGACATCTGGCAACTTATAGGATGTTTTTGTTAACATGAGAAAGATGACCTGTTCAGACAGATGCATAAGCAAAGGGCCTCCTTTCTGTATCGCTAAGACCTGCGTGGGTGGGGCTTGATAAGTGGAGCATGGCCTGCATTTCAGCCTGTTGAGTTGGCAACTTTTTTGTTCTGCACACATTTCACAACCTGTGTAGCTGACTTCAACATTCCCCCCTCAGGTCAGTTGGGCCTTAGGCATAGATTGACTGTGAAACTGTGGTCTTTGTCCTTAATCTAGAATGACCTACATCAACCAGGACTGGAGTCTGCTACTGAGTATCTCCAGGCAAAGGGGCTGAACAGGGATAGAACTAGGAATTGCCAAAGTTAGAGAAAAAGGTGGAATGAAACTTAATGCTCAGTTTTGGTGTCCTGAATTTTTGTAATTTCTATTTTACTGTGGTGAAAAAAAAGTAGCGTTTTACCTGGGGTAAACAGGCAGCCCCAATTTTGAGGGCAGACTTTTAAAACAGTATAACAATAGTAACTAACCCCACTGTAATTTTGTGAGATTTAAATGAAATAAGCTATATAATGTACTATTTTTTTTTTAGGAAGGACCAAGGGTTTTTGCTAGTTGAGATAAGGATAGCTATACAGGGAGTTGAGTTGCATTAATTTCCTGTGCGTGTGTATTACCTTCTAGGTTAATTCTTCTTGATCTAACATTTTCTCTAGTTCCTGGTCCCCTTCTCCTATTGGCCTCAGTTGCTTTTAAGGTATCTGCTTTAGTTTCTCTGTGTTGAGGGCAACAAATGTTATCTAGTTTTTTGGGTGTCTTACCTATCCTCACACCTCCCTTGTGAAGCACTATTGACTGGCAATGAAAATGAACTTAGGGGGAGTTAGACATCTACAGAGGTTTAGTGGAAAAGGAAAGGACAAGAGGACAGAACTGCCTGGCCTGGCTGATTAGGACAGGAGCTTGAGAGGCAACGTGGAAAAGCTGTAACCCTGAGACAGGGAACTGGATCACTCACTGGCTGTGATGTTTGGGGTAAATCACTCTTCACTCTTTCTTGACCTCAGGTTCTTTATCCACCATCAGCAATCAATCCTGCCAGCCATGGATAGCTCCCTGCGCAGTGGCAAGAAGGGAACACATGAGAGAACACTTCGGAAAACCAAATGCATTTTCCTTATCAGTATATTGATCATCTGGGAGTTATACTGAATCCATTCAGTGCATAGCCTTCAATCTGGGGTATGGTTACTCCTGGTGGCACACAAAGAGCTTACAAGCAGTTCATGGGAACGTGGGCATCATTTTAAGGAATCAATTTCCATATTCTCAACTTCTATATTTACTCTTTCCTAAAATTGTTGTCCTTCATCACCTCATATTTCACAATCTTCTTTCTTTTTCCAAAGAAAGGCAAACCTCATACCAATTCAAAATCTTATCTTAGTGCACTACCCTGGAGTGTCAAAAACCTCCAGGCATCCAACAAAAGGGAAATTCCAAATACTGGTTTTGGTGTTGAGAAAGCGAGTGATGTTATTACTAGGAAATGAACCTTTTTGTGAGCCAGATGCTTTCTGAGTCTTGCTTTCAACAAAATGGAAAAGAAGAACCTACTGTAGTTGACAGCTGCTAAATCATTATGAATAATTCTGATAATGGATCACTATGTGATTTTAGCATGTTTTGAAGAAACTAAAAGAACTGAGTGACACAGTTATAACAAAATGCTCTTTCATTCTCTTCTACTTTTATTTCTGTGCTTGTCTATATAATTGAAAAACAGGAAGAGCAGTATTGCTTAATGCTGTCTCATTGTAGCAATAAATTATAGTGCTCCATGGATACATGAACTAATTTTTAAAACGCTATCTAATTAAGGCATAAATTTCCAACAAAATTTTACTTTTTATGCTGTTTTTCAAATCTCTAATTTATTGGCGATGGATATAGCTCTGTGGTAGAGCACTTGCTTAGCATGCACAAGACCCTGAGTTTGCCACCACATAAATAAATAAACTAATTAATTTAACTAAAAGTGATAATTTATGTTGTTTTGACCATTTGCATACAACAATTATAATAATCACTCAGTATCGGAGGAAATTGTATTACTTACAGCCTTATAGTCCCGGGGGATAAAAATGTTTAATTTCAGTTTGTATACTTACTTTTGTTGCCAAGAAGCATGAGAGGGTAATCAAGAAATATTGTTAAACATAAAAAAATTCTATTAAGACAAAATTCTGTAGGGAAAGTAGAATGAATGTAAGTCAAGTTTAAGAAGGAATGCTATAAAATTTCTGATGTTCACATGACTATGGTATATAAATTCCATTGGATAGATTTCAAAGAATGATGTGACAGTTTTATTGAAATGTTTGCAGTGAACTGAAAGTGATATCCTTTGAAACTAATTAAACATGATGAAAAATTTCAAATGTCAGCTTAAAAATATACAAGATAGTACGTTTTGCAAAATCATTTTAGAGGGTATGGAAGTAAAAAGTTAGAAGGCCTTCATGCTTGCCTGAGGTCCATGGGTCTCTTGAAAGTCAGAGCCAAGTCTACATTAGGATCTCTGTAGAGGATTCTGGGCTTTCTTACTTTTGGAGACCCCACTCCACAACTTTTCAAACAAACTAAAATTCTTCTACCTCTTTCATTAAATATAAGCTTCCTGCTGAAAAACAGTTTGGAAAGATTGTTATAGGTTTGCATTTTGAAACTATTTCCCTACAAGTACGTTATTCAGCTTATAAGTGGCTAAGATTGCTCAGCAATAAGAAATGCTGCTGACTTGGGAACTTCTGTGATGTGAGTAAATCTAATATACAAATTGTTTTTAGATAAAATGAATATTTCAAACCATGGATTCTAAATCAAGCAATAAAATTAACCTCATATTACACTTGAAGGCATTTGATTTCACATTTACTACTTTTAATTTTGCAGTTTTCTTTTTAATATGCTGGAACTGACACATTTACTTTCAGGACTCAAAAACTTTCAGGGACTTTGAAGATTTCAGCAACCCTTGTCATGATTTGTGATATGCCCAGTGGGCCAGGTGGTAGAAGTGAGTCCAATCAGCCTCTGCAACTGCAGTGCCTAGCAGAGTGGATGATGGTTTGTTGAATTAAAGAATGAGACTAATGCCCAAAGAGATCACAGAAATGGTGGGGAAAAAAGAGTAAGGGTCATAGTGGGGAGAAGGCTGAATTGGGCATTTGTTTTTCTGAATTTAGCTCTACTGTAATTTACATGTGGTTGGGGTGGGCATGATTTAAAAAAGTCAGCTTATATGCTGAACTGAGTAAAAAATTATGTAATATAGTATTTTGTTGTTCTTCATTCTTAACCGTGTTCAACTTTATCCTCTGGTAGCTTGCAATGGAATATTCTTACTTGCAAATTTGACTTTGCAAGCAACTGTCTGTGGAATAGTGTGTGATGTGTACTAAATGTGTGATGCATGTATTTTGCTCAACTAGAAAAGAGTTTGACTATCTCATTGACATTTGAGATTAACAGGAAAAATCATGTTATATTGAGTATATAACTGGTAAACAACTTTATACTATCTAAGATAGGTTTCATTTCTTTTTTTTTTTAATTTTTTTTTTGGATTTATTTATTCAATTTTTTTTTCATTTTTCTTTTACTATTCATATGTGCATACAAGGCTTGGTTCATTTCTCCCCCCTGAAAGAAAGATGAAGAGCCAGCAGAAAGGATTCAATCTCAGTGGCAGAATTTCGGACTTGGTCCAGAAGCCCTAGACCTTGGTTATCTCTATTCACAATGATTATTTTTTTTTCTTTTATTATTCATATGTGCATACAAGGCTTGGTTCATTTCTCCCCCCTGCCCCCACACCCTCCCTTACCACCCACTCCACCCCCTCCCTCTCCCCCCCTCAATACCCAGCAGAAACTATTTTGCCCTTATCTCTAATTTTGTTGTAGAGAGAGTATAAGCAATAATAGGAAGGAACAAGGGGTTTTGCTGGTTGAGATAAGGATAGCTATACAGGGCATTGACTCACATTGATTTCCTGTGCATGGGTGTTACCTTCTAGGTTAATTCTTTTTGATCTAACCTTTTCTCTAGTACCTGTTCCCCTTTTCCTATTGGCCTCAGTTGCTTTAAGGTATCTGCTTTAGTTTCTCTGCGTTAAGGGCAACAAATGCTAGCTAGTTTTTTAGGTGTCTTACCTATCCTCACCCCTCCCTTGTGTGCTCTTGCTTTTATCATGTGCTCATAGTCCAATCCCCTTGTTGTGTTTGCCCTTGATCTAATGTCCACATATGAGGGAGAACATACGATTTTTGGTTTTTTGAGCCAGGTTAACCTCACTCAGAATGATGTTCTCCAATTCCATCCATTTACCAGCGAATGATAACATTTCGTTCTTCTTCATGGCTGCATAAAATTCCATTGTGTATAGATACCACATTTTCTTAATCCATTCGTCAGTGGTGGGGCATCTTGGCTGTTTCCATAACTTGGCTATTGTGAATAGTGCCGCAATAAACATGGATGTGCAGGTGCCTCTGGAGTAACAGTCTTTTGGGTATATCCCCAAGAGTGGTATTGCTGGATCAAATGGTAGATCGATGTCCAGCTTTTGAAGTAGCCTCCAAATTTTTTTCCAGAGTGGTTGTACTAGTCTACATTCCCACCAACAGTGTAAGAGGGTTCCTTTTTCCCCGCATCCTCGCCAACACCTGTTGTTGGTGGTGTTGCTGATGATGGCTATTCTAACAGGGGTGAGGTGGAATCTTAGTGTGGTTTTAATTTGCATTTCCTTTATTGCTAGAGATGGTGAGCATTTTTTCATGTGTTTTCTGGCCATTTGAATTTCTTCTTTTGAGAAAGTTCTGTTTAGTTCACATGCCCATTTCTTTATTGGTTCATTAGTTTTGGGAGAATTTAGTTTTTTAAGTTCCCTGTATATTCTGGTTATCAGTCCTTTGTCTGATGTATAATTGGCAAATATTTTCTCCCACTCTGTGGGTGTTCTCTTCAGTTTAGAGACCATTTCTTTTGATGAACAGAAGCTTTTTAGTTTTATGAGGTCCCATTTATCTATGCTATCTCTTAGTTGCTGTGCTGCTGGGGTTTCATTGAGAAAGTTCTTACCTATACCTACTAACTCCAGAGTATTTCCTACTCTTTCTTGTATCAACTTAAGAGTTTGGGGTCTGATATTAAGATCCTTGATCCATTTTGAGTTAATCTTGGTATAGGGTGATATACATGGATCTAGTTTCAGTTTTTTGCAGACTGCTAACCAGTTTTCCCTGCAGTTTTTGTTGAAGAGGCTGCTATTTCTCCATCGTATATTTTTAGCTCCTTTGTCAAAGATAAGTTGCTCATAGTTGTGTGGCTTCATATCTGGATCCTCTATTCTGTTCCACTGGTCTTCATGTCTGTTTTTGTGCCAGTACCATGCTGTTTTTATTGTTATTGCTTTGTAATATAGTTTGAAGTCAGGTATTGTGATACCTCCTGCATTGTTCTTTTGACTAAAGTATTGCCTTGGCTATTCGTGGCCTCTTGTGTTTCCATATAAATTTCACAGTAGATTTTTCAATCTCTTTAATGAATGTCATTGGAATTTTGATGGGAATTGCATTAAACATGTAGATTACTTTGGGGAGTATCGACATTTTTACTATGTTGATTCTACCAATCCATGAGCATGGGAGATCTCTCCACTTTCTATAGTCTTCCTCAATCTCTTTCTTCAGAAGTGTATAGTTTTCCTTGTAGAGGTCTTTCACATCTTTTGTTAGGTTTACACCTAGGTATTTGATTTTGTTTGAGGCTATTGTAAATGGAATTGTTTTCATACATTCTTTTTCCGTTTGCTCATTGTTGGTGTATAGAAATGCTAATGATTTTTCTATGTTGATTTTATATCCTGCTACCTTGCTATAGCTATTGATGATGTCTAGAAGCTTCTGAGTAGAGTTTTTTGGGTCTTTAAGGTATAGGATCATGTCGTCTGCAAATAGGGATATTTTGACAGTTTCTTTACCTATTTGTATTCCTTTTATTCCTTCTTCTTGCCTAATTGCTCTGGCTAGGAATTCCAGTACTATGTTGAATAGGAGTGGAGATAGTGGGCATCCTTGTCTGGTTCCTGATTTTAGAGGGAATGGTTTTAATTTTTCTCCGTTAAGTATAATGCTGGCTGTAGGTTTGTCATATATAGCTTTTATAATGTTGAGGAACTTTCCTTCTATTCCTAGTTTTCTTAGAGCTTTTATCATGAAATGATGTTGGATCTTATCAAAGGCTTTTTCTGCATCTATTGAGATGATCAAGTGGTTTTTGTCTTTGCTTCTGTTAATGTGGTTTATTACGTTTATTGATTTTCGTATGTTGAACCACCCCTGCATCCCTGGGATGAAGCCTACCTGGTCGTGGTGAATAATCTTTTTGATGTGTTGCTGAATTCGATTTGCCATTATTTTGTTGAGGATTTTTGCATCAGTGTTCATTAAGGAGATTGGCCTATAGTTCTCCTTTTTGGAGGTGTCTTTGCCTGGTTTTGGGATAAGTGTAATACTGGCTTCATAAAATGTGTTTGGCAGTTTTCCTTCCCTTTCTATTTCATGGAACAGTTTAAGGAGGGTTGGTATCAGTTCTTCTTTAAAGGTCTGATAGAATTCAGCCGAGAATCCATCAGGTCCTGGACTTTTCTTTTTGGGGAGACTCTTGATTGCTGCTTCAATTTCATTTTGTATTCACAATGATTATATTCTAAAGTAGTTTGTGTACTGGATTTATAGTTGGTTGGAGTAAGGAAGAGGACATAAGGCATGGGAGATGAATCTCACAAATATGGAGAGTTCAGAAGTACAAATTCAGGATAAAGACTTAGTTCTAAAGCAAACGTCCAGACAATGAAAACCTAGAGATAAAACTTTTCAAAATAGTCCTAAATAGTATGCACTCTGCTCTGCCAAGAATACAAGTAATATATGATAATCACTCCCCAAAGCAGGCAATCCAAGGTCTACCTTCTGTAATTATGTAACTGTGTTGTTTAATTATGTGAAAAGTGATATTGAATGGCAGTCTAAAAAGTACACATTTCCCCTTTTATTATTCTAATTATTAACATGTATTTATTGTACAAATGACTGTGTTTCACTGTGACATTTCTGTACCTGTATATATCATTCATTGATCATGCTCACCCTTCCTTTTACCCTCTCCTGCCCCTCAAACCCTTCTTAGCCCCTAATAGTCCCTCTTTTACTTTTAGGTCATCTTTTTTTTAGTTTCTACATATGACAGAGAGTATGTAGAACATGTCTTTCTGTGTCTGTGTCTGGTATATTCACTTAACATGATGTGCTCTAACTTCATCCATTTTCCTGCAAATGACAAGATTCCATTCTTCTTTATGTCTGAATAATACCCCATTGTGTATATATGCAATATTTTTTTTTCATTCATTTTTTGATGAGTACCTAGGCTGATTCCATATCTTGGCTACTGTGCAAAACTACACATTTCTGTTATAAAGTCAATGCAAGGTGCTTTTTAATGAAAAGTATATAAAAGTATATGTTAGAGGTAAAACTGTTTGACTTGTAGCATGTGAGATACCACCAAGGAAGGAGCAGAGCATTTCCAACATGCAGCTTTGTAATAGCTGAAAGGCAATTAGCAAAAGAGAGTAGTATTGAATAGGCCTCTGACTAAGACAAATGTAAAACAGAGAAGAGTTTAATCAAAACTTTTGTGCATCGCCTTCTATATGACTATGTGAGACCTGTGTGTGAATATGAATTATTAGTGATGAAAATAGTGATCTGGAAACTAGCATCTCTGGAGTCTGTTTTATTTACTGCCTTCCTGGCAGTCAACAGAAAACAAAAGTGCTCACTACTACCCCCACCTGGGGTTTTCAAAGCCACATGGGCCAAATATTTGTGGAAGCAAGTGCTGACCTCTGAATGAAGAAAGGCCAACCAGATAGCTGGGAAAGACAGAGGAAGAGGAAATGCTGGCTCTTTGAGAAGATGAGGCTTCCAAGAGTAGCAGAATCCTCTCTTTTCATTCATGTTTTTTCTTCAAAAAAATAGGGAAAAATAGTAAATCCACTACTCAGTTTTACCAAATCTCAGTAATCTGCCCAATTTATTTCAAGTATATTTCTTTTTAAGAAATGACATATTACAGAGATTTGAAACCTTTACTACCACTCCTAATCCTTTTCTTTCCTTCTTCTCTGCCTAAGAATCACCACTTACAAGTTTTTATACTTTCCCTATGTATTACTCTATTTTGTTTTTGCGGTACTGGCATTTGAACTCAAGGCCTACACCTTTGAGCCAGGCTGTCTTTGAACTGTGATCCTCCTGATCTCTGCCTCCTCAGTAGCTAGGATTACAGTTGTGAGCCACCGATGCCTGGCTTATGTATTACTCTATGATAACCCCTGCAGCTTTCATTCATTACTTCTCATCCCTGCTTTGGTATTCAACTGAATGAATAGATATTTTATTTATCCTTGCTCTATTTTCCCCACATCATTTAAGGCTGTAGTGATCATTCCTTTACTTTTCTCCCTGTACATACATATGAGCAAGAATTTCTTTCAGAAATGTACTTCAGAGTGGAATTGCAAGAAGGAACATTTTGATGAGCATGGGTAATGTCAGAATGTGTTGCTAAATTACTTAAATTCATTTTTGAGTACCTATTAGGAAAGTGATAGTTAATGAGATTCAGTCCTGATGTCAGTTCTTTTCACTGCTAATGTGCATATGAATCACCTAGGAATCTTGTTATGTTAAAATTCACGTTTTAATTTGTCAGATCTGGATGGGACATGAAGCTTTTCATTTCTTATAAGTGCCCAAGTAATGGCAATGTTGCTGGTTCCAGTGACCACGCTTTGAATAGCAAGGGATCTGAGGATGCCAAGATGAGTTTATATGATACGTGATGGAGCATAGGTAGCATCTGCATGGGCACTGTCCAAGGATTGTGTGGCATCTGGGTAAGTGTGTATGTGTGACATTCAAGTGATCATAGTTGACAACTGGATAAAGGAGAGATGACATTTGATTAAACACAACTAAATCAAAATGAAATGAATGTGTGACATCTGAATAAGTGTAATATAATAAAAAATAAAATAAAAATAATAAAAATAAATAAAAAATAAAAATAAATAGCATGTAAGGACTTGTGTGGTTTGTGTGCGTGTGTGTGTGTGCGTGTGTGTGTGAGAGAGAAACAGACAGATCTGAAGGAGTGTGTACAACATCTGAATTTATGAAATCTGAATGAGTATATGACACTTGAGAACCTGTAGATCTTATGAGTAAATGTAAGTGGTTTATTGGAGTCAATAACACTTTAGATTAGTTCAGTGTTCATAAAGTTCTTAACTCTTTATGGCTGAGAATAATTTCCCCAATTTTTAGCATACAGAGTGATCCTCTACAATTGTGTCTTCTTCTCTTTGCTTGGCCTTAGCTACAAATTGTCATTTCTTGGGATCCAGTGGTTCCATTTCTTGAGTGGAAATGATGAGAATATTATTTACCTATCTCTTTTGAACTCAGGGCCTAGCATATGATAAGCAAGTACTCTACAACTGAGTTACATCCTCAACAAGTAATCTCTTTTTTTAATTTTATTTTTAATTTTTATTTTTTTATTATTCATATGTGCATACAATGCTTGGGTCATTTCTCCCCCCTGCCCCCACCCCCTCCCTTACCACCCACTCCACCCCCTCCTTCTCCCCCCATCCCCTCAATACCCAGCAAAAACTATTTTGCCCTTATCTCTAATTTTGTTGAAGAGAGATTCTAAGCAATAATAGGAAGGAACAAGGGTTTTTGCTAGTTGAGATAAGGATAGCTATACAGGGAGTTGACTCACATTAATTTCCTGTGCATGTGTGTTACCTTCTAGGTTAATTCTTTTTCATCTAACCTTTTCTCAACAAGTTATCTCTTGAGGTCTCTTTCAACTTAGGTGCCAGGGAAAGCAAGCTCCAAATATATCAATCCTCTACTGCCTGAGCAGCCCTTCCCTAGCCCCAATGCCAGAGTCATGCATCATAAGTTTTCTGGGTACCCAGCAGTCATACAATTTCATTCCCCTCTCTTGTTCTAGGCTCACTTCAAGACAAATGAGCATAATCAGAGGTTAGAAGGGTAGCAGATAGTATAGTAAGATGAGTTTAGGGTCCAGGTAGGGTGTTGCCCAGTAGGAGTAACCACTCAAAACCTGGATTATCTCCTATAGCTTAATAGATCCTATCAAGACCAAGAGTAAACCAGGCACCTGTGGCTCATGTCTGTAATCCTAGCTACTCAGGAGGCAGAAATCAGGATGATCACGTTTTGAAGCCAGCCCGGGAAAATAGTTCGCGAGACCCTATCTTGAAAAAAACCATCACATAAAAGGGCTGGTGAAGTGGCTCAAGGTGTAGGCTCTGAGTTCAAACCCCAGTACCACACACACACACACAAAGACCAAGAGTAGGGCTTCATTTTTTTTCTTTTGTAGGCATACAAGAAGAAAGACTCCCAGTATCTCAGGACTAGAAAATACCTTGGAATTTATCTGAAACCAACTGTTCACTAAAAGAAAGACTGTCCTTGATTCTCTGTCAAGGTGCTTGTCAAGGAATAATCCACACTTCGGACAGTTCCATGGATGGAAACCCATTTTCGAAATCAACTATGACTAATTTGAGTGGATTGGCAAGAAGTTTCCCACTCCCACCAGTAAAAAATAAAATCTCTCATACTACTCTTTTTGCCTGATGCCTAAAATATCATCATTTGCAAGAGACACATTCTTGGGGTAATGATGGTTAAGAGACGAATCTTCCAGGGAGGCAACTACACTAAAACTTGTTAGCCTTCTTGTGAATTGAATTTCCCAAATGATTGATTTCCAGTAGGAGAGGGCACTTGGTCAGGTTAGGACCAGGAGGCACCTATTCAGCTTAAACCTGATAGATTTCCTCTGTCTGTGGAGTCTCTGCTCCAGTATCCATCATTCCAGGGACCAGGGCCCCAGTTTCACATGGAATTGGCTTCCATATCTGCCTTCAGTTAGATCTAGTAATATAGATTGCCAGCTGAGAGTTCTTTCCCATAGGTCTTCCTGGTTGATCTGATTTCTTTGAGCCTTAACCTCCTTCTTTGTGTCCTCCACAATACTATCTGATTCCCTTGAACACTCTCCTCTGCCATCATATTCTTTCTGCACCTGTTCAGCACCATTCAGTGGTGATTCATTGTCACAGAGTAAGATCCTCATTCCTCAGCCTGGCATTCACATAAGGGCAGAGCAAAGGAGGATGCAGATCCAATTTATGAAAACGACACAAAGATGTGAGCCAAGAAATTATTTTAACATTGCACTAAGTAGCTACCTTCAGATTTGCTGAACATCAAATATATGAACACACTCCAGTGTTGCTATGCACAAATAAATTCTGAGCTACTCTAGCTCCTGTGTAAGAAGGGAGAACACAAATACATCACACTGAACTCAGCACCATTTGCCTTTCCCAGTCTTTCCAGACCCACTCCCTACTTCCAGTTTCCTTCCCTTCTTGCTGCGCTTGTGTGTAGGTGGAAGTGCTGTGAAGAGGAAGACACCTTCCCATCCTGCTGCAGTGGAAGGGGAAAGTGTGTCAGGTAGGGTGGAGCTGTTGCTTTTATCTGGGCCACTTTTGTCATAGATCATTGCATGGTTCTCTTCCTTACCTCCTTCTAGTCTTAGGGTGGCAAACTGCCTTGGCTTGCCTAGAACTGAAGGGTTGCTCAGGACCTGGGATTTTTCAGTGCTAAGACTAAGACAGTGTTAAAAAAACCAGATGGTTGATCACTCTTGTTGCTCAATTGCTAGGCAGGCACTCTACTACTTGAGCCACTCCTTCAATTCTCTATCTTTCTA
Source organism: Castor canadensis (assembly GCF_047511655.1). Taxonomy (NCBI): domain Eukaryota; kingdom Metazoa; phylum Chordata; class Mammalia; order Rodentia; family Castoridae; genus Castor; species Castor canadensis. The sequence goes on from NC_133405.1 coordinate 93,346,058, forward strand.
TGTCTATTTTTCTATCTCTGCTCCATTTGTTTATTTTCAGTCTCCTCACACAAGCTCCAAAACAAGCAACATGAAAGTGTGTTTTTTCCATTTCTTGTTATTGTTGTAGCCCAAACACACAGAATTGTATCTGTCATGCAGTGAGCAATCAATACTCATTGTTGCATGGTATTCATCCGGTTTGTTTCTAAAGAGCTTGAAATGTTTTTGTGGTTTAAAAAAATCATTGAACGCCAAGACTTACTATGTGTCATGGCTGCTGGCAATCATTTACACTTCCTGGCGTCCTACTAACATTTAATTACAACTGGCTTAGATTCCATTTTGTAATTTTCAGTTGATTATCCTTAAAATCTTTTATAGTCACCTCTTTCACTACATCTTATTTCTCTTGCCCCATAATAGGCTTTATCCCTTCTAAAGTGCCGACTCTTACAACAGATCAAATTTGTCATGGTACAATTTTTTTCCAGCTTCAGGTTTTGTTTTAATTTTTCCCTTTTGCCCGGAACATTCTGTTCCCAGATCTGCTCATAGCTGGGCCCATGGTTTCATGCTAGTCTCAGCTGAAATGTCACCTTCTCAGGGAGGCTTTCCTGAACTTACCTATCCAGAGAAGTTCCACAAAACACTTTTTTTACCATGTTTTAACATTTATTGCTTTCTGAAATTAATTAGTTTTACTTTTTTATTGTCTGTTTTCCCTTCTACTAGCTCCATGAGAACAAGGACTTTATATGTCTAGTCTACTATTCTTACCCCAAAGGCTAGCACAGTGCCTAGAACATAGGAGCTTCTAGGTTGGCCGCAATCCTATCTGTCTTCTACCATAGTCTCTAGCAAGCTCTTCCTAACATGTAAATCTGATCATATCAATCTTCTACCTAAAATCTTCACAGGTTCCCTACTGCCTCTGAGATACAGCCAAAGCTCCTCAGCCTAGTGCTTCAAGCTCTCCAGGAACTCTGGGTACAGACTGTTCAGAGTTTCTGATTACTCTTCCTTCCCCGACCCCCTGAAAGAAAACTTGAATCCTCTAATTCAGACATGCTGAATTAAATACTGTTCTTGAATAATCCAGGACTTTGGGTATTTTTGAGATAGGGTTGCACAAACTATTTGCCTGAGCTGGTTTGGAACTGCAATCTTCCTGATCTCTGCCTCCTAAGTAGCTAGGATTTACAGACGTGAGCCACTGGCACCTGGCTGCTCAAGGCTTTTTAAAGCCCACATGGTTCCTTATGTTAAATTTATTTCAAGGTACTTTATTGTTTTTGAGGCTATTGCAAATGGGATTATTTCCCTGATTTTTTCACAGTCCTTTTGTTGTTGGTATGTAGGAAGGCTACTGATTTCTGCATGTTAATTTTGTACCCTACTACTTTGCTGAAAGAGTTTATGATTTCTAATAGTTTTTTGGTAGAGTTTTTAGGGTCTTTTAGGTATAGGATCATGTCATCTGCAATTAGAGATAGTCTAACTTCTTCTTTCTCTATTTGAATCCCTTTTGTTTCTTGCTCTTGTCTTATTGCTCTAGCTAGGAATTTCAAAATTATATTGACTAGAAGTGGAGAACGCAGACAGCCTTATCTTGTTCCTGATTTTGACAGAAACAGTTTCAGTTGTTCTCCATTTAATATGATGTAAGCTCTAGGTTTGTCAAATATAGCGTTTATTATATTAAGGAACATTCCTTCTATTCCTAGTTTCTTCATAGCTTTTATCATGAAAGGGTATTGGATTTTGTTAAAGGCTTTTTCTGCATATATTGAGACGATCATGTGTTTTTTGTCCTTGATACTCTTTATATGCTGTATTATGTTTATGGATTTATGTATGTTGAACCATCCTTGCATCCCTAGAATGAAACTGACTTGTCTATGGTGAATTATCTTTTTGACATGTTGTTGAATTCTGTTTGCCAGTATTTTGTTGAGAATCTTTGCATCTATATTCATTAAAGATATGGGTCTATAATTCTCTTTTCTGGTTGAATCTCTATTGGGTTTTGGAATGAATGTAATGCTGGCTTCATAGAATGAGACCTTTTTAATGAAAACTATAAACCATTGAAGAGAGAAAGCAAAGAAGACATCAGAAGATGGAAAGACCTTCCAAGCTTGTTGATTGGTAAAATCAATATTATGAAAATGGCCATACTACTAAAAGCAATCTATGTGTTCAATGCAACCTTACCAAAATTCAAATTACATTATGCACAGAAATAGAAAAGTCAATCTTGAAATACATAAGGAAACACAAAAGACCTTGACTAGCCAAAGAATTTCTGAGCAAAAAGTCCAATGCTGGAGGCATCATAATACCCGACTTCAAACTATACTACAGAGCCATAACAATAAAAACAGCATGGTAGTGCCACAAAAACAGGCAGGAAGACCAATGGATCAGAATAGAAGATTCAGACATAAACTCGCACATCTATAACTAACTGATTTCAACAGAACAGCCCAAAATACACAATGGAGAAAAGACAGCCTCTTCAAAAAATGCTGCTGGGAAAACTGAATATCCACATGTAGAAGACTGAAACTAGATCCCTGTCTTTCACCCTGTACCAAAATCAACTCAAAGTAGATCAAAGACCTTAATATAAGGCCTGAAACTTTGAAACACCTCCAGGAAGCAGTAAGAAATACACTAGAACAGATAGGTATAGGGATGACTTCCTAAACAGAATTCACAAGGCTTAGCCTCTAAGAGAAAGAATGAACAAATGGGACTGCATCAAACTAAAGAAGTTCTGCACAGCAAAGGAAACAGTCACTAGACTCAAGAGACAGCCCATAAAATGGGAAAAAAGTCTTTGCCAGCTACTCATCTTATGAGGGACTAATATCCAGAATCTACAGGGAACTAAAAAAACTCAACCTCCAAAGAATCAACACCCCAGTGAAGAAATGGACACATAAATTAAACAGGGAATTCTTAGAGGGAGAGGTACAGTAAATACATGAAGAAATGTATTTCTTCATGTATTTTTATGGTTATAAAAGTGATGCAAATCAAAACAACATTTAGATTTCATCTCACCCCAGTTGAAATGGCCATAATCAAGGGTAATAACGACAACAAATGCTGGCGAGGATGTGGTGAAATAAGAACCCCTATACACTGTTGGTGGGAATGTAAATTAGTACAACCACTATGGAAAACAGCCTGGAGATTCCTCAAAAAGCTAAAAGATAGAACTGCCCTATGATCCAGTGATACTGCTCCTGGGCATCTATCTACCCAAAGGAATGTAAGTCAGAATACAATAGAGATACCTGTACACCAATATTTATCACAGCACTATTCACAATAGCCAAGGTTTAGAAACAGCCCAGTGCCTTACAACTGATGAATGGATCAAGAAAATGTGGTATATATACACAGTGAGTATTACTCAGCCTTGAGGTATAATGACATGTGGTTTAAAGGTAAACGGATGCAATTGGAGGACATCATTTTTTTTTTTTATAATTTTAAAGAAAAACTGTTTATTGACTGTTTTCCATTAAGACAGGTGGAAAGATTATAACAAGTATAATCATGTCATCTAAGAAAAAGTATATTTTTCTTAGTACTTTTCTGAAGATATATATCGTTTTAAACAGTTAATTTCGTGCTCTAAATTCTACCACAGTTTGATACATTTTATTTTATTTACTTATTTTTTCTTTTATTATTCATATGTGCATACAAGGCTTGGGTCATTTCTCCCCCCTGCCCCCACCCCCTCCCTTACCACCCACTCCACCCCCTCCCGCTCCCCCCCCACCCCCTCAATACCCAGCAGAAACTATTTTGCCCTTATTTCTAATTTTGTTGTAGAGAGAGTATAAGCAATAATAGGAAGGAACAAGGGTTTTTGCTGGTTGAGATAAGGATAGCTATACAGGGCATTGACTCACATTGATTTCCTGTGCGTGTGTGTTACCTTCTATGCTAATTCTTTTTGATCTAACCTTTTCTCTAGTTGGAGAACTTCATGTTAAGTGAAGTTAGCCAGGCTCAGAAACACAAAAGCCACATGTTTTCTCTCACACATGGAAGATAGATCCAAAGATAAACATACACACAAAAACAAGCATGATCTATACAAACTCAGATGTAGAAAATGTTTGTAATAGTGGAACTACTCTATGGCATTTGGGGAAAGAGGGAAAGGAAAAGAGAATGATAAAGTGTTAGTAATATAACATAACATAAGACATGAAGGTAGAGGATAAAAGGGTGTGTACTGAAAGCTGTTGAAAAATGGGGGATGAGAGGTAAAGGGGTAAGGGAGAGTGATGGAAAGGGTTTAATGGACCAAAGTAAAGTATGCCCACAGTGGGCATACCTTGACACACCCCTTTGAACATCAACTTAAATATTAATGAAAAACAGAACTGTAAAATAGGTATAGTGCCGGGGGTACCAGTGGGAGGGGGAGGGTAAATGAAGGAGAGGTATATGGTAGATAGACTTCATATACCTATATGAAACAGAACTAAGAAACCTCTTGCAATTGCTTTAAATGTGGTGGGAAGGGGGTTAGGGGGAGAGACAATGGGGACATCTCCACCCCGTATAATGAATATATCCTAATAAAAAAATTCTTAAAAAAAAGTCCACATGGCTTCATTCATACTGTTTTCTTTGCCTGGGATGCTCTTCCTTTGTTTGGGCACTGAGGAAACTCCCACTCTTTTAATTTGGAGAGAGCAGTGTACTTTATGACCAGCAATTTAGTTGGAAAGTGTGGAGGGTGCTAGCATTTTCTTGCATCTGTATAACTACAGCAAACCCATTGGATTTACTCATCTGCGATATTACCAATTTGAAAAATCCACCCAAACAGTCTCAAGATCACTTTCAAAAACAGTTATATCAAAGTATAATTCATATGCCATAAAATGCACATTGCAAATGTACAATGAAAAAAATGTAGTAAATCTCTGAAGTATGCAATCATTGCTGCAATTTGTTTTAGAACATTTCCATCACATCCAAAAATTCCCTCCTGCCTGTTTACATTTAATCTAAACTCCCACCTCTAGCCCTAGGCAATGATAGACCTGTTTTCTATCTCTATAATTTTGCACTTTCTTGACATTTCATATAAAATGCATCATATGATATATACTCTTTTGTATCTAAGTTCTTTTACTTATCATCTTTTTGAGGTTCTTCTATGTTCTAGTTTGTATTAGTACTTCATTTTCAATTGTATTTCATTGTATGTATATGCTACATTTCGTTAATCCATTTATCTATCAGTGGATACTTGGGTTGCATCCATCTTTTGGCTACTATAAATAACATTGCTATGTACATGATAAATATCTCTCTGAGATCCTGTTTTAGATCTGTTTGTTATATCCAGCAATGTAATTGCTGGATCACATGGTAATTCTGTTTTGAATTTCTTGAGACACCACCCCACTGTTTTCTCTAGTAGCTACAGCATTTTACACTCCCGCCAACAGCACATAAGGGTTTTGATTTCTCCACATCCTCATCAACACTGGTTATTTCCTATTTTGCTTTGAATTTGTGTGTGTGGGTTACATAGCCATCCTAATGTGGGATAGTATCTTATTGTGGTTTAGATTTGGATTTCCTTAATGATTAGTTGTGTGGTGTTGAACATCTTTTTTTGTGCCCACTATCCATTTGTATGTCTTCTCCAAAGAAGATAAATGTCTGTTTAAGTCATTTGCCCATTTTTAAAATTGGGTTGTTTGTTTTGAATTTTTTTAATTTCCAAATATTTAAGAGATTTTCTACATTTCTCTCTATTGTTGATTTCTAAGTTAATTTTCCTGTGGTTACATAGGACACATATCTTTACATTTTATTGAGACTTGTTTTATGGCCTAGAATATGGTTCATCTTGAAGAATATATAATACACACCTAAAAAAGTTTGTATCCAGTAGTCATTTGGTCTATCTATCCACTTATTGATGTCATGTCTATGTATCTATACATTTATTTCTCATCTAACTAACACATGTATTGCTTTCTTTTGTTATTATTTTCAAATATAATACATTTACATATGTTATAAACCCAATAATATAGTGTCATAGCTATGATTAAGCCAGTTTAAAAAACGTTAATAGAAGAAAAGAGCAAAACAAACATTATAGAGTCCTATAAAATTGTCCACAAATTTATCAACTCTTCTTGTGGATTTGAGTTATTATCTGGCATCAGTCTTTTCAGCCTAAAACACTTCCTTTAATATTTCTGGCAAGGCTGGTTAGCTAATCACAAATTCTCTGTCTTTTGTTATCTGGGAATGTCTTCATTTCTCTATTTTTGATAATTCTAATTTTATTTCTGAACTTTGAATATGCCATTCTGCTGCCTTCTGGCCTGGGTTGTTTCTGATGAAAAGGTAATTGTTAATATCAATTCTCTCCTGTGCATATTTTAGGTTGCTGTTTTCATAATTTTCTCTTTGCCTTTGACCTTCAGATGTTTGACAATAATTTGTGGCTTTCTGCATTTATCCTACTTAGAATTTTTGAGCTCAGGAAGCTCAATTAATTAATTAATTAATTAATCTGTAGATTAATGTTTTTCATAAACTTTGGGAAGTTTTCATTATTTCTCAAAGTGTTTTTCTGCCACCTTTCTTCTCCTCCTGGCACTCATCTATTATGTATGTTTTCTTTGTATGATTGATATTGAACCACAGGTTTCTGAGGATTTGTTCATTTGTCTTCAATTTTGTATTCTTTTTGTTCTTCAAATTGTATTTTTTATCAATCTGTCTTCAGATTCACTGATTCTTCTCTTTGCATCTGCTGTTGAATCCCTGTAGTGAATTTTTTCTTTATGGCTATTGTGCTCATTAGCTGGAGTTTCCATTTGGTTCTTTAACAAAGTATTTCTGAATTATGGTATCTTTCTCCCCAAAGATTGTTATTTTGCTGTTATTCGTATTTGTTTACTAACTTGCCTCACATGGCACAAGCCACCAATGTTTATGTTTTCTTTTATTTTAAAAAGAAATATTTTGATTTCTTTTAAAGAAAATACTGGCTTCCTAGCAGTTGCCCTTGTTTCCGCATAGGTAATTGGTAAGCCAATGATTGGAGAGATGTCGTGTTCCAATCACCTTGAGCCAGTATGTCCTCCTTCCTCTGCCAATGCATCTGTGTATGTATAGGGGAATGAATTCAAAGTTCAAACTGTTTCAAAATCTGCTCCATATTTACCTGTCTTTTAAGTCCCAAAGGTGTATGCACACAGCCTCAGAGCTAACAAGAGGCTTGTGGCCTCTCAGGCTCCATCCAGGAATATGTTTTCCCCAACCATGACTTTAACCTCAAGACAGTAGAGTCTGAGCTGTTGGCTTCTTATCCATTTGCTGTTAAGCAGGCACTTCCACTGACAGTGCTGCTGGCTATGGACGTTACCTACTGCTCCAAATTCAATGAGCTCCCTTCGACAGTGGTAGAGAAACTGCTGGTGCTCTTGGTCTGTGTTGCTCTAGCAGAACTTCACTTACCTAGCTGGGGCGGGGGAAGCAATGTAAGGCCAGAATGCCATAGATTTCCTCTTCTTATTCTAAATTCAGTAGTTTAAAAAGTATAAACACTTGTATGCCTTTGGTCTCTGAAAAATGGTGTATTTTAAAATCAATTTTGCTCAGCATTATAGTTATGTTTTGGTGGGAAGTGGGAAGATTTGCTGATCTCATTTAGATGTAGCTGGAAAACTCTCAGGATTATTTTAGTTATGTTTTACATAAGATGAAGAAAATGTACTTATCCATATCACTGCATATCATTGTCATTCAGTTTATATAGGGTGGGTAGGGTTGATGGAGTTTATACTGGAGGAAGTTAATATCCCACAAAGCCGTCCCTTTGCACCATCATTACGTGGCACATGGAAACAAATCTCTATGGTTTTTTTGTTTTGTTTTGTTTTTACTTGTGTTTATATCCATGTCTTCTGAGGTTAAGGACTATTTCAGGGCTAGGGATCAAGTCTAAGTACTCTCTGGTCCTCAAACTTGCCTGGCAAAGAGAAGTTTTCTGTAAATGTTAGATGAATAAAGCCACTATCTGCGAAGTCAGGCCAATACCCATTGGACACATTGTCTTTACCCCCACAGTGTGGATTGTCCCCAACATGAATCAGCTAGACAGAATAAAAAACACCCTTGAATAAGGATTTGGCAAAAATGGCTTCTAGTTCTTTCTCTGCTAGTAACTTGCTGTGAGGTCCAAAGCAAAGTAGCTGGTCTCAGTAGCTAGTGAGCTAGCGCATCTGAGAGAGAAAAGTGTTGAAATGGATAGTCTTCAAGGTTCCTCCTAGCTCTGATCTAAAGATACCAAGTACAGTTATGTGCTAAACCTTAAGGTGGGCACCATAAATATGTATATGTACATGTAAATATACATATTTCATCTTAAAACCTTGCAGAATAGGCCTGGTTTTCTCCATTTTTTAAAGCAGAGTTTTAAACTTAGATGGAGGAAATGACTGACCTGAGGTGACATAGAAGAGAAGGAAATGGTGTGTATGCCCACCAACTCAATTGGGTGACAATGAAAGAGACCATTGCTGGACACTCTGCTGTGTACCATCTAGCCTTTCGTACCATGTATCTGTTGTTGTCCCCAGAGTAGTTCTTGAGATTTATCCTGGAACCCTGGCAGCACTATTATAACCATCTTCTAGGCATCCTAAAAGTTGTCTGGCTCTAATATGAGCATGTTCTCAGACAGCCAGTGATCAGGTAGGGACCACCTACCTGAGACTATAATGCAATGCTCCCTTCCTCTTTTTTGCTTTCTGAAATCTACTTTCCTCTAAGGTCCAGAGCAAGCATCTATTCCTCTGGAAGCCTTCCTAGTCTTAAACCTTGTTCCATAGTATTTTGTGCTATTTTCCAAAGAGCTCCTGTGTAGGTAAAGCACTCCAAGCAGTCTGGGAGGAGGAAAGGGAGGAGATAGTTTTCTCAGCCCTTGTATTCTCTCCTAGTGTTGCTAGGTAACCATACTTGGAAGATGCTTATTGAGCAGCTAGTTTCAGAGTAAGTGGTCCCATTGTAGAAGTCCTGAGTAGAGTGGTAGTAAGCCATATGTAATGGGTGTTCACTACAACTTTTGCCTACTAATTCCTTCTCCGTGCTTGATAATTCACTATTTACAAGGCAAACCCATCTGCTACGACAAAAGCTGAAAAGGCTGAAAGGCTACCTATTTGGCCAGTCTCCTTTGAAACTGGGACTTGGGCACACGACTAGGCTCCATCAATTAGATTAATTTGTCTTCTGGAATCAGGAGTTAATGCTTAATGAAGAAGGAGTCTGGTAATGGGTGAATTCAGCTGCAGAAGCTACATCTGGTTTCCAGAGGTAGCAGCAGTGTCCAAGGTCAGAGATGTGAGCACTGCCAGTGGTGGTCTAGTTTCTACTGGAGTGATGAGCAACGTTCCCTCTGGCAAACTTCTAAGGTGGGATTTTGGGCATCAGTTTTGGCTATGTTGCTTCTGTATCTGATTCTCCAAGACTTTAAGACTCTGTGAACTATCAAATACCTGTTTAGCAAATTCCTTCTGATTAAATCTGCCAGTTTATTTGTATTGCTTACAGCTAAGAACTAAGAACATGGTGATTCTAGTTCATTGATTTGTCTTGTCCTCCAAAGTAAGCCATAAACTGTCTCTTGGCCTCACTTTGTCCTCTGCCAAATTGTAAATTCTGCCTGGTTTTAATAAAGGAGGGATTGGATGGACTGTTATGACAAGAGTCATTGATTACTATAAAGAAACAGTTACATGAGGATCGCCTTCAGAGTCATCACTATGTTGCAATTTTATGCCATGCTGCTAGGAAGCTCAAGGCTTTTGGCTGTACTGCAAGTGCTTCACCTTGCCTGTACAATCGCTACTCCATCATAGCCGAGTACTTATTCCTTTCACCTGGTTTATAGTGTTTATTATAGCTAAACAGTTTATTCTAATATAATGAGATGCTTCATATCCAGCATCCATTTCCCCCTCATTCAATATGTAGCAGCCATATAGTTGGGTGGAGTTGGCACAATCCTTAGATCCAAGAATGGGCCCAGATTTGCCCTAGGCCAGTTGTATAATCCCATATCCCAGGACACAGTGATTGCTGATTCTGAGGTGGGCATATATTCAAGTTACAGTGAAGCTCAAGATAATCTCCCTGTGATTAGAGGAGCCAAGCTTAGGATAAAGTTGCTCTGAGGAAGGCAGAATGGAGAGATAGAAACCAGATCTTTGGTGACATCATTAAGCAGCTACACTGGTTCAGTATTCAACTGAAGTTGATGACATGTTTGGATTCTTTTTCAGGATTATGAACCAATAGATTCCCCCTATTAAAGCAGTTCAAGGTGGATTTTCTGTGACTTGAAACCAAAAACATTCTAACAAAAAAAGATCTAGGAAATCTCAAAAGATTTGGGGGAAGAGGTAAGATTAATTAATGGATAAATATTTGGGAGGCCCAAAGGTACCGTAAACTAATGTATTCTCGTCGAAGCCCGCTTCTTTTCCTGTGTTCCTCCATTTCAGGAAATGGCCCCAACATTCACCCAATTGCCTAAGCTAGAAATAAACATGGAACTCATGCTAGACTTCCTTCTCACCTTCACCTCAACTTAAATCAGTTATCATGACAGCTTCTACCTCTTTATTACCTCTGAAATTTTCCCTCATCTCTCAAAGCCATTGCCTCTGCTCTAGTCCAAATACCATAAGAACCTTCATGACCTGGTTCTTGCCTCCATTCACATCTCTTCTCATCTTTCTCTTCTGCCTTTGATTTCTCTCTTTCCTGCCTCAAATTTGGCAGTTTCATTTATTCTCTTGTAGAAGGTAAACTATATGAGTGTGCAGACTGTGTTCAGTTGTTCACTTCTGAATGCTCAGTAACTAGCACAGTGAACACATACTAGGTTCTCACAAGTATTAGTAGAATTAATGAGGGAATAAAAGAATGAATCTTTCAGCCTTTTCTCAAAATATCTTCTATATTGAAATGCTCTCTCCTGCCTCTGTATTCTCTTTGACAAATTCTCTTTTGTCCTTCTAGACTAAACCTAGATCTTGATACTCTGGAAAGTCTGCTCTGGCCCTCAGGTTAGATTCCATGAGCATGGGGCTTCCACTGACCCCTGTGCTCACCTGTCCTAGCATTGATCACACCATGTCATTATTGTCTGTTTTAATGTCCATATCCCCAAGTGGGCTCAGTGCTAGTGGAAGATAGGCCTAGGCCACATTACCTGTTTTGTTCCTAGGACCCAGCACAGGGTCAGGCACAGAAGAAGCCTGTGGTGAATGTTTGTTGAAAAAAGGATGTGCATGTGAACCAATATAGAGCCTTTGTGTTGGTTTACTCCCATCGACTAACACCTCAGCAAGGCCTCTTGTACTCTCCTCTCGCTCTCCTCCTCTCCCTTGTCTGGCTCTAAACACCCTTATCCATGTCCCAGGCTGCACAGACTCTACCAGCCCCAGGAGAAAGCTCATGTTTCTAACCTACACTCCCTTTACTCCACTTTGTTTTCTCTTGCCATCCACCTTCCCAACCAATAACCACTCTCCTCACACAGAGTGTTGTCATGGCCTCTCCTGACTCAGGACTCAGGATGAGATCCCCCTCTCCCCTACTTTTTCTTTTCCTTTCCTTTGCCAGGGCTAAAGCATTCTATTCTTTAAGGTTTAGAATCAAGAGTAGCTCAGAATCTTTGTGTTCCATTGTCTGTGTACCCTTTTGTCTGTATGTCCCATTGTCTGTGTTCCTATTTTTTGAGTTCCAGTGTCTCAGTATCCCAGTGACTATGTTTGTATATCCAGCATCTGTATTGCCTGGCATTGATATTTATACTTACGTGTAGGTGTTAGTATCTCTGCTCCCCAGTATCTGGCATATTCCAGTGACTATATTGAACAGTGTGTGTCACAAAGTCTGTATAGATCTCAGTGTCTTTGTTATTCCTGCTTCAGTATGTCCCAGTGGCTGTGCATCTCAATGTCTCTGTTTCCTAGTTTCCAAGTATGTTCCAAAACTATTTGCATCTGTCTGCATATTCTAATGTTTGTGTGTCCCAGTGTTTGTGTACTACAGTGTCTCTGTGTATCTGTTGACCACACGTGCTTGGGTTGTGTGTCCAGTCCATGTATCCCATTGTCTCTATATTCTCATGCCTGCTTCCCAATGTCTTTGCATCCCATTGTCTATATATCCCAGAGTTGTGGTTTCCCTATGACTTTATATCTCATGGTGTGTGGTGTGTGTTTGTCTTGGGATCTCTGTGAGTCCAGTGGTGTGTGTGTTTATGTGTGTGTGTATGCATGTGTGTGTGTTTTAATTTTTTGTGTTCCAATGCCTATACACCCCAGTGTCTGTGTGCCCCAGTGTTTGTACATCCCAGTGCCCATGGTGTCTGTGTGTTCTAGCATCTTCATGCTCAAGACTCTGTATCCTGATATGTGCATGCGACAGTATATTTATGTTCCAGAATATGTGTGTCTAAATGAATGTGTATCACTTTGTCTATATTTCTTATTTATGCCAAAGTATTTGTCTTCCTGACATTATGTGTGTCCCAGTGCCTGTATATGTACCACAGTGTGTATATTGTCCATTGTTTTTGTGTGTATATTGTCCATTGTCCGGCTGTCCCATTGGCTAAGAGTCACACTGAGTATTTCTCACTGACCACTTGTGCCTGGGTCTGTGTCCCAATGCCTGTGTGTCTCTGGATCTCTGTGTGTCTTATTATCTGTGTTTTTCCTTCAGTGTGCCCCAGGGTCAGCATGTTGCATTGTTTTAGCTTCAGTTTCTGTTTGCCTCCACCTCTGTATTCTAGTATCTGTAATGTCTCTCCATATGTGTATCCTGGAAGCTGTATCTGTCACTATCTATGTGTTTCAGATGTATATCTCTCAATGTTGATTTGACTCCATATCTTCAAGGAGCAATGTCTCTGTGTTGCAGTGTCTCTATGTGTCCCAGTGTCAATACTGCTAAGTGTCTGCATGATAAGTGTCTTTATATCCCAGTGTCTCTATGTATCAGTGTCACTGTATCCCAGTGTCTGCATTTCAGGGTGTCTTTCTTATGCCCCAGGGTCTGTGTGTTTTGGATCTGTGTATGTTTCAATGTTGTGCTTCTCATGTCAGTGTGTCCCACTTTTTGTGTATTCTTGTGACAGCATATTGCATTGTGTCTCTAATTTCAGTAGTTCTATGTCCGTCGGTGTCTGTATCCCTGTGTCTCTAGGTACTAGTTATCAGTGGCATATGTGCATCCATGTCCAACTGACTGTATGCCCCAGTGTGTGTGTGTGTGTGTATATATACCCATTTTTTTTATCCCAGTGTTTGGAGTGTCAGTGTCTGTATACTCAGTGTCTGCTCATGTTCCAGTGTCTGTGCTTCACAGATTCTTCATGTCCCATTTCCTATTTACTCTAGTTTCTGTACACCCTAGCATTTGTGTATTCCAGTGTAAGCATGTTGCAGTGTTTATGTTTCTGTGTTTTTGTGTGCCTTGTCGTCTGTACCCATTTATGTATGTTTGTGACTGCATATTCCAGTGTCTCTATGTCCCAGTGTTTGTGTGCCCCAGCATCTGTGTTTCATTGACTGCATTATGTGACTGTTTACTAGTCTCTGTACATTCTAGTTTAAGAATATCCGGTTTGTGTGTTCCAATATCTGTGTGCCATAACGTCTGTGCATGTTAGCATGTGTCTCAGTGACTGTGTGTCCCAGTCTTTGTCTGTCTCAGTTTTTGTGCACCGTAGTCTTTGTTTCCCAGTGACTCAATGACTATATCCTACAATGTTTCTGTACAACTAAGTGTCTATATGTGTCAGGGCTGAGTCCCAGTGTCTATGTATTTCAGTGTTTCTGTATCCTAGTGTCTGTGTACCCTACTATTCATAAGTTCCAATTTTTATCTTCACCCTTGACTATACATCTATGTCTATGTGTCCCAGTGTCTCTGGCTGCTCTTGGTGTCTCTGTGTCCCAACAACTGTTTGTCACATTTTCCAGTGTCTGTATATTTTTCAGTGTCTAGAGGTCACAGTCTCTGTACTTTGAAGCCTTGACATCTTAGTATCTGCTTATGTTCTAATGACTGTATGTTCCAGTGTCTCTGCATCTTGGAGACTGTGTGTGTCCCAGTATTTGTGTCCCTCAGTTTCTGTATGTGCCAGTGTTTACATATCCTGGTGACCATGTGTATGTTTCATTGTTTCTCTTAGTTTCAACATTTGTTTGTATCTCTGTATCCATGTGTCATAGTGTCTATATGGAGGAGTTGTAGACCCCAGAGAGTAGGTCCCAGTTTTCATGTGTTAGTGACAGTGTACCTCAGTGTTTGTATATCCTAGTGTTTGCTTGTTCCACTGTTTGTTAGTCTCAGCACCTCTCTGTATCTGTGTTATCCTTATGTCTGTGTGCCTCAGTGGCTATTTGTCCTAGTTGCAAAGCACTGCTGTGTGTATGGGATTTAGTTTCTATATTCTTCAGTTTCTATACTACAGTTTCTTTGTGTTCCAGTGGCATATGTGTCCCAGGTAGTATGCGTCCCCCCATATTTGTATCTGAGTGTCTGTGTGTATCTATCAGTGGACGTGTCTGGTCCCATTTTCTCCTAGTGCCAGTTTCCCTGTGTGGCTGACATCTGTTCTGCTGTCTGTGTATGTTAAGGATTTGTTCATGCCAGTTCCCCTATGGGTTTTAGTAATTGCCTATGTTTCCCTTTGGCTTTATGAGTATTAGTATCTGTTTGGTAAGTGGCTGGTTGGGATCTGCTGTCTACATATTTCAGTTTCCCAAGGTTTATGTATCTCATTGTCTCTGTGTTCTGGTGTTTATCTATTGTGGTCCAGTATCTATATGTCTTTGGTTCTCTGTAAGTCTGTGAGTTCCTGTGTCCCATTTGTTTTTAGTGGTACTGGGGATTGAACCCAAGGCCTCATGCATGCTAGGCAGGCACTACTACCACCTGAGCTGTGCCCCCACCCGTGTCCTATTCTTTGTGTTATAAATCCTGTTAGTTTCTGTGTTTCAGTGTCAGTATATCTCCATCTCTGGGTGTCCCTAAGACTCTGGATTCCTTACTTTTGTCTTTGTCTCTGTGTCTCTTTTCTCTGTGTATCTGTCCATCCTTATCCTTGAATGTGCTTCAGTTTTCGCATATCCCAAGCCTCTGTTCTAGTGTCTATGTATCCCTGTCTCTGTGTGCCTGTGGATCTCTGTATCTCAGAGATTTCTGTGTCTCAGTGTCTGGCCATCCAGTGGGCTTCCGTGTTTGAGTGTGTATGTGTCTCTTTGTGTGTGAATCACTATGTTTTTGTGTATACCTGATTCTTTAACTGTCCATGATTCTTAGCATGGTCATCAATTTTGTGTGTCCTTGAATCTTTATGCATCCTTGAATCTGCGTGTCCTTGAATCTTTACATGTCCTTGAGTATTTGCTTGTGACCTAGTGTCTATGCATCTCTGTGTCTGGGTGTCTAGGAGCCTTTGTGTTCCACACTCTATTCGTTCCTGTCTCTGTACATCCCCAAGTCTTTGTGTATCTCTGAAACTCTGTGATCTAGCACATGTGTGTCTCTGAGCCTCTGAATTCCAGTGTCTATGTTCATGGGTCTGCATATGCTTCCTTCCATGTGCCTAGAATTGATGGGTCTCTGAGTTTGTGCATTTCCATAACTTCACTCTCCATGTCCATATTGCTATGCTTTGGTATTTATCTCTTCTCCATCTGTCTCTCCCATATTTTGTCAATGTCTATGTATTATTGTTTCTTCATGCTACTATGGATATATCTTAAGCTATTATGCTACTTGATACCTCTTAGTCCCTGGGTCTTTTTCTGTGGATCTCCATGACTGAGTTCCTGTTCCTATGAATTTTTCTTTTTTTGGTCTGGTTGTGTATCTGCATGTATTTCTCTTTGTGTCTCATTTTATCCCTAGTTTTGTTTTGATCTGACTCACCACCTCTGTGTCCCTGCCTCTCTGTTTGTGTCTGGTGTCTGGATCCATGCTTTTTTATCTTTGAGCCACTATCTTTATGTCCTTGGGTTAAATTGACTGTCCTCATCCCTTCATTTGTGGCCTTGGTTGCCTGTTTGTATTTCTGGTGTTCCCAGGTGTATCTTGATTCTGTGTCTGTCACTGTGTATATAGGCCATTTGCTATGTTCTGTGTGTCTAGATTTGTTTATTCATATCTCTATTTTTCCAGACAGGTGTCTGTGTTTCTGTCCCAAAGTGTACTCTGTGTCCATGTTAACTTGTTCTGGGGCCTCTGTCTCTAAATTCCTATACCCCTCCCTGTTACTATGTCACAATGTCCCCATTGTACCTGGTTCTGCAACTACGTTTGTGTTATCTGGCCCTATTTCTCTTTTTTGGTGCTTGTCATGGTTTGGGTGTCCAGGTCTCCCTGTCTTTGTTTGGGGATCTCTGAATATATGAAATCTGTGATCCTGTCTTGCTCTAAATGCGCTTCTTATTGAGTGACCTTTTTCTGTGCCTGTGTCTCTGCATCTTTGTCACTAAATCTGGGTCTTTGTAATATCTCTGTTTCTACATCTTCATATGCCTTTGGCCTTGTGTCTCTGAGTTCTCTCATCTCCCTCTCCGCCCCCCGCCATGTTTACAAGTCAAAAAGTCAGTGTATTTCTGCATTTCTGCCTTTCTGTCCCTGTTGTTTTAAACTGTGGTCCTGACCAATGTCTCCCTGGTTGCCTTTGTGTCCTTATATCCCTGGGTATCTTAATCTCTGTGCTCCTGTGTGTGGATCTCTGTGTGCATCTATCTCTTACCTCATGTGTTACTATATCTCAGTGTCTTTGCATTACTCATCGAGTAACCTTTTTTAGTCTCCTTACCTTTTTGTGACAGAGACAGTAACTCAAAATCATGGAAGCACAGAAGGCCAGCAAGAGGGCATGCTTTTGTTTCTCTAGGTTTATGCTGTCACTCTGGTACTCTTATCCTCTTCTTTGTTTTGAGTTCTCTGAGCTTTGTGTTTCTGTAAGTCTCTGTCCTTGTCTTTTCATGTCTGTATTTTTGTTGCTGTCTTTCTGTGTGTGATCATATGTCTTTGTTTGTATGTTTATGTGTTCTACTGCTATTTCATGGCTATTTTTGTTCATTCACTCATTCAGCAAATATTTACTAAGCATCTATTCTGTGCCAAGCACTGGTGCTATATAGATGATTCAGAAAAGTTCCTTGCCCTCAAAGACCTTACAGTCTTAGTCAGGGATCCAGGTGTGTAATTAGATGATTATTACATAGTATGATAAGTGCTGTGAGCTTAGAGGGACACAGAGGAAGGGACTAAATTTTATTGAGGTAAGGGTCCAGGGAAGGCCTGCTAGAGGAGGTGACAATTAAGATTTGAACGATGGAAGAGTGTCCCATGCAAAGGGAAAAAAGGACACATGCAAAGGTCCAGCAGTGGGAGAGAAAAACTCTGAGAGTTTTAAACATACCATAAGAACCAGGGAAAGTTGCGAGCTGGCCTAGTGATTCAGTCAGTTTTTTGTTTTAAGAAAGTCACTTCCAGGGCTAGTGTGGATTATGTATTTGGAGAGTGTAGAGGCTGGAGACAGGAAATACTGTGAGGAGACTAGAGTCCCTAAACCTCTAAGTCCACATGTCTGCATGTATGCCTGCTTATGTATTCTGAGGTATGTGTCTTTCAATAGATGTGTGAGCGTGTGTCCCTATGTGTGCCTCCATGTCCCCAGGTTTTTGCCCATAGCTCACTCTATGCCCAAGCCTCTGGAATTCCCAATTTCATGTCTCCTAGCTGTAGAGTTCAGGACATAGGCAGAGTAGGGCTGGCCCAGCAACTGTTCTACATGAGAGCGCTTCACCAGCCAGCAAGAAGTCCAGCGGGGCAGCAACCTTGGTGAGTCCTTCATCAGTCTCTTGCCTAGAATCACAGGCACATCTGGGCTGTGGTGCCTCTGCAGGCAAGGCCCGGAAGGTCCTATCACCAGCCGGATGTCTGTGTGCTGGAATTGCCCTAAAGGAGAGAGATGCAGTGCCAGTCAGGGCAGTGTCCTGAGTCTCTGCTCAGAGCTCTCTGAGCCTAAAGCAGGAAATCCAGAAGGAAAAGTGGGAGTGGGAAGGGGTAGCAAAGGCCTGGAGGAGGGAAGAGGCTGGGCGTTGTCAGAAACGTAGAAGAGGTAGATGTGACAAGAGTATAGGGTGGAAAGAGAGAGCCAAGGCAGATGAAATAGCAGAGGAAGGAAGAAAGCCAAGCTTGGAGGAGAAGACAGGGCAGATTAGAGGGAAGAAGAGATGCAAGAAACCCAGGCATAGTACACCATCACTGCCCAAACTCTTTGGCATGGACCTCTACCTCAGGTTCTACCAGTGTCTCCTGACCTACAATCTGGCTTCTTGCAGCCCCACTCACAGGGAGATAAAGATCCAGAGGGAGGTTTATAATACACAGATCTGACTGTCTTTCCTTTGCTTACTTTCATGGCTCCTTATTACCTTCGGGATAACCCCAAATTCCTCATCCTGACTTTCAGCTCTGATCACTCCAGCTCCAGTTCCTCCATTCCCCATTCCTTTCCCCCACACTCTTGCTCAGCCTTCCAGATGCAATACGGGTTGCCCTCTCTCCTCTAGAAGGTCTTTCTTCAACTCTGAGGCTAGGCAAGATCCTCCACCCTGGGTTCCTCTAGCTCCCTAGACTGCTTTCTGTCCTGCACTGATCTCTCCCTCCGATCACTATCCATGTCTGGCTTCTTCTTTTTTCCAGATCAGGAGTTCCTAAAGGCAGACCCTGACTCTGATTCCTCTTTGTAATTGGGGGTACCAGGTGCTGAGGAACCCACTTGCTTTTCACTCTGGCAAAGGTCTCTGTTGGGACTAGTATTCTCTGGCTCCTCTCAGCCTCAGCAGCACTTACCCATCAGGCCACGGGTCAAGGAGCTGAGGCCTGAGCCATTGACCACATAGAATCCCAGGTGGGGTCGTTGTAGGGTGCTGGGGTTTCTGTAGCGGTGCCGGAGAATGAGGAATTCAAGGAAAGGCCCAAGGCGGAGGGTGAGGCGGGATGCAGAAGCAACATGGAGCTCCAGCTGGGGCTTCTTCACCAGGGCAGGTTGGTCCCAGGATAGGCGCAAGGTACCCTCGCCTCGCACAGATATGGAACTGCGGCTGACGGTGATAGTGTAGTCCCGGGGTTTGTCTGCAGTGACTGTGATGATCTGGAAGTATGTACGGGTCTGGTCCTTGTGGCCTAGTCTTGGTGGTGCCCCAAGTAGCTGCCCACTCACATGCAGCCCTGGAAGAAGGAGTGTGGGCTGGAAGTACAGGCTTTCACCTGGGCATTCACATAGTCACCCACGGCACAGGTAGGGGTGAGGTCTTAGGGCCCAGGGTCAAGATGTAGTAGTGCAGATTTGTGGCTAAAGGGCTAGCTCCTGAGAGAAAATGCTTCCACAATGGTCCTCCCTGAGCAGACTGTAAGGAGGGCACATGCTCACACTAGTGTATTTGTGTGTGTTTTCATGTGTGTTCTTGTGTGTTACTGTATGTTTGTGTGGTGTCAAGTGTCTGTGGTGTTAATATGAGTATATCCATCTTTGGTGTTATGTGGGAATGGAGTTCTTGGGGCTCTCACCTGTCTTGTGGTCCTCTATGAGCTGCAGCAGGTCCCCTGGGCGCCCATCCAGTGTGAAGCAGATCTTCTCTTCTGAGTGTGGGAGGTGGATCACAAAGTGGGGGTCCCCATCCACTGCAAGGCAGGAGATGCAATTCTGAATCTATAGTCCTTGAAGGAATGAGAGGAAGAGGGGAAGAGAGAGGAGGGGAGGGGGAAAGGCCATGTCTATTTCTCCCAGAGATAGCCCACCCCCATCCCAGTAAACAGGGGTCCTGTACTCAGGCAGGAGGGACATGGAGGTGGCTGACTTACCAGAGGATGAGAAGGTGAAGATGCTTGGCGATGTGTCTGCAAAGGAGAAAGGGCTCACATTGGTGAGGGACTAACCTATTCACCCTGGCACTCTCTGTCTTCTGAGTCACCTCCTACTAGGTAAGGGTCAAATTCCTGAGCTCTGTATTCAAGGCTTTTCTGGAATTTAGCCCCTGCCCAGCTCTTCAATTCTTTCTTTATGCTTCAGCCCAACTCAACTGACTTTTTGTTGCTGTTGTTGTTTGAGACAGAGTCTTACTAGTAGTCCAGGCTGACCTAACACGCACGATCCTCCTGCAACAGCTTCTAGAATTGTAGGATTACAAGCATGTACCACCACACCAAACTCTTGTGAGTGCTTTGCCTTCTCTTGCTAGTGACCCTTTATTTCTGTTTTGTTTCTGCCACCTGGAATGTTTTCCTTAGTAGATAACTACTAAGAATCAATTTCCAGCTCTCCTTCAAGGCCAGCTCAATTAGTGGATTACTGGGTTATCAAGAGAGTGGCTTTGTTATAAAAGTGAGCTCTTTCTGGACAGTTTGCCCTATCTTGCCATTGTCACTGCACCATTTTAGAACTCTGCAGAGTGTTCCTACTACCCTGGAGGCTCTCAGCAGATATAGCCCCTTAACTTTGGACCTTCCAGATTCCAGAACTGTGAGATGAATAAACCTTTATTCTCTAAAAACTATCCACTGTGATATTCAGTTATAGCAAGAGAAAATAGATCAAGACCATGGGACTTGTTTTAAGGTACTAAATTTGTGGTAATTTGTTACATATCAATAGAAAACTAATATATCGAACCTTCTCTGGGCTCCCACAGTGTCAGTGAGAATTCTAATTGAATGGAGATGAAGGGTAAAGAATTTTTGTCAGGGGAGCTCCTTGCTCACCTTTTGCTAGCTCCAGAGAGCTTCCCTGAGATTTCATGCGGCCTCCAGCTCCTCCCAAGTTCTCCTCGGAATCACCATCTCCACGTGGATTTCCTGCCAAACACAAAGAAATAAGAGGAATCCTTCATATTCCCAAGGCAATGATGCCGTGTTCCCACCAAAGGGCCTCTGACTAGGAGAGCCCTCCCTGACTTCCAAACTGACCTGCCCATATCCAAGATTGGGACCTTATGCTCAGCCCAGCCTCTCAATCTCTCAAGCTCAGCTTTGTTCAAAGTTCTTTCTTATGGCATTCATTCTTTCATTCATTCAGGCACTGCTTAGGTACCAAGATATGGTAGTGGAAAAGACAGACATGGTTTCTCACCTGGTGAAGGTCATAGGAGGCAGACATGCATGAAGTCCTAATTACCAGTGATGTAATTGCTATACAAAACATAGTGCACTGACTGAAGTAATATTGGAAGGTGAGTAAGGAGATCTGATCTGAGATCTAAGGCACAGGTTAGAGTTTTAAGGGCAATGGAAGGGATGAAGGTGATAGGAAGGGACAGGGCAAGATAGACTGGGCAACTGATTATGGGGCAGAGGGAGTAGATTGAAAGAAGTCCAGGAGTGAAGGTGGGAGAGGGAGTCCATGGGAAAAGCAGAAAGGAGAGCAGTGGGATTGGAGTTCAGAGAATGAATGGGACAGTGGAAGAAGGTGAGGCCAGAGTGGTATGGGGGTAGGGAGCGCATCATGCAGGGCCTTGAAGACCATGAAGAGAACTTTGGATTTTATTCCAGGTATGATGGGAGGTCTTTGAGGGAGAGTAAGTAGGGAAGGGACATGAAGTGATTTGTGTTTTTAAAAGATCCCTTTGGCTGCAGGGAGAAAATAGCCTGCAGCAGGACAGGAGAGCAAATGAAGAAAACAATGAGAAGGCTGGGACAGTTTTCTGGATGAGATGCAATGGTGGTCTAACAATGGAATTGTGAGAAATGGATGAATTCAGGAAATATATTAAAGATTACATTTCCAAAAATCAGGACTGAATGGAATATTGGAAGGAGGTGAGGGAGAGGGATGTGTCAAGGATTCATTGATGCCCAATTTGCCTCCCTGTGACTTATTGACACCCTTACTCAGTAAATGTCACTCATTTCTTAAGAAGGCAGAATAGTGAAGTAGTAAAGTACATTTATTTTTAGACCAGATTGTATGGATTCAAATCTCTGACTAGCTGTGTGACATTGACCAAATTACTTCATTTCTCTGTGCTTCAGTTTCCCCATGTACAATATTCGATTATCAATAGTTTTTAGTGGGGATTAAATAATAGACTATGAGTGAGTACAATACATAGAGAAGTGCCCACACATAGGAAGAACTCAAAAATGTTATTACTTCATAGTCTTTGGGAAATTTAAAGGTAATTACCTTCATCTTCCAAAATTTTCATACCTCTCTTATTAAGCATGGCTGTTCACAGAGCACAGAAAAACCAATCAAACCTGCCTTGCCCAGTGATGCTTCAATTTATACTCTTGCATCCCTCCCCTGCTTGGGAATCATCAGCCTCTTGTCCAACAAAGCAAATGTCAAAGCTACAACTTCGTCAGTTTGTTTCTGTTCAGCCTTCTCAGTCTTATCTCCCAAGACCTCTAGTTCTGTGCCTATATATAAGGCCCAGAGATGTTAAGTAACTATTCCAAAGTTCCAAAGCAACCAAGCAAGCATCTGAACTCTCATGGTTACATGCTTTTTAGACTCCCAGGGCCTCACACCTCCCTACCGTGGTTTGACCTCTTGCCCATTGTACTCACCATCTTTGTTGGGAGTGAAGAAAGTATAGAAAGCTGGTGGGTTCAAGGACTCCATGAACCTGGACTCTACCATTGACTCAGACAGAAGCTCTAGCTCCTCTGGGAGAAGGAGCAGGCTGATGGCCTCGGGGAGGGTGCTGGAAGGTAGCAAGATTGACAGGTTTGGGGAGTTGCCTTCTGGTACAGGGCTGGAGCTGTTGAGTAGGCTTATTGTTGGGACTCCTGACACTGATGGTCCCAGTACTTGCCTGGTGCTCTGGGGTCCTAGCAGCAGGTCTTGATGATGCCAGAGCCTTCCAGTAGGCAGCAGAGATGGCAGAGTGGGAGTAAAGGGAGAGGGGAGGGGTTCTCCAAGGACAGAGGTGGTCACGCTACTGCTGGGAACTGTGGGACTTGAGACTGTGTTTGGGACTGTGCTATGGCTCTGAGGAGGTGGAGGCCTGGGTCTGGCAGGTCTAGGAAGTAGTGGGGTTTGGGGTGTATGGGGGCTTGGGGTTCCAGGCTTGGAAAGCCTGGATAAGCTTGTGGAAATTTGGTGAGGTGGGACACTAGATTTAAGAGGTGGAAGGATTTTAGAGGACTTGGGCAAGAGGATCTTAGGTCTATGCTGTGGTGGATTTTTGGGCATCTTGAGAGAGGGAACCTTAGGTCTGGTGTGTGGTGTGTGTTTGGGGATCTGAAATGTAGAGATGGGCCTGTTCTGTGGCAAGGTGTTAGAGGCTGGTACCCCAGGTTGGGGATGTAATGGGACATCTGGTTCTTGAGATGGAGCACCAGGTTTGGAATTCTGGGGAGCAAAATGTTTCATAGTGCCAGCTTTGGGCTCAGCTAGGATGCCTGGATTCAGATGCAAGACTTGTGTATTAGAATTCATGGGTGATATAATAACAGGATTCTCGTGTGATGGAGAACTGGGTTTCACTGGCAATAGAGCATTAGAATTTGAAGGCACAAGGGCAACAGGTTTCATCTTGAGGGTTGGCTGTGTCAAAGTACCAGAATCTTCTTGTGCTGGACTTTTGGGCTTTGGGGGCGATGAGGTTGATGTGGTACTAAAACTCTGACCCAGTTGTTCCAGCTTCTTGGAACTGAGCATCTTCTTTGCAGAGACAGTAGTAGGTGAGGTTGGTTTCACAGGCCTTGATTTTGGGGAGATATTGGACACCAAAGCTGGCTTAGCTGTGCCTACTCCTAGGCCATGATTGCTGCTGGATGAGGCTGTAAATGTACCTAGCCCATCTGTGATGGATGGCTGTTTCATGGATTCCTCACTGGACTTCTTGAGGTGTACCATGACCAGTGAGGTCAGAGGTGTGACAAAGTTGTATTCAAGGGATAGGTTGAGAACTCTGGCAGCCAGCAGATGGCGAGTGTTGGTGTCACGGGCTTGGAAGCGTTCCTCCAGCAACTGTCCAATGGTAACATAGGCCCAGAGGCGGCGGATGAAGTGGGCCACATTGAGGGCAGGTTCCCCAGGGCAGCCAAAGGCCTTTTGGCTGTTGTTTGTAGCTTCTTCACTGTGGTGAGCCAAGAGAAGCTGACCCTTGGGCCCATCGGCTGCCAGGTGGATGCCCAGCTCCTGTTTACCTGGCTGCACCTGACCAGCCACCACTAGCTCTGAGCCACCAAAGTAGTTGGGGAAAAGTGTCCAAGGGGAGGCTCCCACCAAGCCACCCCGGTAGTCCAGGCGCACATTTGCCAGCAGAGGCATGGAAATCTCCTCATAGAGGCCCTCTAACTGCAGAGCCGAATCAGAGTCTTCGTATATGCGGTGGGCTGCTCCCCGGTTCTCCAGGGACAGGCGACGCAACAGTGGGAAGTCAGCATCATCCCCAAAGGCCAAGCTGAAAAGGGCTACCCTGTAGCCCAGCGCTTGCCGGACATTGGAGAGGATCACACTTGGGGTTGTCACACCAGCTGTGGGTTCCCCATCTGTCAGGAACATGATAAGAGGGATCCGCCCCACACCAGGGCCATTCCCAGTCTCTTGGTGGCTGTGGTTCAGCACTGAAGCAGCTGCCAACAGAGCTGCATTGATGTCGGTCCCTGATTGGGGAGAAGACAGTGAGACCACCTTCTCTGCTCCGTCTCCCAACCCTCCCCACTACCATTTGCACGTACACTGGATATTTCACCAACCTCCCAGGCTCATTCACATCTCAGACAGTTTCTCAGACAGTTTCTGTTTTTATCCTTCTCAACCCCCCACCCCAGCCTCCCAGAGATTTGACAGTGGAGCCCACATGTCCTTGGCTTTTATCACTCCCTGTCTCAGACTGTCTTTCTTTGCTAGTTTCGTTGGGGGAGCCTCTCATTCCCTAGTCAGATTGACAGCTACCCAAGGATGGCACCACCACCTTCATTCGACAGGGCCGAGGTGATAGGATCTGGTGGGTGGGAGAAACTTCAATAATTGTCCGAGAGAGGAATGATCAAAAGCCAGAATCAGGGCAACAGCTTGCAAAAATGCACGGAAATAAATATCTAGCTTATTGATTTGTAAAGTCTTAGCAAATTCATGCATTGGCATTGAGGAAAAGGAAGGTCAGGCCCAAAGAGAAATCCACCCTAAGATATGTGGAGAATCAGCTGCGCTCTTCCCACCAGCAGCAAGGGTAGATGGGATGGGAAGCCAAGGATGAAGGGACATTTTTGTATAAAAGGCAATAGTGACATTTCAGGCACCATGAAAAGTGAGGAGGAAGGGGATCTGAAAAAAAGGTTTGGGGAATTCCCATATCACCACAGCCTGCCCTTCGGGATAAGTAGGTCTAACACTTACAACCATCAGCTTCCAGGCGGTTCAGGTAGTCCTTGGCACTGTGGATGTTCTGGATAGTGGCCTGGACGGAGCCTCCAGTTTTCCAAACACTAACTGTGTCAGAAAAGGAGATGATGTTGAAGGAGTCGTCGGCTCGCAGGTCACCAAGGATCACATTCATGGCGTTCTTAGTCTGTGGGGTACAGATGAAGTGAAGGAGATGGGACAAGACTTGAGAACTGTGAGCTACATAGTGAGACTTTGTCTCAAAAAAAGGAAAGAAGGGAGAGAAAAGGAAAAGGGAAAGGAAAGTTCTTCTGGACAGCAGTGGTCTAAAAGTTTCAAGCTCTGTGGTTTGCAGAGCTCTGAATCCGTGTGTTCTCTGCTTCCTGACCCTAAGACCGAAGATTCAATGATTTCAGGACCCTGAAGTTTGGGAGCCTTATGATTCCAGATCTTTAGAGCGGCCTTTCAGTGATTTGGCATGCTTCAGTTCCTCGCTACTCTACTTTTTGCCCTCACCTTCTGTCTCTGCCAAGCTAGTCTTTTACCAGCCCGGGATAACCCAGGTGCTATTCCACCTCCATAACTTTGCTCCTGTTGTGCCATTTTGACAGTATGTCCCCCATTTCCCCTTTATTTATTCATATTTCATTGTCCCTTAGCTGCTCATTCTCTGGAAAGCTCTCCCTTCAATTCAGTTGCTTACTCTCACCCTTCTCACTCAGATATCCCTGTCCCAGACTATTCACTGACTCTGTTAGGTAGAATATTGTCACTCTCCTAGCCACATGCCAAGCCCTCTGAGAACAGGAGTTAGAATGCTGCTTCTTCCTGTCTCTCTTTTCCATGACAACACTTAGCATAGAAGGACGCACCTAGGAGGTGAAGGGAATAGGATCTGTAGACTCTAGTGTAGGTAGCATCAACAGAACCCTTGCTGTGTTCCAGACACCGTGCTAAATACTTCAGATGTATCAACTCATTTAATCCTTACAAAAACACAACATAGTCACTAATGCTACCCCCACTTAAGAGGCAGTGACACAGAGGCTCACAGAGGGGAAGTCACTTGCTCTGAGTCACACAGCCAGTAGTTGGTGGATCAGAAACTCAAATCCATATTTGAGAGGTGTCAAATCCAGTGATCACAATCACAACATTATACCTTCAACCCTTTAGGCAGGTATGAATTTCAGAGACCGTAGGAAAGGTGTTTGAGAGCCACCTTCCTCTACACCTTCAATTGGGGAGAGACGCCTTGATGCTTCAGAGGGGATCCGTGTCTTTCTTGACATAGAGAGGACTCAGGATGTGCCACACATCCCGGGAAAAAGAAGCTGAGCACCATACTCTCATTCCCATTGAGAGGGCTGAGGCTTTAGGGAATGGCCTTTCCTGAGAACAGCACAGAATTCTGCACGAGAGCCCATGAGGACACAGCAGCAAGAACCTCTCGACATCTGAGGACAGGTTATATTATTAGAAGCATCTTGTTTAATCTTTCCTCTCCAATTATTTTGAGATTCCTCACCTAGCTTTCTCTTACTGATTTCTAGTTTATTCCACTTGGTCTGAGAGCATACTTTGTATGATTTATACTGTTTTGAATTTGCTAAGGTGTTGTGATGGTTAATCTTGATTGGCCACTAGATGGGACTGAGAGACTCATAGGAGGTCAGTAAAGTACCCCTCTGGTTGTGTCTGAGAGGACATTTCTCTAGATGATTAGATCATGAAGGCTCTGACTTAAGAATGGCTTAAGCCATTGATGACAGACTCAAAATATGAATAGACTAGTGGAAGGTGGGGCCTGGTTGAAGGCAGTAGGTCACTGGGGGCATTCCTTTGAAGGGCATGTCTTGTCCCCTGCCCTTTCTTTGTCTCCTCCTTTCTTCCTGGCTGCCATGAGGTGAATGGCCTTCCTCTGCCATGCTCTTTCCCCATGATGTTTCTGCCTTGCCACAGGCCTAAACACAGTTGGAGCCAGCAGACAGATCATAACCTCTAAAACTGTAAGCCAGAATAAATCCTTCTTTCCTTAAGTTGTTTCCCTCAGGTATTTGTCGGAATGATGAAAAACTGACTGACCCAGGTATGTTTTATACCCAAAATGCAGTCTGTTGTTAAATGTTCTGTCTGAGCTTGAGAAGAATGTGGATTTTCCTGGTGATAGAGGAAGCATTCTAGAAATGTCATTAGATCCTGTTGCTCTAGCAAATATCTCTTAGTGATTTTCTGCCTGTTGGATCCGTCGATTGCTGATAGAGGAGTCCTGTAGTCTCCAGCTGTAATTGTGGGTTCATCCATTTTCCTTTCAGATCCATCAGTTTTTACCTCATGCATGAAGGACTGCTATGTAGTCTTGGGAAACCGAACCCTCTGTCAAAATAGTATGCACTGCTTCCCTAATAATTTCATTGCTCTGAAGACTATTCTGTCTGAAAGTAAAATAACTACCCAAGGTTTCTTTTGGTTTCTGTTTGCATGGTATCACTTTCTTTACTCCAATAATTTTGTTCTATCTTTGCCCTTATATTTAATGTGGGCTTCTCATGAAAGACAGTCTCTTTTTGAATTGGTAGATCCAAACCATTTGTTTAAAGTGAGTATTTGTCTATTTGTCATATTTATAACTGCTTTCTACTTGTTGTCCTTGTTTATTTTTATTATTTGCCTTCCACTCACTTTCTGCATCCTCTAGTTTTGATTGAGCATTTTATGATCTCATGTTCTCTCCTCCCTTAGCATGACACTTAGAGAAAAATGCTGGTGGTTAACTTAGAGTTTGCAATGCAAGTTCACAACTACTCCAGGTCCACATTCGAATAACACTACACGGCACCCTTCGTAGTGATAGTATCTTGTGACACAACTCCCAAATTTTCCCTCTCATCCCCGATAACAGTTATCAGGGATAACAGTACTTATCCGCAAGTTACGTTCACTGACTACATCATTGCTGTTATTATTTTGAGCAAATTATTATCTCTTACGTCAGTTAATAAGAAAAATAAAATTTTATTTTACCTCCATTTAGTCCTTCTCTAACACTTCTCCATCGTGTAGGCTCGTATGTGAAATACAACAGTTTTCACCTGCTGAAGAACTTCTTTTAACACTTCTTGCACAAAAGTCTGCTGGTGAAAATTGCCTCAATTTTTATCTTACAGTTCTTTCATCTGTAGCCTCCACATCTGATTCAGGAGCTAAGCTGCTGTGCTATTAATGTCTGGGGTGGCGGGAAGCATTCTACAGTTCTGTAGTGAGGGCTCAGTCCTTCAGTGAGCTAGGGCCCCTGGGATAAGAACTTCACAGGTGCTTCTGACAATAGGAAGACTGGAAAGGGCTTGAACTGGGTGGGTCCCCTTCCCTCACATGGAAGACTAAGGAGCCCCTCTGGGACACTTCCTTCCCACATATGGCTGGCTGGTAACACAGCTCAGTCTCAGGTCTCAAGGCTCTGTTGTAAAAAGCTTTAAAGTTCAAAGGCTCTGGTGTCCCGCCCGGGACACCCGAAATTTGTCACTCTGGAGCCCCAGAGAGTTTTGGTTTGAAATGCAGCTTCCAGAACTTCATGGATTAAGACACTATGGCCAAAGTCATGTCAGAGACATGGCTCCAATATCCTGACTCAAGGGCGGTGGATTGAAGTGCTGAAAGATTAAAATGTGTAGACCCTGAATTCTATGGTTTCTAACGTTATCATGCCAGCATGCTAAAACTCTATGATATACTTCTAGGTCTTTAAGTTTAAGAATTCACAAAACCATGGTCTGAGGAAGAATCACAGTCTTCATGACCTGAGGTTTCATTGGGTCATTGGTCACGGCAGCGTGACCTACTGTGCACAGGAATTTTGTGATTGAGGGTCTGGGCTGTTTCAGACAATGTTTCAATGTTTCTCAGATTCTGTGGCTCCAAGATTACAGGGGTCTGCTCTGTAAGGAACCAGGGCCCTAGGGATGACAGGGGAAAGGATCTCTGGTGTCCAGGCCCCAATGTGCCAGCACTCTCTGTTTCCTGGTCCTTCTGATGCCAGGACTGAGGTAGGTCCCCAGGGCCCTTGTTACCTGCTTCATCTTGGTACCAAACATGGAGCCGCTCACATCAATAACAAACACCACATTCTTCTCCACAGGCTGGAGGCCTCTGGGGGCAAAGTAATGAACAAAATAGCCACCATAAATCTGGACAAAAAAGAAGGGAAACCGTGAAGTGTGAGACCCGCTCTAAACCAGGCCCCTCTGAGTCTCCTGCACAACACCTTCTCTTTCCTTCCAAGGACCTCTGGCTGTTGCTAGTTAAATGGGCCTGTGTGCAGTTGTGTGCTCCATGTCTGCCTCTCCCACCACAACCGTGCCTCGCTGGCTGTTCAGACCTTCATCCCAGGCCTTGCCCAGAGCTGTGGAGTGAAAAGGACTGGCTTGTGGCCCAGGGCGCCAAGGATCAGGATCTCTGTATAATATGTGAGTTCCTGTCCGTGAGAGAGCTAGACTTGCACAGTCTTGAGGGTCCCCAGGGACATTTGCCTGGACTCCAGGAACTGTAAGTATTGTTTTAACCTCCCTCAATAGAGTGAGCCTGGGGCCCAGCTCCTTGCTGCCAAGGGCTGGGAGTTTGCAGGGCCTCCCTCTCCCCCTAAAGCCTCCTTTCTGCTGTTGCTGGGCAGAGCAAGGAGGGGAGGAGGCAGCAGAGGCCAATGGAGCAGTCTGTTCAGAGGGGATTGGTTGCACCAGGTACAGATGCCTGGGGCTGTCCTGGATGTGATTGGCTGCTGGCCCCCTGCCCCCACTCCACCTCTCCCTCTGCAGAGCCTGGGGGCTGGGCCAGCTGAGGGAAGGGGAGGGGGCTGGGAGGCCCCTCAGGACCTGTGTCAGTTCAGCCCAAGAGATGCTAGGCTAGCTGAGGCTCTGGGGTCCTCTGAAGCCTGAAGCCTGAAGCCCGAAGCCTCCAGCAATGGCTCTGTCCTGGAAAACCAGGTCATCTTCTTCTCTGCCCCAAGGCACCCTGTGCCCAGAAGGCTAGACACTGCTTTTTCCTTCCCCAGGGGAAACGGGAGATGGGAGAACATGGTGCTCTCTTGCCCCTACTCCCTGCCTTCAAATTAATTCACATGTGCGTGTGAGGCTTCTGTGTCCACATAATCCTGGCAGTCTGGCACAGTTCCCCAGAGCCCCTACCACCCAGTCTGCCATCGTCCAGTCCATGATCAGAATCCCCTGTGTGCCTGCTAGACCAGGTTAGGTGAACCACTGGGGAAATGCTGCCCACCTACCCTCATCCCTACTGGCAGGTCCCACTTCCTAACCCATACTGCGGGGACAGGTCCCTGCTCAGTTGCTTCGCACAGTCCTCTGTGCCATCACCTCCTCCCACGCTCTCAGCTAGGAAAAATGTGAAGAGCAGTATGCCATGCATGCTGGCGCTATCCACCCCAGCCATGGGCGTTCACCTCCCCATAGCCTCTTCCCTCCGCTGAGGACCACACAGCCCCGCCATGGACAGTGGGTGTCCCCAGCCCTGGGCATTTCTTCCCTCATCTCTCCCAACAGCTGCCAGAGCACGCAGCTGCCACAGCACTGGGTCTTCCTTCTCCACTGGCACAACGCTGTGTTCCCAATCGCCCTGCACTTCCAGTGGGCCACTTTGCGATCCGCGGCATCCCAGGCTAAGGAGATAGTCACCTGCCATGGTGTCCACCTCCAGTTTATACCTGCAGAAGTCTTTCAGTCTCTTTCTCTCTGTCCCCGTTGTGGCCCTGTGCATGTCAGTGCTACTAACATTGTCAGGTCATGGTGTGCCAGGAAGACGACTGTGAATGTGTCACTCAATGGTCTCGCTCCCAGGGATCTGCAGTGCTGAGTGGGTTGCTTGCAGTTGGTGGCACTTGGCACCTTGAGGCCTGAGTCATGGTCTGCTGAATGCTGGACTATCTCTGTGCTGCCAACATCTGGGTCCTTCACTTTGCCTCCTCCACTCTCCCTGCCTGCATGACCTCACGCACTCCCTTGCACTACACCTGACACCACGAGAGACCCCAGCTCTCTCTGCCCCTTCCAGGCTGCCCACTGGTCTTACTCCCCCACAGCAGAGCTATGCACTGTTGACCTGTTCACCTAGAGGGCTGACAAGCCAGCCATGCATCTCACCCAAATGAGACATTGATTGTCTTCCCCCCGCCACACAGCCCTGTATGTTTATCTCTTCTGGGGCACAACAGTCCCCAGATTCAGTCCTCAAGAAGCCTGAGTGTCACCTTAGTCCTCCTGTGCCCATGCTGTCAGTCACTCACTCTGGCTGCTTTATCTCTTGCCTAGCACTTGCTTGCTGTCCACCTCTTCAAGCAAGCAACCCAAGCTCTGACACAGGCTAATGTTTCTCAGCTTCACTGTCTTCTTGCAGGCCTTCCATCCCTGCTGCCCTGCACCAATGCTGAGCCTCCATCTACAGGACCGCAGGGTGTCATTCTGTCTCAGGGTTCCCTAGTCACCCACGGGACAAATCACAGCCACTGCAGGACTCCACAGCCTTCTGTCTCCCCCTTACCATTTTTTTTAAATCTCAGATCTGTGTTCCATGCCTTTAAGGGACTGCTTACTCTCTGCATGGGCCTGGCCAATCCAGGCCTCCTTCCCTCTGATCCTGTAGCTCCCTCCCCACCAACCAGAGTGCCTTTCCCTTCCCTCAGAGCCCCTCACATGGCCCATGTCTTTGCATTCTTTATTCCCAAGTCGGACTTGACCTCCTCTCGGGAGCCTTCCCTGACTACATTTCCCCCTCATTCTAGCTTCCACCACACCTTGTGCTGTCCTCAGAAGCGCACGTCTCACCTTCAGTCAGTATCCTCTCTGCCTGTGCCACCCAGAGACGAGAGGAGGACCTCTGTGTGATATCCTCCAGTGTCCCCAACAACAGCCAGCCCTGCCCTTGACACAGATCTGGGGCCCAATGAGTCCTGACTGAGTGAAGGAACAAATGAAGGTACTGCATTTGACAGCAGGACCTTGGTGTCCCACAGGAAGTGGGACAGGAGTGCAGGTTCCTGGTGGGATGGCAGGAGGAGTCAGAGCTCACCGTGAATGGGACTGTTAGATGTGTTTTTAATACCCAATCCCCTGTATTCTGTCTGTGTTTCTCCTCCAGGCAATTGTGGGAAAGGTAAAGAAGGAAGCCACAGACTATGCATCCCTGACCTGTCCTCCCCTCCCCTCCATGGCAGAGCACCAGGTGATGCCACTTGCTGTCAGAGTACCCTCACCTGCTAGTTGGAGAGAGAGGGTGAAATCCTCTCATCCCACCCACCCCCAATTCAGAGGAAGCACTGTCACACCTCTGTGCCTTAGCAGTGCTGTTCCCTCTCCCTGCGTGCCCTTCCCTTCACCCTATGCACAGACTCAGAGGCATGTCCTACTCCTTTGCCCCTTACTGCATGAAATGCCAACTGCTTTAGGAAGCCCTTCTGCACTACACCCACATACCCTGTCACAGATTCATACATACTGCCTGGGAGTTGTTAAGAACCTGGAGACACCGAGAGGGGATGGAGCGTGGGAACTGAGTCCAATTCCCTCCTGAGTTCCTGGAGTCAAGGAGCACAGGAAGGAGCCAGAGTCTCTCTTCTGGGTGGAGAGGGGTCAGCACATGAGTGACTGAACCGTGCCAGAGGACAGGAGTACCCAGAGAGGTATTTTCAGGCAGGGCAGGGAGAGGAATTGTGGGTGGGGTCTGGCCACGAAAGAGGACATGTTTGAGCAGGGATTAAGGTAGAGACATGCTGACCAGTGCAGAAGGAGGAAGAAGACTTGTGGGAGAAAGCTGCTTGTCTGAGCAAATACCCCCCCTGGGAGAGGGGTGGACTCAGGTGCTTGTGGAGAAAGGTGTGTGGTGTGTGGGAGGCTATGGGGGGTGGCTTGTGTGCTGGGGATAAGGAGAGGGGCAGGAAGACAGGTGGGAGCAGACTTTCCAGGCTGCCACCATCCTCGTCCTCAAGCCAAGGGTTGATCTGGGCTGCACTGCATCTAGGACCATGGAAACTCAGCACTGTCTTCTGAGTGTGCGAGTTCCCTGTCTAGGCAGGGGCTCAGCTGAAACAGAGGGCGATTGGAAAAGGAGACACAGAAAGAAAGCCCAAGGCTACAGGAGAGTATCAGAGCTACAGACAGCATGTGAGGCTGACTGCACACCTGTGCTCCCTTTTGCAAAAGGATGCTTCAGAGTGGGCTGTGACCTAGCACCACTCGCTGGGTTCATTATACCTGGATTCAGTTCCTACATCCCATGTCTCCGAATGTTGGGGATGTACATGTGAGTGTGAAGCCACCTGTCTTTGCGGGGCCATCTGTCCTTGTTCAGTCACTCTCACTAATCACAAGGAAGACTTGATAGACAACTTGTCCAGACCAGAGCCTTGCCCAGGCCTGGGTGACTGTGGAGCCCATGCTCTTTCCACTTCCCTGGGCCCCCACACCTGCACATCTCCGATGATGTCCTCCATGACCACATCGTACTGGACCCTGAAGTCGGCCATGATGCCTGAGCTGGAGGAGGAGGACTGGTCTTGCAGTGTTGGGGAGAAGGTGATTCGGGCACAGGTCTCTCCCCTCTCGATCCTGGTGGATGGGGGCGGGTCAGCCTCACCTGTATGGGTGGGGAGGATTGAGGTTGTGTGGCATGGAAGGCTCAGTCAAGGATGGGGACAACCAAAGGGACCATGTCAGGCTCCACTTCAAACCCTGCAGCCAGCACCTGCTCCTCACCCTCTGTCACACCCAGCTTTGCCCTTGGCTCCCAGCCTTGGGAGTCTGTCCCTCACTCACAACCTCATCATGCCCCACGTCCCACCCAACCCTCTCTGGAGGGCTGTCATGTCCTCAGGTCCACCGGGAGCCTTTGTCTCCTCTCACAGAGGCAATGTACTGTGTGTTAGGACAGGGACAGACACACAGATG
Source organism: Castor canadensis (assembly GCF_047511655.1). Classification (NCBI taxonomy): domain Eukaryota; kingdom Metazoa; phylum Chordata; class Mammalia; order Rodentia; family Castoridae; genus Castor; species Castor canadensis. Next base: position 93,380,441 of record NC_133405.1, read on the forward strand.
GGGCTTGGGTCTCTCCCATCTCCCTTGCCACTGTGGGAAGTGGCAGTCCTGCAAGACTCTCCTCTGTGATAGAATTTCATGTCTTTTCTCTCCCCTGCCTCTGACTCCAGCATCACGTGTGTGAATAAGCCTTTTAGCATCTCATGAAATCACTGATGGCTTTCTGGTCCCGGATGTTTGCTGAGCTGGCCACAAGATCAACTCCTCTGGAATTTCAGTCCATGACAAGTGTCCTTTTAGAAATGTCTCTGTGCCTCCTTTTTACCAGAGAATGGGGAATGGGAATTCTGCTCCTCTACCCCTCCTTCCTGCTCCAGCTGTCAGGAAGCTTAGGGGCAAACTGAGCCCCCATACTCTGAGGGGCCTGTTCACATGCATTCCCTGGGCTTCCTTCCTTTCAGAGCTCTTTGTTTTGTTTTATCCCCACAGGATTGCTTCTATCCTCTGTTTTAACCTTTAAGGAGCAGGGGGAGGGAGCTGCCATTTTTAGCTTAGGGCCTAAGAGTGCAGGCTACAAGCCTCAGATGGCCTTTGAGCCCAGGTCCTTGCTGCTGCCCTGTGTCCCTGGAGGAGTTAGTCCCTGTCTCTCTAAGCCTCAGCGTCCTCATCCATAGCACGGTGGTGAGAACAGCTCCTAGCTCACAGGCAGTGTGTGTAGGGATTAAATAAGAGCACATGTGATGCGTTCGGAACCATGCCTGCTTCTTCCTCGCTGCTAAATAGCGCTGACTCTTACAATCATCACGCACTGTTCGCACTCTGCAGCAGTTTGGAGGGAGGTGTGTTATAAAATTCTCACCATGGTGTCGGGCCACAGATGGCCTCTCTTGTGTTTTACAGATGGGAAAAGAGAAGCAGGGTGGGTATACTTTCTCTAATGGTTCCACCCTAGGGAAGCGACAAGCTGGGATGTGAACCAGTCTGTGTGTCTGTCCCTGTACCGCGGGCATCATGCGGCCTCTGTGATCAGCAGGGTCACATCAGCCAGGTCTTCCAATGCCAAGGAGCCCTGTGAGGGTGGCCACGCGAGCTGGACTTTCCCTGTGCCTGTACTTCAACTCTCAGAGGAGGTGTGCAGGGTGGCTCCCTGGGTCTCCTGCCTGGCTGTGAAGCCAGAAGAAGGCCGGGCAGCCTGGATGCTGCTTAGCTCTACAGACAGCCTGCACCTCCTCCTGCCCATCCTCTTCGTATTCTGAGCAGGGAATTAGGATTTGGCTAGCCTGGCCAAATTTGTTAGTACAAGATCTCATGTCCCATCCAACAATCCCTTCCCATACATTGACTCTTTTTTTATGAGGGAAGTCATGATGTTGGTTGGTTTGAATTGTGTCAAGTTCAAGCAGCCTCCAAAGACTGGAAGATGTTGGACCCCAAATGTCTTTAGCTCCAAGCCCTCCTTTCTCTGAATTAGGAGGGAACGTGGCAGAGAGTATGGGGCAGATGTAGTACTAAAGGAATGCCCTGCAGAAATGGCAAAGTTCCCATTCTGGGATGGTCAGTATGGTGGTTGACCCAGTGCTGCCCACATACTTGTGCGGTCGTTAGTGTGCAGGCGGCTGGTCCTCAGTGGCGGTACATGCACATAGGCAATCCCTGTCCTTTCTGACACCGTGACCTCTACACTCAGTCTCCTCACCAATTGACCAGGCCTCAGGCTCACCACCAACTGGTACTGGCCCTGGTGTCGCCGTAGTAGCTCCTCATAGGCAAGGGCAAAAATCACCTCTGTACCAGCTGCCAGGCTGGTAGAAATTCGGAATTTCTCTGATTCTCGATCCCTGAGAAAGAACGAGAGAAGGGTGGGAAAAAGTAGGAGAGCTCTTAGGTGACCTGCTTCTATTCTCCTCATCTTGGTCCCAGGAGACCTGACCAAGCTTGTGGTTCAACCAAGTCCCTGGTTTACAGTCAGTTATTCAGTCATTCAGGCATCTATTCATAACCTATCTTACTGCCTCATTCCCCCTTCTAAATAGTCTTCCTGAGAATTATATTAAAAGTAGCTCACCCTAAAGGAAACTCTGTGAAAATCTGAACTAGAACAGAACAATTAGGGGCTGATGCTTCCATTTACAAAAGGAGTTTTCAATTTTCGCACAATGCCTCTTGCCCTTGAAATAGACCCTCACACCTGCCCCTCCCCCATGCATTAGACCAAGCTTGTTTATGTGGCAGCAACTCAGTTTGCAGTAGCCAAATCTGAAGTTTTCCAGCAGGACAAAAGTCTCTTGGAAGCTGAGAGGAAACATTGAAAGAAAAAACATGAAAGAAGACAATCCACTGCTGAATGGAGCTCAGTTAGGAAACAGAATTCCATTTAGAAAAATTTCACTTGTACATAACCTTCCTGGAAGGCGCCAATTCTTAAACACCTAGCATCCTGCTAGCAGGAGAAACATGGAAATGGGGAAGTAAACCCCCACTTATTGAACACCTACTCTGTTTACAGGCTTTGATATTCACTGACTCATATGGTCTTCACGTCATCTTCTGAAGAACAGATCATTGTCCCCACTTTACAAAAGTACAGGCTAAGGCTGGGAGAGAACTTGTGTCTCCCCTGATCTCACAGATAGGATGTCTTCATTGCATTGCAGACTGATGGAGCCTCACCTGATGCCTACGTGAGCAGCTGTCTCTCCTCGCCCATGAGCTTCCTCATAGATTTTCTTTGCCTGGTGCTTCTCTTTGATTTCTGCAACATAGACTTTATTGTTGATAGTCCTGATGGAGAAGGAAAGAGAAGGGACCGCAAAGACAGAGAAAGAAAAAAAAAGATAGTCAGAGACGTAGAATAAAGAGACATACAAAGAAGCAGGAGTAGAGGGGAGTGGAGAAAGAAAAAGAACAAAATTGTGCCATAAAGCCCAAGTTTGAGCAGGAACAGGATGAACTTGTCATCATGATATCCGTTTGTCAGATGGGGAAATAGAGACCACACAACATATGGTAGATCTGCTGTTAGAGTTTTGTGTTTCTCCAAATGTTGAATAAATTTTGCCATTTGGCACACAAAACCTTTTAAGGTGAGACATTTCTGAATATTTTTATTGTGATTGTTATAGATTTACTATAATATTTATTTAAAAATACAATACATTGATCTGGGCATGGTTGTGTATGACTATAATCCTAGCACTCAGGATCTGAGGCAGGAGGATCATGAGTTCAAGGATAGCCTGTGCTACATAGTGACATCCTGTCTTAAAAAATATGTAGTGTTGCTTAAGATAAGACTAATTTAATATTGTGTAATTTTTTTGTAGGACTGGGGTTTGAACTCAGGGCTTCGGGCTTGCAAAGCAAGAACTCTATTGCTTGAGCCCTACCTCCAGTAAAACAAATTTAATCTTAAAAAGTGTGTCTCTTTGGCCCAGCATTATCACACATGCCTGTAATCCTAGATACTCAGGAACAGGAGATCAGGAAGATCACAGTTCTAGGCCAGCCTTGGCAAAAAGTTAGTGAGAGCTTATCTCAATGAACTAGTTGAACATGGTGGTACATGTCTGTAATTCCAGCTATGTGGGAGGCATAGGTAGGATCACAGTCTGAGGCAGGCCCTGGAAAAAATGCAAGACGCTATATGAAAAATAATCAAGGCAAAAAGTACTGGAGGTATGGCTCAAGTGTTTGAGTGCCTGTCTAGCAAATGCAAGGGCCTGAGCTCAAACCCCAGTGCTGCAAATAAAAAGTGTGCATCTACTCAAAGAAAACATATAAAGCAAATAGTATGGTGAGTGGTATAGGTGGTAAAAGTTGCAAAGGTGCTGTGCAAATTACTGCAAAGGCCGGGCGCCAGTGGTTTACGTCTGTAATCCTAGCTACTCGGGAGGCAGAGATCAGGAGGATTGTGGTTCAAAACCAGCCCAGGCAAATAGTTCTCAAGATCCTATCTCAAAAAACCCTTCACAGAAAAGGGCTGGTGGAGTGGCTCAAGGTGCAGGTCCTGAGTTCAAGCCCCAGGACCACCCACAAAAAGAATTGTTGCAAAAGCTTCTGGGCCTGATTTGGGAGGCAGCCCTTTTCTCAGGGGGTTCAGAGATAGATGAGTTACAAACAGACTGACTTCCATTTTCCCGTTTCTCTAAGAAAGGTAATAAACTATAAGAGTTTACAGAAGGGAGAGAATGCTTTTGCCCAAACCTGTAGGAAAGGGTTATGGAGGAGGTGGCCTTGGAGTTGGGCCTGAGAGACAGGGAGGATGTGGGTAAAATAATCCTCCCAGACCTGCCTTCTCAGGCTCCTTTGTGGGCTCCTTCTCTTCCTGACCTCTAAATGTTTGGAACACTCTGAAGCTCTGTTCTTGACTTTCCTTTCCTTTCTCTCTCTTCCCTTCCCTCCTCTCCCCTTCTCTGTTCTTTCTGCATTCACTCTTTAGGTGATGTCATCAAGTCCTATGGCCCTAAATACTATTTATGTATACAGCTGACTCCCAAATCTGTATCTCCAGGGTAGATCTGTCCCCAGACCTCCAGAGCCATATATCCAATTGCTTCCTTGACAACTCCACTAGAATACGCAACAGGCACTTCAGGCTTAACATATCCAGAACTGAGCTCCTAGCGTCTCCCCCTCCCAAATCTGTTCCTCCCTGCTCTTCCTTATCTCAGGAAATAGTTGCTGGACTAAAATCTTAAAGTCATACTTCACTCCCTTCTTCCTTTCCCACCCTACAGGGATTTTTGGCTCTATCTTTAGAATATATTCATAATCTCACCACTTCTCACCACTCCCCACACAATTGCCCTGGCCCAAACTACCAACATTTCCTTCCTTGGTAAATGCAATAATTTTACTAACGGCCTCCCTCTTTAAACCCTTTCTCCTAATAGTCTGTTCTTCTCGAAGTAGTCAGAGAGATCCTGTTAATCCTAAACCAGGCCACATATTTCCTCTGCTCAAAAGTCTCTGTGGCTTCCATCTCAACTCAGAATAAAAGCCAAATTCCTCACCAGGCTCCTTGTGGTCCTACACAGTTTGGCTTGCCATCACTTCTTTAAATCTGTCTCCTCCTACTCTTCCTGTCACTCTTTCTGCTCCAGCCACACCAACCTCCTGGCTTCCTTCCTTCCTTCCTTCCTTCCTTCCTTCCTTCCTTCCTTCCTTTCCTTTCCTCTTTTTTTGCGGTTCTAGAGATGGAATCAGGGCCTTGTGCATGCTAGGCAAATGCTGTTCCACTGAGATGCACCCCAGCCCTGGTGTGTACGGACCATATTTTTTTTGTCCATGCATCAGGTAATGGACACTTAGATTGTTTCCAGTTCTTGGCTATTGTGAATAGTGTTCCTTGCTGCTTCTTGAGTTTGTTCAGCACATTTGTCTTGGAACCTTTGCAGTTCATGTTCCCTTTGTCTGAAAATCTCTTCCTCCAGATAGTACAGATATTTGTAAGACTTCATACTTTCCCTTTCTTTGGGTCTTTGTTTAAATTTCATTTCCTCATAGAGACATCTTTGATCACTCTAAAATAGCACCCTCCACTCACTCTCTGTCTCCTTTGCTCTACTTTCCATTTTTTGGTATCACTTCTCATCGACAAACTGACATATATTTGTTTATTTTTCCATGTCTTGTCCTCTCTTGGAGACTGTGAATTCTTCGAGAGCAAACATTTTGTCTGTCTTATTTGCAGCTGTATCTTTGGTGCCTAGAATATAGTCTGGTACACAGTAAGCACTCATTCACTGTTTGCAGAATGGGCATCCCAGACATATAGCAAGAAAATCAGAGTGTGTTTCACAGCACAGCAGTTCAAAGAGACAGGAAAGAGAGGCATTAGAGAGAAGGTTGGAGAATCAAGGGCTTTGAACACAAGACTCAATGAGTTCCTATGGCAGCAAGGACTTTTTGCCATGGTGAGTGGAGACTCAGGGATAAGTCTCAAAATAGGGAAGCGGGTGTCAGAGATGGTCTTTGAGCAGTGAGAGTTTGGTGTCCTAGAAAACGTTAGTATAACTATAGGAGGCAATTACAACAGTTCCCATTTTGCAAATAGAGTAACTGAGGCACAGATAGGCAGCTGCTTCCAGGAACACCAAAGGAGGCTATGCAGCTGGCAGACGAGACCACTCAGGCAAGTTGTGTTTCAAGGCAGCTACAACAGTATTGCTGTAGCTTGGCTAGTGTGGGGGTGGGCCGAGCTGGCAGGGCCCCAAGGTCTCCTGGGGGCTGGGGGGGCTGGGGGGACAGGGTGGAGCTGCTCTGGCAGCAGCACACTGGAGCCTCTGTGTGTGCTGCCTCCAGCCAGCATACTTTCCACAGAGTCTGCCCAAGAACATTTCCTCCAGCTTGCTTTGCTTAATTTAAAAAAAAATTCTTTTGGTGTTTTTTTCTATTGAAGCAAAAATCCAAATTCTGCCTCTGAATGCTTAGCCCTTGTGTCATTTAACTGCCAGCCTCTCAGGTTAGCCCCCAAACTCCATATCCTGCTTGTTTTTAAATTTGGTTGGGGGGCTGTTTTTGTTTTTGTCTTTGGTTCTCTTGGTCCCCATATGCCATGATCTTAGTCTCTTCAAATCTTACCCTTACTTAACTACCTCAGCACCTGTCCCCTATACATCCTGACTTTGACTTCACACCAATCACCTCTTCCAACCTAGCCACTTTCCAGGGCAGGGCCAGGAGATTCCTGATGCTACATATTGGCTCCACAACTGCTGTTTGAGGCTGTAGATTGCTTATGGCACAAGAATCTTCTCCCCACTCACAGAGGTGAGGGTAGGCAAGCAAGGGTGGAAATTCCACCTGTACTGGGATCTGCTAGGTCCAAGAGTGGCTAAACCCAAAGTCAGAGGTGTTACATGCGCTAATGTGACCCCACTAAATTTTCCCTTCATCTGTTCCTCTTTTTTTGTTCATCGCCTCAACCAAGACCCTGTCGTTGACAATGTCTGAGAAACCAAGAAAAGGCATGCAAGGCTGGTGGAGTGACTCAAGTGGTAGAGTGTCTGCCTAGCAGATGTGAGGCCCTGAGTTCAAACCCCAGTACCACAAAAATAAATAAATAAATAAATAAATAAATAAAGATATACACCATCTATGTTTATTTACTCTCCATACAATCAGGGTGGCTCTCCCTCCAGTGATCTCTCAAATCCCACCTCCACTGCCATGTTCCAGTCTCTAGCACCCCTCACGTGGACTCTGCCCCTTTCTTTACTTGGCCTCCCAAGCTTCCTGCCTGGTCCCTCCAGCCCACTACTTCACTATTGTCACTCATTGTTTTCAACCTTGTCATGTCTCTTCATTATGGGCCACAGTTATTTCCAAAGTGGGGTACACATGCCCCTGGGGGATTGTGGAGACAAATCAAAAAGGAGCAGGAGCCAGTTGTGAGAGGTTCATGCCTGTGATCCTAGCTACTCAGGAGGCAGAGATCAGGAGGATTGCCCGGGCAAATAGTTTGCAAGACCATATCTTGACAAAACTCATCACAAAAAAGGGTTGGTGGAGTGGCTCAAGGTGTAGGCTCTAAGTTCAAACCCCAGTACTGCAACAACAACAAAAAAGGAGCAGGACAAAAATATTAGCACTCTACAAAGTTTTTCCTTGTCCTTTAATGAATTATATTTATTTGTTTCAAAATGTATCTAATATATTTGCTCTGCAGTATATTTAATATAATGTATAAATCAATAAATACACATATTTTGAAAGTAAGACCCAAACTTTGGAAGCCCTTGACAGCCCAGTCATTTCCTACCTTTCAAGATTCATTTCTGGCCACTCTTCTACCCCCTGCCTATCTACACTCCAGGGACACCAAAGTACATGTTCCTCAGGAGGGAACATTGGTGCCTTTATTCCTTTTGCCTTGATTCCCCAGCCCTGTCTTCATGTGCTTAGGTGGTAAGCTTCTCCTATTTCAAGCCTCCGTTTAGGTGTTATCTCTCCAAGGCTTTCTCCAACTGACCACTGTCTCCTGCTTGGCCTCACCATTCCTACTGTTCTGCATTCAGTCTTCTTTTCCTCCTAGCATACTTTATTTAAATCACCTGCTTCCTTTCTCATGTCCCCCGTTAGACTGTGGACTCTGGGAGAAGGGAGTGTGTGCAATTCATCTTCCTCTTTCCGTCATACACAGCACAGTGTAAGTCACACAGTCAGCATCAGGAAATGGTTGTTTAAAAAAAGCTAATATTGTCAAGCACTTATTATGTGCCCAGCACTGATTTTAGCATATATTTCCACATATATTAACTTATTTAACCCTTACAAGTGGGTTCTAATTTATCCCCGTTTTAGAGATGAGTATTCTGAGACTTAGAAGTGAAATCCAGAGTCCTATAATTGGCAGAGCAGGGATTCAAGCTCAAGAAGTCAGACTTCAAACTTCTTGATTACTAATGCTCTCCTGAAAGAACAAAAAGGATCCACAAATTTATGCACAAATGAATGAAGCAGCGAGTTTGGAAGCATACTTACATGGTAAAATTGGAGATAAAGGCGAGGTGAGGCAGATTCAAGTCAAAGATGGCTTCGTGGGCCTCAGCATGTGGATTGAACAGGACAGAGGTGACCAAGGTGTGGGCATAGCGAGACACCACAGTGGAGCGAATAGAATAGCTTGTCATCAACAGCTGAGAGAGAAGAGACAGGAGGTGGGTTAGCTAAACTCTATTCCTCCCTAGTTGGGCTGGTACTTTGCAAACTAAGATTCCTCGTCTGGCCTCAGTGTGGAGGTGAAGACACTGAGACCCAGAGAGGGAAAATGGTATCTGTCATCCATTTGGTGGACCCGCCTTATATTTCAGTAAGTCTCGGAACCAAAGACTTATAGAAGACCATGAATCAAAGGACCTCTGGGCAAGTGGTTCTTTAACTTTAATGTGCACACGAATCTCAGCGATCTTGCTATAATGCAGATTCTGATTCAGCATATCTGGAGAGAGGCCCAAGAGTCTACCTTTCCAACAAGCTCCCAGAAGATACTGATACTGCTGGTCTAAAGATTTAACTTTAGAAGAAATCTAACACGTAATGAAGGCCTTAGAATATAACAGATGCATTCTGTTATAGAATATAGCATATAACTATATAATAGAATATAATAGAGTGGTCGCATTCTTCCGGCCCTACTCTGTGCAAGGCACTGTGACAAATACTGAATTTTTTCCCCTCTTTCTAATCTCAGGTGTAAGGAATTGAACCTAGTAAGTGCAATCATCCACCCCAAGGAAGATAAGCATTTGGCATCCATGATCACATTTAATCCTCACATCAGCCCTATGAGCTAAATACTATTATTATCCACATTTTACAGATATGTTAGCTGAGGCCAGAGTCTGAGGTCAAGCAGGAAGTAAGATATCTATTTTATTCATTTTTCCTGAAATCATGTTCCCTCCATCTACCCACACATTATGCACATCTAGTTTATTCACGGTGTGGGGCAGTAGGAAATGGAGGCAACTTGGGATCAGATGGACTTCGGTTCGAGTTCTGGTTCTTCCACTTCCTGTGTCGTAACCTCTTAGTCTTTGCTTCCTCCTCTCTCTCGTGGGAATAATAATAGAGCTTGGCTCACAGGGGTGCTGTGAGCACTAACTGAAATAATAACTCTAAGACCCCTGACCCAGCACCTGACATGTTCTCAGCAAATAGTAGTTTTTTCCTCTGGCCCTAGCTTCTCAGCTATAGTACTGAAGAAACAGACTGAATAACCTTCCCTATTGTCCCCAAGGAGCTAGTTTTCTCATTTATCCCATAGCTTTGTCCCCCTTATCCCAGAACTGACCTTTGTGCTTGATGAGGAGGGGTCAGGGGGTCCCTGGTATGTCAGTTCAAGGAAAATGGTCAGCAAAAAGCTGACACAGGTGAGGCACTTCCACTCAGACATGATGCCACTTCTGGCCTGGGTCTGCTCTCGTCCAGAAGGTCTGAGCCCAATCTCTAAACCCTGGCTCTTTTAAACCTCCAGGTATCTCTTCTCTTGAGAGGGAGGGACCATCCTGAAGGGTGAGGAAGGCTCTGAATGTGGCATTGAGGACCACACAAGCCAGAATTGTCCAAGAGCTGGGGCTGGCATTTTGCCTGGAGAAGGGCCAGTTCCATGCCTCCCTTTTTCCCCTCATCCAGCTGTAAGATGAATGGAAACTAAACATACCAGAGTGCTGGGTCTGTCTGTTTGCTATGTTGGCTCAGGGTGGGGTTTTTCTTTCCTATAAACATCCACTGGAGCCCAGTAACTGGGGCCAGAAAAAGGTCACTCAGCACTGATCATCTTAAAAACGTAGCTGAGATGAAAGAGGGGTTGAAAAGGCAAGCCCCCAATCCTGGTCCCTTGTGGTACTGACTTTAGTCTTGAGAAGGGAGAGACTCAAGGTCCCATAGCAATTTAGGAGTCCCAGACAGGAGACTTGCAGTCTCCAGAGCAGTCAGAGGCCAAGGCGGACTGAAGCAGAGCTGGAAAAGAATATAATGCAGCTCTCAGTTCTGCCACTTGCTGCCTATTTGACACTCAGCAAGTCAACTAACATTTCTGTAAAATGAGGGTTAGGCACCACCTACTTCGCAAAGTTGAAATGAATTTGTACCTTTGGAATGCTTAGCACATCATACGTATTCAGTAACTATCTGCTAGGATGAGGGCAAGATGAAGCAGGGCAAGACAAAAAGTGTGGTGGCCAGGCATGGTGGTACACACCAATAGTCCCAGCATTCAGGAAGTAGAAGCAGGAGGGTGGAGAGTTTGAGGGCCAGCTTGGGCTACTTGGCCAGCTCTATGCCAGTGTGGGCTACATAGTAAGACTTTGTCTCCTGTCCCTCTGGAGATCTGGGTTGGGAGACCAATAGGAGAAGCTGAGTTGAGGTGTTCTGGGCTCTGTATCCACAGGTCTTGTGGAAGGAGGATGAGAAGTGGGTCTGAGAGAAGGGAGAGTATTTGGAGGTTTCTACACGGCCATTAGCATGATCAGATCCCTTATCTCTCCTTTCTGAGCAAACAGATCACACACAGCTCCAGCATTTACCTTCAGGGGCCAAATCTCTAATGACATCTTACAAACTGTCCCAGGACACTAAGATTTGTCATATGGCATTTAGCATTTGGGAGGTCCTAAAGCCTGTCAGTTCTGCCTTCCCCAATCCCACACAAAGTTTCCTGTTGGAAATTCCTCACCAGAGGAAGGAGGGTCCTAGCAAGAGAACAGCTCTACTAATACAGCCATATAGAAAACTCCATCAGCTACCCAGTCCCTTTCTCTTAAAGATGAATAGATAACCAAGTCTCCTCAGGCCAATTAAGGAAGCCTGCAGCATGAAAGCAAGAAAAGAAAATAAACAAATAGAACAGACTCCGGAGCAATTTGGGAATTTGGGGAACAAGAGAGAACTTCAGGGGGAAAATGGTAACATTTTCCTGAGACTCAAGAAGATATGATGTTCATACAGCAAGAACTAGATGCCACAAAACAGGGACAATCAGAGAAAGGACTCCTCAGAAATTGAAAGTGATTTGCTGAAATTTTAAAAAATCAACAGAGTGACTGGGGAATAACACTGAGGAAATCTCCCAGAATATAAGGCAAAAAAGGAAAAAAACAGAATAGGAGAGAAAATGTATCCATCTAGCAGTTTCTACATTTAAAGAACAGGAGTTCCAGACCAAAAGAACAGAAATAATGAAGACAACTTAAAAAATAGAAGAAAAATCTCTAGAGCTGTGTCCAGAACAGTGAAGGCAAGAAGTAGTGGCTCCAACTCAAGCAATTACTGTAGCAGTCCCACACAGGATGTCTTGCTTCCACCTTTTTCATCCCCCCTTCTGTCTCCCATCAGTATGTTCCCAGATCCTTTTAAAACTCAAGTCAGATCCTCTTTCCCACCTGTCTAAAACCCTCTTGTGGATCCCACCATGGCTTACAGGGCCCTATATGAGAAGGATTGATGAGATAATCTCTCATTACCTTTCTGACCTCATTTCTTATTAGTTCCCTCCTTCCCTTTATCTACTGCTCTAGAAACTTTGGTCTCCATGTTCTTCAAAAATGCTAGGGGCATGAAAAAAATGCCACGCATGGCCCTGCCTCAGGGCCACAGGGCCTTTGCACTGACTGCTCTTTCTGCTTCAACCGTTCTTCCCCATTTAACTAGCTCTCTTACCTCATGCAAGTTTTTGCTCACATACTACCTTGTCACTGAGTCATTGCCTGACTAACCTATTTAAAACTGAAATAGCCTCCCACCTTCACTGGCATTCTTCATCCCTTTTACCCGGCTTTGTTTTTCTCCATAGCACTTTATTACTCACTTTAGCTTGCTATGTATTTTACTTATTTATTTTATTATTTTTTCTCATTTCCTTACTAGAATCAGCTCTATGGGAGGCAAGGATTGCTATTCAGCTTCTTCACTGCTCTATCTTCAGCTCCTGGAATGGTATCTGGCACATAGTGGATATTCAATAAATATTTGTTGAATACGTGAATACAATGAAGGCATCTAACTCAAGGGAAAATAAAAGCTATTAGAAACTCTGAGTGTGTAAATTACACAAGAAAGTTGTGCTTCAAATGTAAAGAAAAAAATATAATATGACTATAAACAGCTGAAGGAGTATAAGAAAGAATCCATTTGACCTCTCCACTGAGAGGCCCAAAGATTGTGACACCTGACTTGTAGAGAAGGAAATATATTCCTGGCTCACTGCATCGGCTGGATTTTAAAAAATAGTTACATAGTTAAAATAATGTTAAATGCTGTTTGTTGGTTTTCAGGTTTTAGAGAGACAAAGCAAGGAAGACCTGGTTGTGGCTGCAGAGCAGAATGTAAATGTTAGTCATCTGGATAATATAAAAGGAGAGATGAAATGGAATACAAGGAAGCGTAGTGGCCCTAATATCTTTGTTTTAAAAAGTGAGCAATCAAAATCATGTGTCAAAAGTGGATAGAATAGAAAGTAGAGGTCTGAGTATTTTTTCAAGTTACAAAATTAACCAGTAACAAAAAATAAATATTGATGCTAACCATTGCGGGGAGCTGAGGGAAAAGTGAGGAGGCAGTGTACATGAACAAAATCCTCAGTGCCATCGTGAAGAATCAATAGAATATTGTCCAAATTTTATAAACCAAGAAACATTATATACATATTTCCTAGAGTTGTGAAGGAAGCCACTGATAGAGTGAATTGAGGCAGAGGACTATTTCAATTATACACTTTTCTGTATTATTTGATTTGTTGCCATGTACACAAATGGGATAATTATATATCCTGTGGCACTTTATGGCAATATCCAAATGGGATATCCAGTTAGACTTGCCCTCATAGATGAAACTTATACTGTAATGTGCCTAATGTGTTTATGAAATGGGTTGGTGTATTAGCTTACTTTGTATTGCCATATCAAAACAATTGAGGCTGGGTACTATGTAAAGGAAAGAGGTTTTATTAGTTCATAATTTTGGAGTTTGAAAGCGCAAGATTAGGTGCCCCATCTGTTCTGCTTCTGGTGAGGGCCTCCTTGCCTGCATCACAATATGGATTAATGGCATAATAGTGGGAGCATGAGCAAGAGAGAGGTTATATGGTGAATCTCATGATATTCAGCCATGGGGATTCAGGAGCCATGTTAACTCTTCTTTATATCAACTTACTCTTGCAGAAACTAAGCAGGGGCCCATGAGAATGACACAAATCCTTGCCAAGGGTGGTACCTCCGATGACCTAATCACCTTCTACTAGGCCCCATCTCTTAAAGGTTCTACCACTTTAATATGGCCACATTGATGCCCAAACTTTCAGCACATGACCCGTTGGAGGGCATACCACATCCAAACCAAACCCTAGAAGTTGTGAAGAATATTCTGGGACTTAGAACCTCAGAGAAAGTATAGTGTAGCAGTTAAGGCTCTAATATTTGGCATCCCACTGACCTCGATTCAAGTTCTTTCTGCCTCTCTGCCACTCATTAGTTGCTTTGCCTTGGGCAAGTAACTTTCTTGCCCCCTCCCCAAGTTGCCCTCTCTAAAATGAGGCTGGTGCTCATGCAGTAGAACTGTAAGTCCCTCATGAGCAAGGGCCACCTCTGTAGAGGTGCTTAGTAAATAGTTGGTCCTCATTTTCTGTTTAATGTCCCATCCTCCCTCACTGGCTTGTTCAGAGGAAAGTCTCCCTGTACAAAGAGCAGGGAAGAAAAGTGGGAATTGGGTTTTCTAATCACTGAGAAATTTTCCTTTTGTTTAACAAAATGTAGTCATTTTGTTGTGGATAAACTCTTGGAACTTAGAGTGATACAAAGTGAGTTGAATTGTCTTACATAAGAAGCGAATGAATGAGATTCCAGCAGCAGCTCAGGAGAGAGGACTTGGGGGCCTGGAAATGGAATGGAGTGGAAATACAGTAAGTATGTTGGGTACACAAAGGGCCTAACGAGGATGGGAGTGGGGCTCAGGAGAAGGGACAATTAATAGGCCTATTTTAGTGGTGGGAAAAGCTGTGGAAATGTAAAGAACAAGAAAGTCTGGTGTCCAATTTAAAACCTGCTGTACTGTACAGCTTAGGTGACTAAAGAAGTGATAGGAAGTCTTGGAGGGAAATCTTTGCTACTCTCTCCAAAATTTGGAGATACTGATTTGGTACAGCTTGGGGAAAGAGAGATATATGTTAGGACAGGATTAGTGGTGAGAATATTCTGGGCTTCCCATTTGAGCTTCGGGGGTCTGGAGTCTTAATGGTCTGGGATCAAGATATTCCCACCATTCTGCACTAAACAATCTTTAGTCTTAACTTTCCTTCCTTGTCTCCTGAAGGTAGCTGGTGGTAACTCAGCTTTTAATCTTTCTCCTTAGTTGGTATGCGGGATCTACATCATCTCAGATATTTTCCTGCTGATCTATGGATACTGGAAATAAGCCTGAGACCTAGTGACCTAGGTTCTTTAGAGTTTGTGGATGAATGCTAATGATCAAAAGATTCCAAGAGTTGTCAAGAGAAGGTGGGAGGAAATCTGTCTAGTCAAAGGCTGAAGGTTGTGGACTAATTTGTCTTTTCGCTCCTGATAAGGTTGCCTCCTGTTTTCTGATCTCAAGGTTATAAGATAAGGGTGTTTGTGGTATTACATTAGGAAGGTGCTGGAATTGAGAAGGAATGGGGAAGCTTGGGTTTGAAAATCTTTGAATTGCCTCTCTGATGGACTTGGACTCAGATTTTCCCTCACTCCCTTGAATCCAATAATATCTCCTTAGGTTTTGACTCTGAACTCCAGGATCCTAAAGGCCACGATTGAGACTTACAACATGTTGGAAGCTGTAATAGAGGGTAGACAAAACAGAGCGATAGATAAAACATTATAACAGATGTTCCATGGGGAAGCAATCCCATGAGCAAAAGTTTCTAGGCAAGAGAAAGCAGTGCATATCTGGTAATAGTGAAGTGTTCTGTTTGGGTAGACTATAAGTAACCATACATCGTTCTCAGAAAAAAAAAGACTGGCAAATAGGCAAGATTTTTGGGAGAACCTTAAAATCAGGCTCAGGCATTTCTTGAAAACTACTCGTTGTCATAAATACCTCACCTGCCATTCATATCTCAACTCACTGCAATCAGGAAACTGCTGCATGGGATAGACTCCAAAATAACAGTGGCTTAAATAAGGCATATACTTATTTACCTAACTAGAAGATAGGCATTCACAGTGGCTCCAGGAAATTGTTAGGGATCCAGGTTTTTTTTTGTTTACTGCTCCACCATTCTAAAGTTTGACTCTAGTCCTCATGGCATATATTGGGGAGAGTGGGTGCTTAGGTATCCATCTAAAACTAGGTGTTCTATTACTAAGGAAGAAGAGCAGAATGGATAGCATGGTAAGTAATTAGCTATTGATGCCACAAATGTCTGCCTTGGAAATATTCCTTCCAAGGTCACTAGAGATAGTCACATCATTGGCAAACTCTTTAGATATTTTTTTCAGTCTTTACTTTTCTTCACCTCTTGGCAGCAACATTCAACACTATTGACAGATGTTTTTCTTTCCCTCTTCCTTCCCTCTCCCTCTCCCTCTGTCCCTCTCTCCCTTCTCCCCTGTCCCTCTCTCCCTCCTCCTCTGTCCCTCTCTCCCTCTCTTCCTCCCTGCCCCAACCTCTTGGTTTTTTGAGACAGGGTTTCACTATGTAGCCAAGGCTGGCCTCCAACTTGTTTTCTTCCT
The DNA here is from genome assembly GCF_047511655.1 of Castor canadensis. NCBI lineage: Eukaryota > Metazoa > Chordata > Mammalia > Rodentia > Castoridae > Castor > Castor canadensis. The sequence goes on from NC_133405.1 coordinate 93,396,583, forward strand.
GCTTCAGCTCCTGAGTGCAGGGACTGCAGGTGTGTACCACCACACCTGGTTCAATGAGCAATGAAGCAAAAATGTATTTTCTTTTCCAGGGCCTCATGCATGGTAGGAAAATGTTCTACCAATCTCTCTTTCCTTTTAAAACAGTCTCTTGCCTTGTTTTTGGGACACCCGCTGTCTCCTGTTTTCTCAATACCTCTTTGGTCACTCCTTATCAGCCTCTTTCATGGGATCCTTTTCCTCCACCTCTGCTATACATGGTGCTAATCTCCAGGGCTCTTCCCCAGGTCTAGTATCTTCTAGAATGATGCATTCTTCCTGGGTATGCTTGCCCTTTCCCGTGAATTATAGAACATTAATATACTGAGAAATCCTAGATCAATAACCCTAGACTCTCCCCCTGACTTTCAGACGCGTATATTAAACTGCCTGTGGACATTTCCACCTGGATGTCCCACAGGTGCCTCAAAATCAATGTTCAGTACCCCTCAGTATACCACCGTCAGTATACCTCCTTCAGTATTCCACATCTCAGTGAAAGGGGTCACCATCCACACAAGCTCTCAAATCAGATAACCCCCCAAGGAGTTTCCCCTGACTTGTCCCTCCCCCAACCCCTCTCTCCATAATCCAGTTACTCACCAAGTCCTATAGCTTTTTTATTTCTTCTGCATCCAATCACTTCTCACTACCTCCACTGCTACCACTCCTGGCCAAACCACAATTATTGCTTACCTGGATGATTACCAAGGTCATAACTACTTTCCGTGTTTCCAAGAAGACACCTAATCCATACTCCACATGACAGCTAGGATGTTCCTTCGAAAACACAAACTTATGTTGTGTCCATTTTTACTGCCTTTCAATAACCCCTCAGTGTTCTTGGGATCAAGACCAAAGTTCTTATCTTGGCATTCAAGGCTTGTCATGATTTGGAAGGGATAGGAATTTGGGGCATCAGAACTGGAAGAAAAGGAGGGGCCATATCTGGTGTGGATAGGGGAAATAACCTAGGAGTCAGGAAAGTGGAGAGGTGATACCACAAACTTGGAGGAAGTAACAATTCTGAGAAAAAGAGGAAACAGGAGTATGGAAGTCTATCTTGAATATGTGGGAAATGTGTATGTGTGTGTGTGTGTGTGTGTGTGTGTGTGTGTGTTAAATTATCCATAGAATTTAGGAATTTATGCTATTTTACTGCTTAGTAAAGGAAAAAGCCTCATGGAGCAGAATATTTGTGACCCTTTAAATCACATTCAGATGTAGAAAATGCACTGAATATTATTCCTGCAACTGACCACTGTGCTATATTATTCTATGGTTTCTATTAAGGTTTTAGGTTGATACACTTTGGTTTTCCAGGTCTGCATTCATATACTCTATAACTAATGATGATTTTGTTTACTTTTTATTATTTTTACATATTATTTTTCTCTTGAAAAGACCCAATTACTATGTGAATTTATTATGTGATAGAGGTGCCATTTCAAACTAGCAAGGAAAAAGATGGAGTAGTTTGTACATGGTTTAGTGAAACTATGATTTTGGAGAATAATCAAGCTGAATTCTTATACAAAACAAAATTTGGAGCATGAGACCCCAAGTTCAAGCTCCACCAGTACTGCCAAAAATTTTTTTGGAATGATTAAACATTTAAATGTAAATAATAGACCATAAAAGTCCTTGAAAAAACAGGGATTATTATAACATAGAAGTGGTGAGAGCATCTCTAGCAAAAATGATAAGAAGCATGAAAAATATTTGGAATCTATGACACATAAGTGCATGATATACATTGTTGCTGGGAATGTTGTTCTATGTTCTATGTTGTTCTATGTACTTCTGGGAATAATGTTGGAACATTTTGAATCAAAATGGAAGGTTCTATCCATTCATCCATTGATGGACACCTAGGCCGATTCCATAACTTGACTATTGTGAACAGTGCGGAGATAAACATGTATGGAGTTATCTCTATGGGAAGTCAACTTTAGTCAGACTCACAAACATAAATATCACATATTTAATCTTATATGTGGAATTTTTGGGGAAAAGGGGTACTATTAGGGATGCGGAAGGGGAAAAGGGGGATAGGAAAGGGTAATTGAGGGCTGAATATCATCAAAGTACATTGTGTACCTGCATTGAAATGCTATAATGACACCCATTACTTTTTACAACTAATACAACTAAAACTGGAAGACTTTTTAAAAACAGCATTTGAGTTAGCAAAAATACCATAAAATAACAAAAATGAGTCCAATATGTTCCTTGTAGCATTGTTTGCAAAAGCGAGAAAAACGAAACAATCCAAATGCCCATGTATACCGGACTGGCTAAATAAATTATGGAACATCTATACAAGAAAAGATTATGCAACGTTAAGAAAAATATGCACTAAGGGAAAGATGTTTAAATCGATAACTGAAGAAAACAGGTAACAACAGTAGGTGTAGTGTACCATGTGCGAGTAGAAAACCCAAATTATTTGTACATGAATAGAAAAAATCTGGAGAATGTATATCAAAATGTTAATAATGGTTATTTCTGGAGAATGAGATAAAGGTAGCCTTTCATTGGTCTGTTACGTATTTCTGCATAATTCTAATTTTCACAACGACAACACATTACCTTTGTAATAAGAAAAAATAAAGGCATAAAAAATAAATAAAATCAATGAATGAATCGCTTTCAGGGGTGGTTTGGGTTGGAAGGGCTTCAGACCGAGCCTGGTACAGTGGCATAAACATGGGCTTTGGCGTCAGACAGCCCTGAGCCAGGCCCCATTGCCCCACCCCCGAGGAAAGCGAGGGGGGGTGGCAGGGGGCTGCGGAAAGGGGCTGGGCTGGGCTGTCTGCAGCTCTAGTCCAGGAGGCTGAGACTTCGAGAGGGACTGAGAGAGGGCAGACGCATCCCGGACCTGCTCGAGGACAAGGTGAGGAGCGTGGAGATTGGGTTTTCCTGGGGGCCAGACAGTGGTCTCAACCCTCCCGGACTCACAGTCAGGCTGGTGGGCAATTCTTACAGCACCACTGCAGCTGGAGCAGAGGTGACTGGGGTGTGCTGTAGGCAATGAGGACGACTGAAAAAAGTAGCAGGCTGTATACGAACTGGGCAGCAGAGACGAGCGGAGGAGGACGGGAGAAAAACGGAGAACCGTGCATGTTGGGTGGGAGACGGGGAATACAAGGAGGGAAGGGAGTACTGAGGGGGAGTGGAGATCCAGAGGAAAGAACAGGAGATGCACAGCAGGGTTAAGGAATACAGGGAGGGGTGTGCATAAGTAATACAGAGGAGGATGTAAGGATTGGGAGGAGGGATTCCTTGGGGTAAATAGGAAATGTGATGGGGGAACAGGGAGTAGGGAGCAAAGCTGAGGGAATAGGGAGGGGGCATAAGGAATGAGGAGTAGGGAGCGGGGGAGGGGCAGACAGGCTGGGACAGAGGCCCCCTAGGGAGGCGGAAAGGGGCGGGACCACTTCCGGCCTGGAGGGGGGAGGGCAGTCTCCAAGTTTCAGAGGGGCTTGGAGAGAGTGGACGCACTTTGGAATTGTAAGACGAGGTGAGCAGAGGGGCCCAGTTTTGGATGCAAGCCCGCTAGGGCCCCACCCTCTGGGATCTGAAGAAAACCTGCCATAAGGCCCGGATCGTACCGGATCTATCCGGCTAAAAAAGGAGGGGAATGGCCCCAGTTTGGCTGGGCCCAATATGGAATCACTAGTTCAATACTGAGTTGAGGAGGGGGTGTAATAGGGAAGGGGCGGAACTAAGATGCGGTCTGCCATTTGATGGGGGGCGTGTTAGGAAAAAGGGCGGGACCTGGAGGCATTGTGGACTTGGTGTGGTGGATGTGAATAGGGGAGGGGCCGAGACCACCAGACACTGCGACAATTTGGAAGGGAGGCTTGTTGGGGAGGGGGCGGGACCGAACGGCACTGCGGACCTGGAGAGGGGCGTGTGTTGGGGCAGAGTGCTGGACTGGAGACCATGAATATTGCGCATGCGTGTTATATATCGCTAGAAAGGGGCGTGTTGAGAAGGGCTAGTACCGAGACGGACCAGCTACCGAATGCGCATGTGCACGGTGGACATCAAAGAAAGGGCTTCTATTGAGAAAGCGGGCGGGGCTGAATGGGGCCTGCAAAACGCGCGCATGCGCACTATCGATCTGCGGCTGGAGGGGGGGCTGCACTGGGAAAAGGGGCGGGGTCCTCAGAGCTGCCGCGCTGGCACATCTTCCTGGAGAAGGGGAGGGCGCGGCTTGAGAGAATTGAGACTTACAAGCTTTGGATTTCTGTATTTGAGAACAGTCGTTGGGGGTGGGGGAGGGATTTGGGATTGGGACCCCAGGAAAGGTGAGGATCAGCTTCCAAGCAAGAGGACGTTCAGTGGCCTCTCCAGTTGACCCAGGCCTTCTCTTCAGGCTCAGCTCTTGCCAGGCCAACTTCAGCCATGTCTGACACAAGCGAGAGTGGTGCAGGTCCAGCTCGCTTCCAGGTAAGGCTTCTTTTTTTTCTTTTTCCAGTTGCTTTTCCTCTTCAGCCCATGTTGCTGATCCAAGTTGCCTGGCACTTCCCCTCCCATCCTTGTCCTTCTCCACCCACTTCCTTGCCTGGGTGCTCCCCCCCAGTGGGAGGGGGGAGGAAAAAAGAGAGGGTGGGCGGGTCCTTGTTTTGACATCCTTTCTTGCTTAGAGGAAGGGGAGGCCTAGTTGGGCTGAGGTGGTCAGAGCATACAGCAGGTAAGAGTCAGTACAGGTCAGAGAAGTGTGATCTTGGAATTTTGGAGCCATTTGCCTCTTTGGGGGTGGGGAGACGATTAGTGAGCTTTGCTGATTCCTCTTGCAGGCTAAAGCTTCAGAAAAGGGCAGTGGCTCGATGATGCAGACCCTGTTGACAGTGACCCAGAACTTGGAAGTCTCAGAGACACCAAAGGCCTCAAAGACATCAAAAGTCTCAGAGGCTGCGAAGGTCTCAAAAACCTCAGGGGTCTCAAAGGCCACAGAGGTCTCAAAGGCCACAGAGGCCCCTGAGACAGCTGCCACCCAGGCCTCACCTGCCACGCAGCTGACTGATACCCAGGTTCTGGCAACTGAAAACAAGAATACAGCAGGTGACACCAAGGCACAGAAGGCTGACCTGCAGCCTGTGACAATGCCTACCACTGAGACCAAAAAGGTCAGCAGTATGGCTGATACGAAGGTCAATACAAAGGCCCTGGAGACTGAGGCTGCTGCTTCTCAGGCCCAGGCTGATGAACCTGAGCCTGAGGGTGCAGCTGCCCAGGTTCAGGAGAATCAAGATACACGGCCCAAGGTCAAGGCCAAAAAAGCCCGAAAGGTAAGACCTTTTGCAATCACCACCCTTGTTTTTCTACTGCCGTCCTAACACTTGGTTCATTTGTTCTGCAAACATTGAGAAAGATTCCTGTGCTCATCATGGCCACTGGACACTGAAAGGAATGTGATATAATTCCTTTCTTCAGAGCACTAACAGATTGGTGGGGGAATGAGACAGGAATACACATAACTGCAATCTGGATGCAATACAGTTTATGTTTACATAGTAGCTGCCCATGTGTTAGGCTTTTGAGTGAGGCACATTCACATAGGTTATCTCATTAAATCTTGAAAGGCACTCTTACAGTCTCAGTTTTATAGAGTAGGAAGCTGAGCTCCAGAGAGATGACTTGTCCAGGGAAATACAAATAGAGCCAGTGGTGGACAGAGAAAGAGGAAAGGCCTCAGGCCCCACCTTTGAGTTGCTCCTGATCCATTTGGGGAATGAAACTTCCTCCTGGAAACCAGTGAGAAACAAAACCCAAGACTCAGTATGGCCAGTGTCATGAAACTTCCTCCTGGAAACTAGCGAGAAACAAAACCCAAGACTCAGTATGGCCAGTGTCTAGAGTTGGGGTGCTTTTTGGAAGAGACAGAGAAAGGAGGAAGAACCGCTCGTCTCACCTGTTGATGTTGAGCTTCCTCTCTGTTGATGTAGGTGAAGCATCTGGATGGAGAAGAGGATGGCAACAGTGATCAGAGTCAGGCTTCTGGAACCACAGGTGGTCGAAGAGTTTCAAAGGCCCTAATGGCCTCAATGGCCCGCAGGGCTTCAAGGGGGCCCATAGCCTTTTGGGCCCGCAGAGCATCAAGGACTCGGTTGGCTGCTTGGGCCCGGAGAGCTTTGCTCTCCCTGAGATCACCCAAAGCTCGCAGGGGCAAAGCCCGCCGTAGAGCTGCCAAACTCCAGTCATCCCAAGAACCCGAAGCACCACCACCTCGAGATGTGGCCCTCTTACAAGGGAGGGTAAGAACTCCACTCTTCCCTTCCTGTCCTTTCCATTGCCTTGCCTGCTATTTTTTCTGTCATCCTCTCTAGCTTTCTGAAATTTTATTTTGATCTTTTCACCTTTTCTTTCTCTCCCAGGCAAATGATTTGGTGAAGTACCTGTTGGCTAAAGACCAGACAAAGATTCCCATCAAGCGCTCAGGTACAATCCTACTAACCCTTTCCCCACCCCAAGCTCTGCCCTCCATTGGTGGGGGCATCCTTCACTCTTATGCTTCTATCTCTCCTCTCAAAGTTTTACTTTGGCAGTGCTAGCATCTCTGTTGATAAGCCTGAAACCTGGTTATGCCACCTTTGGCACGGATGACAAAGGGTCTATAGCTTGGGCATGGGGCCACCTGGCATCTCTTCAACCCAGGTGCTTGCAACACTCTCCCCTTGCAGACATGCTGAAGGACATCATCAAAGAATACACTGATGTGTACCCTGAAATCATTGAACGAGCAGGCTATTCCTTGGAGAAGGTGAAGGGGCAACCCTGGGGGATGGGCACACTGGGGAAGCCATGAATGGAAAAAAGGTGTACAATGGCCCTTCTGGGGGGAAGCAGGGACCTGTTAATATAGTCCCATCACTATGCAGATGAGCACACAATAGCCTAAGGAGGTGCATAGACCTGCTATGGGTCACACAGTAAATCAGTGGTGAAAGCACAGCTCAGACCCAAGTACCTGCCTTAGTCCTGGCTTCTGTCTGCTGCCACACACATCTCATGTATTTCAGATATTCACCCCCGCCCATCCCTCCAGATTCTACTAATCACAAGGATGATGTTGATGACAAGTGTACATTTGTTATGTGTATACTATGTGCCAGGTACTTAGCTTCGTGCTTTACATGCATTGTCTCATCAATTCTTCACACACATGAAACCCCAAGGTACACGGGGAGCTGCAGGATGCCTAGGAAGCTGAATTTTGTGATCTCACAACTGTTCTCATTCACAGGTATTTGGAATTCAGTTGAAGGAAATTGACAAGAATGACCACTTGTACATTCTTCTCAGCACCTTAGAGCCCACTGATGCAGGCATACTGGGAACGTAAGCTGGGAAAGTGCTGGGGCGGGAGAGGGCTTCTGCTTTCATCCACTGCCCTCTCTCCCCACGTCCTCTCAGAGGGTCAGGAAAGACAGGGACTAAAAAAAAGGCCCTGCCCCAGCTCCCACACATGGTTGGAGTCCTGCAGGCAGTAGTGGTACCAGATTATGATTGACCAAAGGGTGTAGAAGCATGAGATAGGGCATTCCTGTTGTCAGGTTTGCCTTTTTTCCAGAAGCTTCCCAGGAAAGCAGGCTTATTGTTACTTGTCTCTTTGTACTGAGTGCCAGGCCTGACTTTGGTAGAGCGCTTCTCAAGGGAGGGAGGGCTTCTTGGTGTGGATGGACCATGATGCTTGAAGAGCAGGAGTGTCACTGGGCTCTGACCTCGGGGCTGAGGACTCTGGGAGAGAAAGACAGGACTCACATTGACTGGGTGCTTATGTAGTACCTGGTTGACAGGTGTTCTTCTGTCTTCTCAGCAACCTGGGTGGGGGTAGGATGTGGTTTTCCTGTTTTACTGAATGGAAGCGTCTAAGTACCTAGCCTTGGGTTACATAGAACTGGAAGTATAGACTCGGCAGACTTCTCTCATATCTGAGGAATCTGGGAGAGGCTAGCCTAGTGAGCTGGCTGGTGTGTCTTGCAGATGGCTCCTGGACATAAACCTCCTGTTCGTCCTATTATTCCCTTAGGACCAAGGACTCACCCAAACTGGGTCTCCTCATGGTGCTTCTTAGCATCATCTTCATGAATGGAAATCGGTCCAGTGAGGGTGAGTGGCTGGGCATACAGCTGAATGGGTGTCCGTGGTCTGAATTCCACATGCTCATTTTCTGTCTCTGTCTCCTCTTGCCTCCCCTTGCAGCTGTCATCTGGGAGGTGCTGCGCAAGTTGGGGCTGCGCCCTGGGTATGATTGGGCTCTCTCAGTGCTTGCTGTCCATGTTGTCCTTTGGCAAGAGAGGACGGTCCCAGGATTGCATCAGCCTGGTGGTCTGGTGGAGCAGGCAGGGGGTGCTGGGCTGGGTAGAGGGCCCAGGGTCCTGACCTTTGTGGATGGGGAGATTGTTCTGAACTCTCTGTTCCCCCTGTCATGGTCTCTTGAACTTCTGTAGAGATTTCCCCTGTGCTGGAAACCTCTTTTCCATCTTAGAATGCCTGCATCTGAGAAGTCCTGCAGCCCTGATTGTGTTTATTTGTTCATTTATTTTTCTTTCTTCTGCTCTCAGGATACATCACTCACTCTTTGGGGATGTGAAGAAGCTCATTACTGATGAGTTTGTGAAGCAGAAGTAAGTGTCTTTGGTATTGGTTTCTTCTATGCATTTTGCCTGTTTTAGAACCAAGTGATAAAGCCATGGTAGATGCATACTGTGTCCATGTGTGCACATGGATGTGTGTATGTGTGTGCATGTGTGAAAGTGGTAGGTTATTTTTGGGGCAGTGATAGAGAACAGGTGCAGTGTGTTTCCTGATCTATTACATACACTCTCACATGTATCTTCAGTACATCTCTGCTTGGGAGGGATTGTCATCACCAGCATTTACATATGTGAAAACTGAGGCTCAGAGAGGTAAAATCATTTGCTCTGAGTTACGCAGGTAGCGAATAAGAGTTGTGTTTAGAATGTTACCCCAGTGCCTTGGTTCTTTTCACTGTGATAACTAGAGCTTCATAGAAATTAATTTCCATTAGAAATTCCCTAGCTTCATGCAACCAGGTACTGTGTTGGTGACCTGACCTATACATCTGATTTCATTTTCATAAACCACTCTGCAGAATATTACTCCATCTGCCTTTTACCATTTAGGGACCTGGGGCTCTGAAAGGGGATATTTGAGCATGGCCCAGAGCTGGTAAAAGGCTTATTTTGACCTGGAATCCATTCCTCTTGACTTTCTGGTTAGGGTCCACCTTATTGTTGGTCCATGTAAGTATTCACATAAATAATCACAGATGCGTGAGTGTGTTTGAATGAGTGTGCACACATACTGGTCAGGAGCATAAGTGTAACATACTTGGTTGGCTGTTTCTTTATACTCTTTCTAGTCATTTTCTATATTGCATCTTTCCAAGGCTCTGCCAGCCTCCTTCAGGCCCCTTGCAGTAGGGTGTGCTCAGAGCAGGAGGTCTGAAGAATGGCTTCTCTGTTTACAACACACCCAACAGGAATCTGGGGACATTGTGATGAGGGGCACAACATTTGTGTCCTCTCTATGAGTAAATGCCCTACATATGTCCCTTCTCCATCTCCCCATGGATTCTGGGCAGGAATAATGGAACAGGGCTCAATATTGGGAGGAAAGCTGCAGTATTTAGTTAGGGAAGTGACTATTTATATCCTGTCTGGTCTATGCGTGGGTGGTCCTACTAATACATTGAACCGCTTTTTGTTTAAGGTACCTGGACTATGCCAGAGTCCCTAATAGCAATCCTCCTGAGTATGAGTTCTTCTGGGGCCTGCGTTCCTACTATGAGACCAGCAAGATGAAAGTCCTCAAATTTGCTTGCAAGGTAATTGGAGAGCTGCCTGACTTTGGCATATCAAGACCATGGGGTGCTGTCTGGTTGGGGCAGTCTGTGCAGAGCAGCCTGCAGTTCATATCTGAACATTTTGAAGCCTCTGCTGGTTGTCAAACGCTGTGGCAGGCCTTTTACCTGGATTTTTTCATCTTTACAAATGATACAGCATCGCCCTATTGCATATGAGAGAAGTGAGGCCCAGAAAGTTGGTAGGTGACATGTCCAAATCATGGAGCTAATCAGCGTAGGAATGGAATAGTAGATGTGGGTTACTAGTAAGTAGTGCCTATTTTATTATTATTACATACAGCATATAGAGCTATAGCTAGCAAACAGTAAGTGCTTAATCCTCTATGATCCTTCTGATGGTTGTTATTTCCATTTCAGGTACAAAAGAAGGATCCCAAGGAATGGGCAGCTCAGTACCGAGAGGCAATGGAAGCAGATTTGAAGGCTGCAGCTGAAGCTGCAGCTGAAGCCAAGGCGAGGGCTGAGATCAGAGCTCGAATGGGCATTGGGCTCGGCTCTGAAAATGCTGCTGGGCCCTGCAACTGGGACGAAGCTGATATTGGACCCTGGGCCAAAGCCCGGATCCAGGCAGGAGCTGAAGCTAAAGCCAAAGCCCAAGAGAGTGGTGGTGCCAGTGCTGGTGCCAGTGCTGGTACCAGTGCTGGTACCAGCACTAGTGGTGGCTTCAGTGCCAGCAGCAGTCTGACTGCCACTCTCACATTTGGGCTCTTCGCTAGCCTTGGTGGAGCTGGTGCCAGTACCAGTGGCAGCTCTGGTGCCTGTGGTTTCTCCTACAAGTGAGATCCAGGTATATGCTGAGGTGGCGGTGGAGGCAGCTGTGGCTTGTGGGGATGGGGTGAAGAGCTGAAGCCTGGATTGGAGAATAATATTGAAAGTGTGTGAAGACACTGATTTTGGCATTTTTTTTCTTCCTGTTTGATGGATTATCAATTGACCTTTTGATTTTCTTTTACTATGTTTGCAGATATTGGTAATCCCAGCAGTCTTTCTCTTCAAAGCCGAGGGTGCACTCTCAGAAACCTACTCGACACAGCACTCTAGGCAGCCACTATCAATCAACTGAAGTTGACACTCTGCATTAAATCTATTTGCTGTTTGAGTTCATTGTTTTTTTTTTTTTTGGCGGGGGGTGGCTGTCACACTTTGGTATCACATTTTAACAAGAATTGAGAAAGTTTCCATTTCAATCTGCATAGTGACATTGTTGGATTCCTGGAAGTGAGATTAGCACATCTCTCACTAGGTTGGACCCCATTGCTAGCCTACAGGGTAGGTTGGACTTTCTGTGGGATGGAGTCATAGGGTTGTAGTTACAGAGGTCACTGTTAGAAGAAGAGGCCTGAGTGGGGTAAGTCTGGAGCAGAAAGCAGAGATAGAGGAGATTGGACATTCTTTATAGACTCTCCTGAGAAATTTGGATGAAACAAGGCATAAATGGTAGGTAGTGGGGCGGGGAAAGAGAACAAAGGGAATATTTTCTTGTGGAAAGAGAGTGTGACTTAGAACCAATGGAGAGGGAGACATTGAACATGACTCATGCAGCCCCAGTTCTTGAGGAGGTGAGAGGGAGTGGGTAAGGCCTGGGAGAAGGTACTATCCAGACAGAACTATGGGGAGTGTGAAAAGATGTCAAGTCATGTGGAGGCCATAATAGAGGATGGAACTCATGATTTTAGGCGAGGGACATGGCAAGGTGCTCAGTAACCTGGATGTGGCAACCAAGAAGAGATGGGTATTGGCTTACTCCAAAATTTGAGTTCTGCCATTTAGATTTGAAATAAGGACACGACCAAGGGTAGTGAATATGAGTTTAGATTTTTACTACTATTTCCCAGGTGAGATGGACCATGGGAAACAGGGAGGCTTGGAGAAGAAGAATGTGAGGTAGATTAAGGAATACAGTGTATGTGAGGGGTGGGGGGATCTGTGGCTACAAGACTCAATGAAGCCCATGAATAGGGGCACAACATTAGGTAAATATCCTGACAACATTCCAGGTATTGGGGAGGGTTGAGGGAACTGGAAGGTTGAACTGGGGTATTTGTCAGACAGGAATGACTTTATATAAGAAGACAGTTCTGAGTGATGGTGAGGTTCAAATAATGGGTGGTTGAATAAGAGAAGATGATGGTTACTGCAGATGCCAGGTCAATTGCCTGGGAGGCCAGGGTATTCGTTGGGTTATCCATGAGAAGAGTCAAATCACCTGGATGGTGTCAGGAGTTAGGGTAGAGGTTACTGCTATGAGCCAGATAGCAAATCCCCCTCCTGGTGGCTGAAGGTGGTGCTCTCCCAGCCACACTGCCCACTGAGGGACAGGGCTCTCAGGTTATCAGAGATCCATTTCCTTCTTTTGGGGGGTACTGCCCTGGACCTTTGGCTCCATATGTAATCCCTGTGCTACCAGGCTGCTAATCACTGGGCCAGTTTGGTGGACAATGAGGCCCCTGTAATAGCGCTTCTTCCATACTGTAGACTCAGTAAGCAGTAAAGGAGGGATATTTATTGCTAAGGAAACAGGATTTTTTAAAGAAAGCTCCGATCAGCAGTACATCACCTTGCCTGTGGCCAACTGAAAACTGCTTTCACTGCTAAGGTCCTCTTTACTAGAAGTAGAGGTTTTTCCATTGAGGCTCAGGTCATGATCTCTTCAGGAGGTAGACAAGGTCAGAGGCAGTTTTGGCCCCCTGAGGTGGTTATCATGTCCAAGGTTACGTCAGATTCTCAGGTGATGCCTATCTGAAAATGGAGGGAGGTGAGGAGCTCAGTGATTGATTTTAACAAAAATTTGAGTTTGAAGTGCTTGATTGTGTTAAGGGTGAATCATAGTCATGAAGACTTTTGCCCTTACCACTGAGGTTCCCCCTGTAGGCCACTGGGCTTGCAGGGCAACTCACTTCTTCCCTCCCACAAAGCCTAGAATTTGACAGGACAAGTGCCTCACTTCTCACTTCTCAAGCCTCAGGCCTTGAAGACAGGTGGACAGGGAGAAAGAACAAGTCTGATGCCTAGCAAGTGGGGAAGTGGTGGTGCAGGGGAGAGAATAGCAGGGGATATGTGGAAAGGCCTTGTTTTTGCCACGTTTATCAGCCTGGATTCCATTACTGTAATGAAGGGACTCCCACAATTTCCAGTTGTTCCTTTAGTATACCATTAATTAAATCCAAGCTAATTGTAGATTATATCATGTATCTTCCTCTTGGCTAGGAGTGGTCAGAGTCCTTGGAGCAGTTTCTTTACCTATTTATCACCTAAGAAGACTTTAGACATTTTTGTTCCAATTATCCTACCCCAATGTGAAATTCGATTCCAACATGCACACTGTATAGCTAATCGCTGTGTGTATTTATGCTTTATATATAAAAAGACTAAGTATAAATCTTACTCTTTTTATTCAACACAAAGCTAATGACTAAAACATTTTAAGTTAAAAATAACGACAAATCCACGCTGAACTCCTGCATAATCACCATCCCTCGCCCTGTGTCAGTTTTGTTCCTTGGCTCATTGAACAAGCACTGGAGTGTCTGGAGAAAGAGGTTGACAGAATTCCTCAGGTTGGGTTACCATGGTCCTTTGGGTGAGCACTCATATGGGACCCAAATATCCCCACACAGCCCATTCTGAGAGATCTGCTCACTTACTCCTCAGCACATGCGCAGGCAAAGCATTTAGGATTGTGATTTGCACATAATGTGTGCTCTCTAAGTATTTTATTACATTATTGTTATCGCTACCAGTTCTCCAATCTTGTTTCTTCCTGGTCTCTAACCATCTGGCCTGACTTAATCAGCATTGATCAGTGCCTCTAGCCAGGTTGCTTTCTGGATAAAGAGATCAAGCAGATGCACAGCCCTTAGAAGGATCTACCTTCCTTACTTCCTGTCAGGGTTACATCTGCGCTCATCTTCCACCTAGTTCCTGCTTATCATGTCATCTACAAACCATGCTCTGGCCCATTTATCAGGAGCTCACACAGACCCTATGGGTGAGTTGACAGAGCAAGCCAGGAGGCAGGAGGAGGTGTTGCAGGGCCAGTGAGCCTCCTGTAATTCATGGCCATCAGGCCTTCAGGACCTGCTCCAGGCTGATGTATAAATAACCCTGCCCTTTGATGATGAAGCAGTCATTGCCTGCAAACTATCAATTCATGGATTGGATGGCACAAGCACAGATTGGGTGACCCAAGTTGCATGGTCACTTGGGGTCCCATGATTAGGCATGCAAACACTACCAGGACACAGTAATTTAACTTTGTTGGGCCAAGAGCTGTTTCTAAAAAGGAGAGTAGTTGATAAAGAGAGCATGGCTTTGCTCCAAAATACTAGAAGCTTGTGGTGTGGTGTGGTGTGTGTGTTTTGGCAGAACTACTTTCCCAGTTCCAGGTTGTGCTTTGATTCTTGCTTGTCAGAGGCTTTGTACAGTATCCCAAACTGTCAGACACTCTCAACTCATTCAGACACGTTTTGTCCACTCAGCCAACATGTGCTAGTGACTACAGTGTCCATGGCCCTGTGCTGGGCTCAGAAGTGTTCTTGTTCTCAAGACAGGGCCAGTCCAGGGAGAAAAACAGTGGGAACACCAAGAGGAACCACAAGGAGCTGCGAGAGCCTAGATAAGCTGGTATCTGCTCTGCTGTGGATAGATGTGCTATTTATCACAGGTAGTGTGTGCTAGGAACATCTGCACAAATGCACACAGGTGCACATTTCCATCTACAGATGCAGGCATTTTATGTCTACACTGAATGATGGATATGAGTCAGAGTCAGTGTGCATGGGCAGAAGGAGCCCTTGCCTGGGAGGTAGGAGACATGGACTAATGCCTCCCATGCACTGTTCCCGTGAGCTCTCAGTCCCTGCCTGTAAGATGTGAGCAGCATTTACTTTCCTGGACTTGTCTCTGAGTGTCACTTTAGGTGGCTGGATGAACACCCAGACCACTCCCTGGTACCCAGTAGGTGGTGCATGAGTGAGTGCTCTCACTCATCGGGTGACAGTCAATGGGAAAGTACTTTTGAACCAGGCCTAGTGTACAGTATCCATGAGCATGACTGGGGCCTGGCGTGAATGTTTGTGTGCACAGGAGGCCATGTGTCCAACTGGCTCTGAGCCGCACAGCAGGCCAGGGCCACCTCCATCCAAGAGAGCCCAGGATGATGCAGGTGGTGTCGTGAGATGGGGTGACACCTCCAGTGGTGTTTGTTTCCATTCTGGGAAGCAGGAGGGGTGGGAATTGGATCACAGCCTACATCAAGGGAAGGCTGCCAGTCTGGAGGGAATGGAAGAGAGCCATGAGAACCAGGCTTCTGGGGCAGCATCAAGCCTAGGACACCTCCCATCTCTCCAGCTGGGGTGCTGAGGCCAGTCAGGAAGGCCTGGTTTTCAGTCTTGCCTCTGTCTTGTACCAGCTCTAGGATTGGGGCTGTTCTCTGCTCCCTCTGGGCCTCATTTTTCTCATTCATAAGCCTGTGGTGCAGCTATTGTGAAGATTAAATGAGGCTGCAGATGTGAAAGCAGATGGTACCCTGACTCTGCATAGGTGTCTAATAAATGACAATAATTACAATGAATGTTCCTCCTTATTTCCTCATTTCCCACTTATCCCAACCCCAAGCAATCCTCTAGCAAGCGATACCTGTGCTAACAAGCTCAGGCCCAAGGTCAGATGTGGGAAATGTATCTCTCTATGTGGCCAGCACCTAGAATGTGCAGCTCGCTATGCCTGGCTTTGGGGAAGAGACTCAGGGGCTGGGAGTCAGAAATGGGCCAAATGGGAAGAGATAGATCACAGGGCTCAGTGACCTGCCTGGGAGGAGGAGAGGCTGTCCTAGAAACTTAGCTCCTGACCACCACATTCTCATACTGTTCTTATACCATCTATAGCTCACCAACCTTTTAAACTGGGGATGTCAATGACTCTTGCCTGCTGTAGTCCAATGGTATCAGACCATGTTCCCTGGGTCCCCTGAAAACTGGCCACCTCCCTATATTGTGCTCTCATTAATTATCTGCCATTTCCTCACAGAATGTGCCATCTGCTTTTTGACAGCATTCTGACTGAAGAGAGTGTAAATCAGGGAGAAGAGGAATGAGTGAATGTGTGAGTAGAGGAAAGAATGGGTGAGTGAACCCTGAGTAAATGCATGAATGGAGTAGAAACGTGTGAATGAGGGAATGACTGAGTGAGTCGATTTGTGAAACTTTCCCTGTTTATCCCCTGAGGGTTGCAGAAGCCAAGCTGGCCAAATCCGACTTCCCCTGGAATCCCTGCTCAGAGTACGAAGAGGATGGGCAGGAGGAGGTGCAGGCTGTCTGTAGAGCTAAGCAGCATCCAGGCTGCCCGGCCTTCTTCTGGCTTCACAGCCAGGCAGGAGACCCAGGGAGCCACCCTGCACACCTCCTCTGAGAGTTGAAGTACAGGCACAGGGAAAGTCCAGCTCGCGTGGCCACCCTCACAGGGCTCCTTGGCATTGGAAGACCTGGCTGATGTGACCCTGCTGATCACAGAGGCCGCATGATGCCCGCGGTACAGGGACAGACACACAGACTGGTTCACATCCCAGCTTGTCGCTTCCCTAGGGTGGAACCATTAGAGAAAGTATACCCACCCTGCTTCTCTTTTCCCATCTGTAAAACACAAGAGAGGCCATCTGTGGCCCGACACCATGGTGAGAATTTTATAACACACCTCCCTCCAAACGGCTGCAGAGTGCGAACAGTGCGTGATGATTGTAAGAGTCAGCGCTATTTAGCAGCGAGGAAGAAGCAGGCATGGTTCCGAACGCATCACATGTGCTCTTATTTAATCCCTACACACACTGCCTGTGAGCTAGGAGCTGTTCTCACCACCGTGCTATGGATGAGGACGCTGAGGCTTAGAGAGACAGGGACTAACTCCTCCAGGGACACAGGGCAGCAGCAAGGACCTGGGCTCAAAGGCCATCTGAGGCTTGTAGCCTGCACTCTTAGGCCCTAAGCTAAAAATGGCAGCTCCCTCCCCCTGCTCCTTAAAGGTTAAAACAGAGGATAGAAGCAATCCTGTGGGGATAAAACAAAACAAAGAGCTCTGAAAGGAAGGAAGCCCAGGGAATGCATGTGAACAGGCCCCTCAGAGTATGGGGGCTCAGTTTGCCCCTAAGCTTCCTGACAGCTGGAGCAGGAAGGAGGGGTAGAGGAGCAGAATTCCCATTCCCCATTCTCTGGTAAAAAGGAGGCACAGAGACATTTCTAAAAGGACACTTGTCATGGACTGAAATTCCAGAGGAGTTGATCTTGTGGCCAGCTCAGCAAACATCCGGGACCAGAAAGCCATCAGTGATTTCATGAGATGCTAAAAGGCTTATTCACACACGTGATGCTGGAGTCAGAGGCAGGGGAGAGAAAAGACATGAAATTCTATCACAGAGGAGAGTCTTGCAGGACTGCCACTTCCCACAGTGGCAAGGGAGATGGGAGAGACCCAAGCCCCATCTGTGTGTCTGTCCCTGTCCTAACACACAGTACATTGCCTCTGTGAGAGGAGACAAAGGCTCCCGGTGGACCTGAGGACATGACAGCCCTCCAGAGAGGGTTGGGTGGGACGTGGGGCATGATGAGGTTGTGAGTGAGGGACAGACTCCCAAGGCTGGGAGCCAAGGGCAAAGCTGGGTGTGACAGAGGGTGAGGAGCAGGTGCTGGCTGCAGGGTTTGAAGTGGAGCCTGACATGGTCCCTTTGGTTGTCCCCATCCTTGACTGAGCCTTCCATGCCACACAACCTCAATCCTCCCCACCCATACAGGTGAGGCTGACCCGCCCCCATCCACCAGGATCGAGAGGGGAGAGACCTGTGCCCGAATCACCTTCTCCCCAACACTGCAAGACCAGTCCTCCTCCTCCAGCTCAGGCATCATGGCCGACTTCAGGGTCCAGTACGATGTGGTCATGGAGGACATCATCGGAGATGTGCAGGTGTGGGGGCCCAGGGAAGTGGAAAGAGCATGGGCTCCACAGTCACCCAGGCCTGGGCAAGGCTCTGGTCTGGACAAGTTGTCTATCAAGTCTTCCTTGTGATTAGTGAGAGTGACTGAACAAGGACAGATGGCCCCGCAAAGACAGGTGGCTTCACACTCACATGTACATCCCCAACATTCGGAGACATGGGATGTAGGAACTGAATCCAGGTATAATGAACCCAGCGAGTGGTGCTAGGTCACAGCCCACTCTGAAGCATCCTTTTGCAAAAGGGAGCACAGGTGTGCAGTCAGCCTCACATGCTGTCTGTAGCTCTGATACTCTCCTGTAGCCTTGGGCTTTCTTTCTGTGTCTCCTTTTCCAATCGCCCTCTGTTTCAGCTGAGCCCCTGCCTAGACAGGGAACTCGCACACTCAGAAGACAGTGCTGAGTTTCCATGGTCCTAGATGCAGTGCAGCCCAGATCAACCCTTGGCTTGAGGACGAGGATGGTGGCAGCCTGGAAAGTCTGCTCCCACCTGTCTTCCTGCCCCTCTCCTTATCCCCAGCACACAAGCCACCCCCCATAGCCTCCCACACACCACACACCTTTCTCCACAAGCACCTGAGTCCACCCCTCTCCCAGGGGGGGTATTTGCTCAGACAAGCAGCTTTCTCCCACAAGTCTTCTTCCTCCTTCTGCACTGGTCAGCATGTCTCTACCTTAATCCCTGCTCAAACATGTCCTCTTTCGTGGCCAGACCCCACCCACAATTCCTCTCCCTGCCCTGCCTGAAAATACCTCTCTGGGTACTCCTGTCCTCTGGCACGGTTCAGTCACTCATGTGCTGACCCCTCTCCACCCAGAAGAGAGACTCTGGCTCCTTCCTGTGCTCCTTGACTCCAGGAACTCAGGAGGGAATTGGACTCAGTTCCCACGCTCCATCCCCTCTCGGTGTCTCCAGGTTCTTAACAACTCCCAGGCAGTATGTATGAATCTGTGACAGGGTATGTGGGTGTAGTGCAGAAGGGCTTCCTAAAGCAGTTGGCATTTCATGCAGTAAGGGGCAAAGGAGTAGGACATGCCTCTGAGTCTGTGCATAGGGTGAAGGGAAGGGCACGCAGGGAGAGGGAACAGCACTGCTAAGGCACAGAGGTGTGACAGTGCTTCCTCTGAATTGGGGGTGGGTGGGATGAGAGGATTTCACCCTCTCTCTCCAACTAGCAGGTGAGGGTACTCTGACAGCAAGTGGCATCACCTGGTGCTCTGCCATGGAGGGGAGGGGAGGACAGGTCAGGGATGCATAGTCTGTGGCTTCCTTCTTTACCTTTCCCACAATTGCCTGGAGGAGAAACACAGACAGAATACAGGGGATTGGGTATTAAAAACACATCTAACAGTCCCATTCACGGTGAGCTCTGACTCCTCCTGCCATCCCACCAGGAACCTGCACTCCTGTCCCACTTCCTGTGGGACACCAAGGTCCTGCTGTCAAATGCAGTACCTTCATTTGTTCCTTCACTCAGTCAGGACTCATTGGGCCCCAGATCTGTGTCAAGGGCAGGGCTGGCTGTTGTTGGGGACACTGGAGGATATCACACAGAGGTCCTCCTCTCGTCTCTGGGTGGCACAGGCAGAGAGGATACTGCCTGAAGGTGAGACGTGCGCTTCTGAGGACAGCACAAGGTGTGGTGGAAGCTAGAATGAGGGGGAAATGTAGTCAGGGAAGGCTCCCGAGAGGAGGTCAAGTCCGACTTGGGAATAAAGAATGCAAAGACATGGGCCATGTGAGGGGCTCTGAGGGAAGGGAAAGGCACTCTGGTTGGTGGGGAGGGAGCTACAGGATCAGAGGGAAGGAGGCCTGGATTGGCCAGGCCCATGCAGAGAGTAAGCAGTCCCTTAAAGGCATGGAACACAGATCTGAGATTTAAAAAAAATGGTAAGGGGGAGACAGAAGGCTGTGGAGTCCTGCAGTGGCTGTGATTTGTCCCGTGGGTGACTAGGGAACCCTGAGACAGAATGACACCCTGCGGTCCTGTAGATGGAGGCTCAGCATTGGTGCAGGGCAGCAGGGATGGAAGGCCTGCAAGAAGACAGTGAAGCTGAGAAACATTAGCCTGTGTCAGAGCTTGGGTTGCTTGCTTGAAGAGGTGGACAGCAAGCAAGTGCTAGGCAAGAGATAAAGCAGCCAGAGTGAGTGACTGACAGCATGGGCACAGGAGGACTAAGGTGACACTCAGGCTTCTTGAGGACTGAATCTGGGGACTGTTGTGCCCCAGAAGAGATAAACATACAGGGCTGTGTGGCGGGGGGAAGACAATCAATGTCTCATTTGGGTGAGATGCATGGCTGGCTTGTCAGCCCTCTAGGTGAACAGGTCAACAGTGCATAGCTCTGCTGTGGGGGAGTAAGACCAGTGGGCAGCCTGGAAGGGGCAGAGAGAGCTGGGGTCTCTCGTGGTGTCAGGTGTAGTGCAAGGGAGTGCGTGAGGTCATGCAGGCAGGGAGAGTGGAGGAGGCAAAGTGAAGGACCCAGATGTTGGCAGCACAGAGATAGTCCAGCATTCAGCAGACCATGACTCAGGCCTCAAGGTGCCAAGTGCCACCAACTGCAAGCAACCCACTCAGCACTGCAGATCCCTGGGAGCGAGACCATTGAGTGACACATTCACAGTCGTCTTCCTGGCACACCATGACCTGACAATGTTAGTAGCACTGACATGCACAGGGCCACAACGGGGACAGAGAGAAAGAGACTGAAAGACTTCTGCAGGTATAAACTGGAGGTGGACACCATGGCAGGTGACTATCTCCTTAGCCTGGGATGCCGCGGATCGCAAAGTGGCCCACTGGAAGTGCAGGGCGATTGGGAACACAGCGTTGTGCCAGTGGAGAAGGAAGACCCAGTGCTGTGGCAGCTGCGTGCTCTGGCAGCTGTTGGGAGAGATGAGGGAAGAAATGCCCAGGGCTGGGGACACCCACTGTCCATGGCGGGGCTGTGTGGTCCTCAGCGGAGGGAAGAGGCTATGGGGAGGTGAACGCCCATGGCTGGGGTGGATAGCGCCAGCATGCATGGCATACTGCTCTTCACATTTTTCCTAGCTGAGAGCGTGGGAGGAGGTGATGGCACAGAGGACTGTGCGAAGCAACTGAGCAGGGACCTGTCCCCGCAGTATGGGTTAGGAAGTGGGACCTGCCAGTAGGGATGAGGGTAGGTGGGCAGCATTTCCCCAGTGGTTCACCTAACCTGGTCTAGCAGGCACACAGGGGATTCTGATCATGGACTGGACGATGGCAGACTGGGTGGTAGGGGCTCTGGGGAACTGTGCCAGACTGCCAGGATTATGTGGACACAGAAGCCTCACACGCACATGTGAATTAATTTGAAGGCAGGGAGTAGGGGCAAGAGAGCACCATGTTCTCCCATCTCCCGTTTCCCCTGGGGAAGGAAAAAGCAGTGTCTAGCCTTCTGGGCACAGGGTGCCTTGGGGCAGAGAAGAAGATGACCTGGTTTTCCAGGACAGAGCCATTGCTGGAGGCTTCGGGCTTCAGGCTTCAGGCTTCAGAGGACCCCAGAGCCTCAGCTAGCCTAGCATCTCTTGGGCTGAACTGACACAGGTCCTGAGGGGCCTCCCAGCCCCCTCCCCTTCCCTCAGCTGGCCCAGCCCCCAGGCTCTGCAGAGGGAGAGGTGGAGTGGGGGCAGGGGGCCAGCAGCCAATCACATCCAGGACAGCCCCAGGCATCTGTACCTGGTGCAACCAATCCCCTCTGAACAGACTGCTCCATTGGCCTCTGCTGCCTCCTCCCCTCCTTGCTCTGCCCAGCAACAGCAGAAAGGAGGCTTTAGGGGGAGAGGGAGGCCCTGCAAACTCCCAGCCCTTGGCAGCAAGGAGCTGGGCCCCAGGCTCACTCTATTGAGGGAGGTTAAAACAATACTTACAGTTCCTGGAGTCCAGGCAAATGTCCCTGGGGACCCTCAAGACTGTGCAAGTCTAGCTCTCTCACGGACAGGAACTCACATATTATACAGAGATCCTGATCCTTGGCGCCCTGGGCCACAAGCCAGTCCTTTTCACTCCACAGCTCTGGGCAAGGCCTGGGATGAAGGTCTGAACAGCCAGCGAGGCACGGTTGTGGTGGGAGAGGCAGACATGGAGCACACAACTGCACACAGGCCCATTTAACTAGCAACAGCCAGAGGTCCTTGGAAGGAAAGAGAAGGTGTTGTGCAGGAGACTCAGAGGGGCCTGGTTTAGAGCGGGTCTCACACTTCACGGTTTCCCTTCTTTTTTGTCCAGATTTATGGTGGCTATTTTGTTCATTACTTTGCCCCCAGAGGCCTCCAGCCTGTGGAGAAGAATGTGGTGTTTGTTATTGATGTGAGCGGCTCCATGTTTGGTACCAAGATGAAGCAGGTAACAAGGGCCCTGGGGACCTACCTCAGTCCTGGCATCAGAAGGACCAGGAAACAGAGAGTGCTGGCACATTGGGGCCTGGACACCAGAGATCCTTTCCCCTGTCATCCCTAGGGCCCTGGTTCCTTACAGAGCAGACCCCTGTAATCTTGGAGCCACAGAATCTGAGAAACATTGAAACATTGTCTGAAACAGCCCAGACCCTCAATCACAAAATTCCTGTGCACAGTAGGTCACGCTGCCGTGACCAATGACCCAATGAAACCTCAGGTCATGAAGACTGTGATTCTTCCTCAGACCATGGTTTTGTGAATTCTTAAACTTAAAGACCTAGAAGTATATCATAGAGTTTTAGCATGCTGGCATGATAACGTTAGAAACCATAGAATTCAGGGTCTACACATTTTAATCTTTCAGCACTTCAATCCACCGCCCTTGAGTCAGGATATTGGAGCCATGTCTCTGACATGACTTTGGCCATAGTGTCTTAATCCATGAAGTTCTGGAAGCTGCATTTCAAACCAAAACTCTCTGGGGCTCCAGAGTGACAAATTTCGGGTGTCCCGGGCGGGACACCAGAGCCTTTGAACTTTAAAGCTTTTTACAACAGAGCCTTGAGACCTGAGACTGAGCTGTGTTACCAGCCAGCCATATGTGGGAAGGAAGTGTCCCAGAGGGGCTCCTTAGTCTTCCATGTGAGGGAAGGGGACCCACCCAGTTCAAGCCCTTTCCAGTCTTCCTATTGTCAGAAGCACCTGTGAAGTTCTTATCCCAGGGGCCCTAGCTCACTGAAGGACTGAGCCCTCACTACAGAACTGTAGAATGCTTCCCGCCACCCCAGACATTAATAGCACAGCAGCTTAGCTCCTGAATCAGATGTGGAGGCTACAGATGAAAGAACTGTAAGATAAAAATTGAGGCAATTTTCACCAGCAGACTTTTGTGCAAGAAGTGTTAAAAGAAGTTCTTCAGCAGGTGAAAACTGTTGTATTTCACATACGAGCCTACACGATGGAGAAGTGTTAGAGAAGGACTAAATGGAGGTAAAATAAAATTTTATTTTTCTTATTAACTGACGTAAGAGATAATAATTTGCTCAAAATAATAACAGCAATGATGTAGTCAGTGAACGTAACTTGCGGATAAGTACTGTTATCCCTGATAACTGTTATCGGGGATGAGAGGGAAAATTTGGGAGTTGTGTCACAAGATACTATCACTACGAAGGGTGCCGTGTAGTGTTATTCGAATGTGGACCTGGAGTAGTTGTGAACTTGCATTGCAAACTCTAAGTTAACCACCAGCATTTTTCTCTAAGTGTCATGCTAAGGGAGGAGAGAACATGAGATCATAAAATGCTCAATTAAAACTAGAGGATGCAGAAAGTGAGTGGAAGGCAAATAATAAAAATAAACAAGGACAACAAGTAGAAAGCAGTTATAAATATGACAAATAGACAAATACTCACTTTAAACAAATGGTTTGGATCTACCAATTCAAAAAGAGACTGTCTTTCATGAGAAGCCCACATTAAATATAAGGGCAAAGATAGAACAAAATTATTGGAGTAAAGAAAGTGATACCATGCAAACAGAAACCAAAAGAAACCTTGGGTAGTTATTTTACTTTCAGACAGAATAGTCTTCAGAGCAATGAAATTATTAGGGAAGCAGTGCATACTATTTTGACAGAGGGTTCGGTTTCCCAAGACTACATAGCAGTCCTTCATGCATGAGGTAAAAACTGATGGATCTGAAAGGAAAATGGATGAACCCACAATTACAGCTGGAGACTACAGGACTCCTCTATCAGCAATCGACGGATCCAACAGGCAGAAAATCACTAAGAGATATTTGCTAGAGCAACAGGATCTAATGACATTTCTAGAATGCTTCCTCTATCACCAGGAAAATCCACATTCTTCTCAAGCTCAGACAGAACATTTAACAACAGACTGCATTTTGGGTATAAAACATACCTGGGTCAGTCAGTTTTTCATCATTCCGACAAATACCTGAGGGAAACAACTTAAGGAAAGAAGGATTTATTCTGGCTTACAGTTTTAGAGGTTATGATCTGTCTGCTGGCTCCAACTGTGTTTAGGCCTGTGGCAAGGCAGAAACATCATGGGGAAAGAGCATGGCAGAGGAAGGCCATTCACCTCATGGCAGCCAGGAAGAAAGGAGGAGACAAAGAAAGGGCAGGGGACAAGACATGCCCTTCAAAGGAATGCCCCCAGTGACCTACTGCCTTCAACCAGGCCCCACCTTCCACTAGTCTATTCATATTTTGAGTCTGTCATCAATGGCTTAAGCCATTCTTAAGTCAGAGCCTTCATGATCTAATCATCTAGAGAAATGTCCTCTCAGACACAACCAGAGGGGTACTTTACTGACCTCCTATGAGTCTCTCAGTCCCATCTAGTGGCCAATCAAGATTAACCATCACAACACCTTAGCAAATTCAAAACAGTATAAATCATACAAAGTATGCTCTCAGACCAAGTGGAATAAACTAGAAATCAGTAAGAGAAAGCTAGGTGAGGAATCTCAAAATAATTGGAGAGGAAAGATTAAACAAGATGCTTCTAATAATATAACCTGTCCTCAGATGTCGAGAGGTTCTTGCTGCTGTGTCCTCATGGGCTCTCGTGCAGAATTCTGTGCTGTTCTCAGGAAAGGCCATTCCCTAAAGCCTCAGCCCTCTCAATGGGAATGAGAGTATGGTGCTCAGCTTCTTTTTCCCGGGATGTGTGGCACATCCTGAGTCCTCTCTATGTCAAGAAAGACACGGATCCCCTCTGAAGCATCAAGGCGTCTCTCCCCAATTGAAGGTGTAGAGGAAGGTGGCTCTCAAACACCTTTCCTACGGTCTCTGAAATTCATACCTGCCTAAAGGGTTGAAGGTATAATGTTGTGATTGTGATCACTGGATTTGACACCTCTCAAATATGGATTTGAGTTTCTGATCCACCAACTACTGGCTGTGTGACTCAGAGCAAGTGACTTCCCCTCTGTGAGCCTCTGTGTCACTGCCTCTTAAGTGGGGGTAGCATTAGTGACTATGTTGTGTTTTTGTAAGGATTAAATGAGTTGATACATCTGAAGTATTTAGCACGGTGTCTGGAACACAGCAAGGGTTCTGTTGATGCTACCTACACTAGAGTCTACAGATCCTATTCCCTTCACCTCCTAGGTGCGTCCTTCTATGCTAAGTGTTGTCATGGAAAAGAGAGACAGGAAGAAGCAGCATTCTAACTCCTGTTCTCAGAGGGCTTGGCATGTGGCTAGGAGAGTGACAATATTCTACCTAACAGAGTCAGTGAATAGTCTGGGACAGGGATATCTGAGTGAGAAGGGTGAGAGTAAGCAACTGAATTGAAGGGAGAGCTTTCCAGAGAATGAGCAGCTAAGGGACAATGAAATATGAATAAATAAAGGGGAAATGGGGGACATACTGTCAAAATGGCACAACAGGAGCAAAGTTATGGAGGTGGAATAGCACCTGGGTTATCCCGGGCTGGTAAAAGACTAGCTTGGCAGAGACAGAAGGTGAGGGCAAAAAGTAGAGTAGCGAGGAACTGAAGCATGCCAAATCACTGAAAGGCAGCTCTAAAGATCTGGAATCATAAGGCTCCCAAACTTCAGGGTCCTGAAATCATTGAATCTTCGGTCTTAGGGTCAGGAAGCAGAGAACACACGGATTCAGAGCTCTGCAAACCACAGAGCTTGAACCTTTTAGACCACTGCTGTCCAGAAGAACTTTCCTTTCCCTTTTCCTTTTCTCTCCCTTCTTTCCTTTTTTTGAGACAAAGTCTCACTATGTAGCTCACAGTTCTCAAGTCTTGTCCCATCTCCTTCACTTCATCTGTACCCCACAGACTAAGAACGCCATGAATGTGATCCTTGGTGACCTGCGAGCCGACGACTCCTTCAACATCATCTCCTTTTCTGACACAGTTAGTGTTTGGAAAGCTGGAGGCTCCGTCCAGGCCACTATCCAGAACATCCACAGTGCCAAGGACTACCTGAACCGCCTGGAAGCTGATGGTTGTAAGTGTTAGACCTACTTATCCCGAAGGGCAGGCTGTGGTGATATGGGAATTCCCCAAACCTTTTTTTCAGATCCCCTTCCTCCTCACTTTTCATGGTGCCTGAAATGTCACTATTGCCTTTTATACAAAAATGTCCCTTCATCCTTGGCTTCCCATCCCATCTACCCTTGCTGCTGGTGGGAAGAGCGCAGCTGATTCTCCACATATCTTAGGGTGGATTTCTCTTTGGGCCTGACCTTCCTTTTCTTCAATGCCAATGCATGAATTTGCTAAGACTTTACAAATCAATAAGCTAGATATTTATTTCCGTGCAGTTTTGCAAGCTGTTGCCCTGATTCTGGCTTTTGATCATTCCTCTCTCGGACAATTATTGAAGTTTCTCCCACCCACCAGATCCTATCACCTCGGCCCTGTCGAATGAAGGTGGTGGTGCCATCCTTGGGTAGCTGTCAATCTGACTAGGGAATGAGAGCCTCCCCCAACGAAACTAGCAAAGAAAGACAGTCTGAGACAGGGAGTGATAAAAGCCAAGGACATGTGGGCTCCACTGTCAAATCTCTGGGAGGCTGGGGTGGGGGGTTGAGAAGGATAAAAACAGAAACTGTCTGAGAAACTGTCTGAGATGTGACTGAGCCTGGGAGGTTGGTGAAATATCCAGTGTACGTGCAAATGGTAGTGGGGAGGGTTGGGAGACGGAGCAGAGAAGGTGGTCTCACTGTCTTCTCCCCAATCAGGGACCGACACCAA
This sequence comes from Castor canadensis, assembly GCF_047511655.1. NCBI lineage: Eukaryota > Metazoa > Chordata > Mammalia > Rodentia > Castoridae > Castor > Castor canadensis. The sequence continues at coordinate 93,423,668 of NC_133405.1, forward strand.
TGCAGCTCTGTTGGCAGCTGCTTCAGTCCTGAACCACAGCCACCAAGAGACTGGGAATGGCCCTGGTGTGGGGCGGATCCCTCTTATCATGTTCCTGACAGATGGGGAGCCCACAGCTGGTGTGACAACCCCAAGTGTGATCCTTTCCAATGTCCGGCAAGCGCTGGGCTACAGGGTAGCCCTTTTCAGCTTGGCCTTTGGGGATGATGCGGACTTCCCAATGCAGAGGTGCGCAGAAGTCAGAAGTCCCTTTGAAGTTCATTTCTAGGGGCCCTGACTCATTGAAGGACTGAGACTTAACTACAGAATTATAGAATGCTTCCGTTCACCTGAAACATTAATATGACAGCAGCTGGGCTCCTGAATCATATGTTGAGGCTACATCTGAAAAAACTGTAAGTCTTAGACCTTATTTAAGAAAAAGTCCATAGGGAAACCCACAAAGGAGAGATATAACCGCAGATACTGATGATACTTTTACCACTGAGTTCTAAAACTCTTGCCATCCATAATATAGATATTCTGGTTATCTATAGCCAGAGAACACTAACACCTCACATTAAACTCTATTGGCCTCACTTTGTTTTACCTGATACATCATGTCTGCTTTCCTCATAAAATTTAAAAGCATGCTAAAATGAAAAGAAACCACTGCAATCTGACCTGATAAATGGAGCACTGGCTCCATTCACAGATATGTGAATGACATTGAAATTTTTATAGTAGGGATGAAAATAACTGTAATTTATATGTCAAGAGCTCTAATGAAAAGATTGGACCACATTTAAGAAGAAATTGGTAATGTAGCAGAAATATACAAACCCTTGGAAAACCAAAATAAAATGCTTGAATCAAAACCAGTATTATAGAACTGAATAATGCTTTTGATATGCTTTTCATGATACTGAACATGGCTGAGGAAACAGTGAGCTCGAAAAATATTAATGTAAACTTTCTAAATGGAAAAATAAAGAGAAAAAAGAATGAAAAATATTACTGCAGAATATCCAACAACTGTGAGTCCATTACAAAAATTTAACACGTGTGGATTGAGAATAAAAAGAGGAGAAGAAGGAGAGAAAGTAACAAGAAATATTTGAGATACTGTTGAATACAAATTTTCCACAATAAATGAAACACCCCAAATCACAGGTCCCGGAGTCTCGGAGGACGGGAGTGACGAAATCTTACACATAGATGTGATATTTCCAAACTGCAGTAAAACCAAAGACAGAGAGAGTATCTTGAGAAATATTTTAATTATATCAGTCTTCTCTTAAGAAACAAAGGAAGCAGGAAGATATTGCAGTGATATATTTCAGGTGTTAAAATAAAAAAAACACATGCCTAAAATTCTGTGTACATCAAAATTATTCTTCCAGTGTAAACGTGAAATAAAGGCTTTCTCAGACCAACAAAATTATCAGAGTGGTCACTAGAAGACTTGTTTTCAAGAAAGTGAAAGTTCATCAGAAAGGAGGAAAAGATATATCTTAGATAACTTGGATGTACATAAAGACAACTTTATGTTATCTACAAAAATCCCATTTTAACCCTAAAGACACAGACAGATTAAAAGTGATAAAGATGTACTATGCTAACACAAATCAAGAGAAACCTGGAGAAGTTATATTAATTACAAAGTAAACTTTGGAACCAAGAATTTATTTACAAATTATTTTTAAAGTACAGGAAAATGTCAAGAATTGAGTATGCAAGGAAAGAGGCATACGTTTTAGGCATCAATAATAGCTCTTATAGCTGAACATTGAAAAGAAATTATGGAAACTGGAAAGCAACAGAATGAAACTTTAAGGCAATTAGAAAAAAAGTTACCCAAATTAGTATTCAGCAAAAAGTTCTTCAAAATTAATGTAAAGGCCTGGGAGATGTAGCTCAGTGGTAGAGTACTTGACTAGCATGCACTTGGCCTTGAATTCGATCCCCAGCACCACAAAAAAGTACAAGAGTGCCATTTTTAGGAAATTTCTGAGAGAATTTATCACCTGCAAATTTATCACCTACGTAAAATATAAAACGATGTCCTATATGCTGTTGTAAAATGAAACCAGATGAGTGAATTGAGCTGTAGTAAGGATGTAGATTTCTTAAACACAGACATTTTGAGGCACAATATTATTTCCCATGGAATTTATAGCCTGTAGAAGCAAAAGATATTAAGATATTAGTGTAGAGTACATAAAGGAATTAAATGGATTGAATGTTTTTTTCATTATTTAGGGAGTGGTAATATGATGACTATAGACTATAATAAATAAAGCATGTGTATTGTAATTTTTAGGGGAAACACTAAAGCAATAATCTAAGAACAGACAATTAAAATGCAATAAATGAGATAAAATTGAACAGTAGAGTATTAATTAATTCAAAAAGAATGAAGGGAAAGAAGAATAAAGATACAAAGATATATGGCACAAATAGAAAAGAATTAATAATATATTAAACTGAACAAAAATAAAACTCACATTTCAATGAAAAGATTTAAAAACAGAGCTTTGTTATGTTTTAAAAAATAATTGATAGAGCTTAAATGTAAGGACAAAGATAGGCTAAAACAAAATGCTTGCCCGGTCTGCCTTTTTTGCCAGCCCAAATATACTTTGAATCTAGAATTTTTATGAAAGACAAAAAAAGACTTATAATGATAAAGGGATTGATTTGGTTGTAAGACATTATGCTTATAAATTTGTTTGCTCCCATTAACATAGATTTGAAATATATAAAATAAAAATTAGTAGAAATAAAAGGAGAAATGAATAAATTTACAATCATTAGTAGAGATTTAAACCTAATGCTCTCAGTAACTGATAAAATAGTGAACAAATACATAAGAGACAAGTGATTTGGAAAAAAGTATTTAGCAATTTGACATAAATGACAGTATGGTTTGAACATGGACTGTGCTCCCATAAGTTCATGTGTTGAAGGTTTTGTCCCAAGTTGGTGGTGCTATTTTGGGAGGTGCTGGAAACTTTAGGAGTTGGGGGCTAGCTGGAGGAAGTAGGTCACTGGAGGGTATGTCCTGGGGCTATATCTTGTCCTGGACCTTTCCTATCTGTCTATTTCTGCTTCCTGGCTGCCATGATGTAAATAGTTCTGTTCCACCATACCCTTTCACCATGAGCTCCTGCCTCACCAGAGGCTCACAGCTACAGGGGCCATGAACTGAATTTCACAGTGACATTGCTGGAATACTACATCAATTATAGCAGGATGCACATTCTTTTTTATAAGTTTTATTTTTATTTTTAACTGACATGTAACAATTGTACATGTTTTTGGGATACAATGTGCTATTTTGATACATGTGTACATTTTGTAATAATCAAATTAGGACAATTAGCATATCCATCACTTCCAATATTTACCATTTCTTTGTGGTGAGAATATTCAAAATCCTCTCTTTCAGCTGTTTGGATTATTGTTATTGCATTGTGTGGATTTTTCATAGATGCCTATCTTCATGTTGTGGAAACTCCCTTTGATTTTTATTTTATTGAATGTTTCTCTCTCTCTCCTTTCTCTGTCTCTCTGTCTCTCTCTTTTGGTAGTACTGGGGTTTGAATTCAGTGCCTCATGCTTGCTAGACAGGTACTCTACCACTTGAGCCACTTCACCTGCTTATTGAGTTTTTAATCATGAAAAGTGTTGAATTTTGTCCAATGCTTTTGTGTCTATTGAGATGACCATGTGATTTTTGCTTTGCATTCTACTGGTATGATGTATTACACTAGTTGATTTTCAGATATTAGATCAACCTTGCATTTTTGAGATAAACCCCACCTGGCCATGGTATATAATTATTTTTTATTTATTACTTGATTTGGTTTGCTAGAATTTTGTTGATGAGTTTCCCATTCATATTCATAAGGGATATAGTCTGTAGTTTTCTTGTGACAGCTTTGATTTTGGTGTCAGGATTAATACTGGCCTCACAGAATGAGCTGGGTGGTGTTACCTCCAATGCACTTATTTTACCAGTGAAGCTATCTGCACCTGGAATTTTGGGGGGAGGGATCGGTTTTTCATTACTAATTCAACTCTTGACATGTTCTATGTGTGTTCAGATTGTTTATTTCTTCTTAAATCAGTTTCAGTAGCTTGCATCTTTTTAGTTATTTATCCATTTCATCTCAGTTATTTAATTTGTTGTCATATAACAATAGTTCATTGTATTCCTTTGCAGTTATCATTTCTGTAAGGTTGGTAGTAATGTTATCTTTTCTCATTCTAGCAATTATAATCTGGGTAAACCTTTGTCAATTTTGTTGATCTTTTTAAAGAACCAATTTTGTTTCATTGGTTTTTCTCTGTTATTTCAATAGCCTCTATTTTATTAATTTACATTCTTATAATTAGTGTTTCCTTCCTTCTTGACTTAAGTTTAGTTTATTCTTCTTCAAATGTATTAAGGTAGAAGTATGGATTGTTAATTTGAGAACTTTCTTCTTTCTTAATATAGGTACTTACAACTATATTTTTTATTTTAATCACTGCTTAGCTGCATCTCATTGGTCTTGTTATGTTGTGTCTTAAGTTTTTTTTATCCCATATATAGAAACCTTATTTTGGGATGGCTCTGTTCTCTTTTCCTTCTTTTTATGGTATTGTTATTATATATTATACCTATTGATATTATAAACTCAGTATATTGTTAAAATGATTACTGTATACATTAAACATTATCTGTTTTATGGCTTGCTTTTCCCCTAGGCAAAATTTCTGAGCTGGGGCTCTGGAGCAGGATATAGGGACAATGGTTCTCTTTTCTGTGAGCATCCATTTTAGTAGTCAAACACTTAGTATGCAGTAGTGATGATGATATCTTCAGATCTCCTGACTTGGAATTACCACCTAGTGATCTAGCACAATAATGAACCCAGTACAACTGACCAATGTAAAGTTTTCTTCCCATCAGCAGGAGCACATGGATAAAGGGAGGCCCTATATTTTGCCCACACTCACCTGGGACTTAACCTCAACAACAGGCAACTGGGGGCAAGATGGGAATTTCTCATATCTTGCTCCTTCTGGGAAGAAAGTCCTCTGACTTGGAGTTTGGGGGAAAGGGAGACCTATGTGCTTGGCTATACCAGTTGGGAGTGGAGTTTCCATCTTGCTGCGCTGGGAGGGATAGACTCTTACTTCTCTTTATTTTTTCTTACCAAATTTTCAAAGATTTTCTTAAATAATGTTTCTTTATTCATTATATGCACTTAGGACCATTTCTAGAAACTTTAAATGATTATTTAATTTTTCCTACCAGTTGAATGGATCAAAGGAACTCATTATGCTGTACTTCATTTTCTTCCTTCAGTTTTGAAATATCTAGGTTTCTGAATGTAGAATTCTGGGTTGGTAGTGTTTTTCTTTTAGCACAAAAATATCAATCAACTCTGACTTACTAAGTTCTAATGAACAATTTGATGTAACTTATTTTTTATTGTTATGTTATATGTAAATAGCTGCCTTCAAAATTTTCTTTTTGACTGATTTTCAGTAGCAAGTGATATGTATATGTGATTTTGTTTGTTTTGTTTGATGTTAGTATTTATTTGCTTTGTATTCTCTGAGATTATTAGATGTTGGGTTTCTTATTTAACTAATCTTGGAAAATTTTCAGTCATTGTCATTTTTAAATTTTTCTGCCTTATTCTTTATTTCTTCTTGGATTCCAGCACACATGTAATATCATATGATACTATTTTGTTATTCTTAGATTTCTCTTTTCCCACATTTCTTTCTTTCTTTGTGTTTAAGTTGGGTAATTTCTATTGATGTATCTTTTTCCCTACCTGACCCTGGCTATATTGTGGTTTCGGGGGAGCCTTTCAAAAGTGTTATTTAGGGCTGGCTCAAGTGGTATAGCGCCTGCCTAGCAAGTGCAAGACCCAGAGTTCAAACCCCAGTATATGCCAAAATAGCATTATTTATTTCTATTACCAGTTTTTCATTCCCAGCATTTCCATTTATTTCTTATAGTTTTTTCTGAATTTCCCTCTGGGATCATGTATATTATCTACCTTTACCAATGGAGCCTTTAATATACTAATAATTATTTATAATTCCTGGTCTGATAGTTCAATCTGTGTCATATCTGAGACTAGTACTGATTCTTGCTTTATCTTGTGCCAGTGTATTGTTTTTTCTTGCTTCTTTGTATGATAATGTTTTTCCACTGAAAGCTAGATGTCTTGCATAGAACAGTAGAGATTGATGTTAATTGGGGGAGACTATTGAGTCAATCTAGTCAGGGTTTGAACTGGGTTTGTGTTTTGTTGTTGCTATAGTTACTCTCAGTGCACCACAGGCTTCCATTTCCTCTGGTTTCAACTTGTGTTTAATATAGGGCTGATTTTCTGGAGGGATTTTTCTAAATGTCTGTTCCAGTCTCAGATTTGGGTTTGAGAAAGAAAGAAAAGAACCGTATCCACCATTCACAGGTAGGCAACATCACTCTCCTGTTAGATAGCAACAGCCTCACAGAATTCTAACCTCAAATATTTTTATTCTTAGATCACAGCAAAATGAGACAAAGAAAAGTCAGTTCATAATTTTGCCTGCATATAGATAAAAACAAAGTCTCTGTGCGACCCACAAATTACCAAACACTTGCCTCTCTTGGCCAAAAGGAGTGGCTGCAACTTTTAAAAACCAATTTACAACAGTCTCTAGATAAGATTTATTGAGATACCCAATAATAGACTTGCCCCCCCCCCCGACTTTATGACAATATTCAATCTAGAATTAATCCCTCCCTGCCTCAAATCATTCAACCAAAGCCTAAATCCTATAGTAGGATCTTTCTAACACCCTGTTACTGAGATACCTCGTGGGTCCTCATTGTGTGAGGATCCTCATTATGCAATGAGCAATAAACCCAACTTGTTCAAATACAGATGTGTAGTTGGCTGGAGGGCATTGAAAGAATTAAAGATTTACCACGATTCAGATGAAACTCTCACTATCTTGGACCAGGATTCCATGAATTCAGTCATTGTGTGTATCTTTTTTTTTTTAATTTTATTATTCATATGTGCATACAAGGCTTGGGTCATTTCTCCCCCCTGCCCCCACCCCCTTGTGTATATCTTGTTTCTTTTTGTGCTCAAGGTGCCACTTAACCTTTGGTTAGGAGGTAAGGTCATCCTGAATTGAGCTCTGAATTGAGCACTGAAGTTATTCAGTGCTGTATTTATTTTGTTCTTACAGAAAGTAGATCCCTCTTGGGGATTTCAGTTTTCTGATTAGATTTGCATTTTTCTTTGATGAAATTGTTTTCCATAATTAATCATTTGTTTGCCCAATTCCTTGTCTGTCTGACTGTTTGTGTGATGTCTTGAATGTTGTTTTTATACAAGAGGAAAAGTCTTTTGAGAGAGGAGGAGCAGAGATCTAACAAGTTACTTTTCTAGCTATACTTGGGTCTGAGAAGTTTAGGTTTCTTCTTATACAGGTGTTTCTTAAACAAAATTTGCTCTAGTCAACATTTCAAACCTTATAAGGAATTTTTCCTCATTCTTCATTTTGTGTCCTTGTGATCTGTTTTTGTTTCATTTCAAGAGGTTTGGCTGGCCTTTGATCAGTAATAATTGGTCTTTGACCAAGATCCAGAAATACAATGTCACATAAGCACTATTGTTACAGACATGTTGCAGTTCTCATGAGATCTTTTCAATCTAAAACTGTTTTCTCTTCTAAACTGACACCTGTTTCCTTTATTTTTTCTAAATACAGCATGAATCCTATATGCATCCTTTTCTGTTTTATTTTTTGTTAGCATATAATAATTGTACAAAGTAAGGGGGTTCATTATGACACTTCCATACATGTATATAATATACTTTGATTTTACTTACCTAGAACAATTTCAGTTTGGACTACATGGTTTCTTGGAAATTCTTTTTGAAATAATAAAAGTGAAATTTATTTGTATGGTACATAAAATAATCTATTATTGCATTTGATCTCCAATTTTCCTAACAAATTATTTTTGTTTCCATGGTCTGTTGTAAGAACATGTCCAAGTGGATGTCTCTTAACTTACTGTCTATAGGTAATATCTACCTCAATAAACCTTGATGCATAATAGAGACTTTTATTTGTCCTGTCTTATAGAGAAAGTTGAAATTGAGTAGAGGTGATCTAATGTTTTGTTTTGTGCATTATGGAATGATATATAGGAACATGTTGATTCATCTGTTCCCATTTAAAAATTTATTTTATTTTTGAATTAGTAGACATTAATAAAATTAGAGGGGCTCATTGTAATAATTCCATTCATACATACAGTGTACTTTGGACATGCTCACCCCCTCCATTATGTTTCCATTCTCCATCCCTTCTCCCCTTTTCAAACAGTGTTTGGTGGGTTTCATTATGCTGTCTTCATACACAGACATGTAACATATTTCAATCCTTTTTACCCCTTGTTATCCTTTCCTTTCCCCATCTCTGCTCCTGCTGGTCCCCCCCCCATAGACAGTCCCCTTTTTACATTCATGTCCAATCATCATCATTTCAGGTCTAGGTTCCACAAATGAGCGAGAACATGCAATATTTAGCTTTTTGAGCTTGGTTCATCTCGCCCAACACGACAATTTCCCATTCCATCCATTTTCCTGTAAATCCCATAATTTCATTTCTTTATGGCTGAGTAGTATTCCATGGTATTGGAAATTCTTTTTTTATTGTTGTGCTGAGTGGGAGTACATTATAGCATTTACAAAAGTTCTTATAATATATCAAATGTATCATACTTGAATTCACTCCCTCCACCATTCTCCTTTCCCCCTTCCCCCATTTCTGGAATAGTTTAAACAGGTATAATTTTTTTCATTTACATACATGTGTACACAGTATTTGCATGATATTCACCCTCCCACACTCCTTCCCCACCTCCTCCCCCTCCCATTGGAGCCACTCCCCCACAGGACCTGTTCTGCCCTCCTGTTCTCTGATTTTGTAAAGAAAAGAATGATATTTTTGCTTGTTTAAAGTAGCTACACAGGGAATTTCCTGTGTCACTTCTATATATATATGTATTATAGCCTGAATTGGTTCAGCTTCTTTATTTTATTTCTTTCTACCTTAGTGCCTTTTGTATAGTGGTTTCAACAGGTTTAAAATTCTATATCCATTCTTGCATAGAAAGCGCATCAACCATATTCACATTCTTACCTTCCTTTTATCCTTCCCCTCTCAGATATGACCTCCCCATAGCATGACCTGTTTTTAATAATATTGCTGTATTTGTATTAGGTCTGTATTCCACATATGAGAAAAAATGTGTGGCCTTTGGCTTTTTTGAACCTAACTTCACTTAAGATGATGTTCTCCAGCTCCATCCATTTATCTGCAAACAGCAAAATTTCATTCTTCTTTGTGGCTGAGTAAAATTCCATTATATTTAAATACCACATTTTCTTAATCCAGTCATCAGTAGTAGGGCATCTTGGCTCTTTCTATAGCTTAGCTATTGTGAACAATGCTGCAATAAACATAGGTGTGCAGGTGCCTTTATTGTAACCTGACTTACATTCCTTTGGGTATATCTATAAGAGTCATATTGCTGGATCATATGGCTTTTCTACTTTTAGTGTTTTGAGGAGCCTCCATACCATTTTCCACAGTGGTTGTACTAATTTACATTCCCTTCAGCAGTGTATGAAGTTTCCTTTTGCTCAACATCCTCAACAACCTTTGCTGTTGTTTGTGTTTCTGATGCTAGCCATTCTAACAAGAGTGAGGTGGAATGTTAATGTGGTTTTGATTTGCATTTCCTTTTATGGCCAGAGATGTTGAAGATTTCTTCATGTGTTTTTCTGGCCATTTGAACATCTTCTTTTGAAAAAGCTCTGTTCAGTTCATTTGCCCATTTCTTCATTGGGTCATTGAGTTTTTTGGTGTTTAGTTTTTTGTGCTCCCTGTATATTCTGGTGATTAAGCCCTTGTCAGATGTATAGCTGGCATAGATTTTCTCCCATTCTGTGGGCAGCCTCTTCAGATCTGTGACCATTTCTTTGTTGTGTAGAAGGTTTTTAATTTCATGTAGTCTCATTTGTTAATCCTTTTTCTTAGTTGCTGAGCCATTTGAGTTCTATTTAGGAAGTCATTGCTTATACCTATTAATTCCAGTGTATTCCCTGTTCTTTCTTGCACTAACTTCAAAGTTTCAGGACTTATATTAAGGTCCTTAATCCACTTTTAGTTGATACTTGTACACTGTCAAAGTCATGGATCTAGTTTCAGTTGGCTGAACATTTTGAAGTGACTTTAACTACCAAAAAGGAAAATGAAACCCTAAACTAACTTCATGGATTTACAATTTAAAAGTTTAAATAGCTCTTTCTCTTCTACAAGGGACAATAACCACTTTTTCCTTAACAAAGACATTTGCTAATACTATTAATAAAAGAGACACCGGAAAAACAACCAACACCTATTAACTAAAAAGAATACTGAACTACTGCTCCTCCTCTTCCTAAGAAATTATGAAGGTGTTCTGAGGGGGATTCCCTTAAACATAAAGACAATTCTATTTTTTTTATAATAGGACAAAAACAAACCCTTTTGCTAGGTAAGGGCACTAATCTGTCAACCACAGTAACTACTAATTTCCCTTAGAGTCACAAAATTTGTTGTGGTATGAATTTTAAACAAACTTCACACTATTTCACACTTCAAACTGTGACTATAGTTGGGTTTTTTTTTTCTTTCAGCACCAGGGTTTGCATTTTCTAGGTAGGTGGTCTATCACTTGAGAAATACACTCAGCCCTTTTTTCTTTAGTTATTTTTCAAATAAGGTCTTGCATTTATTCCCAGGCTGGGCTGGACCTCAATCCTCGTATTTGTGCTTCCCGTGTAGCTAGAATGACAGGTATGTGCCACCACACCCAGGTTTTATTGGTGAGATGGGGTCTTGTAAACATTTTGCCTGTGCTGAAACCACCCACTTCATTATGATTAACTTATATTCTGTCATTTTAGCATTGCATTAGATACAAATTGTCCATATTTATTTTCTTATGGAAAAATTAGTGATGTACCTGGATTCTTATCTTTCTCAAATTACTGATTGGGACTTAAGAAATTGTGATTTACTTGTGATTATCTTCTTACACATCATCTTATTGTGTTTGAATGATGCTCAAAAATGGAAGAAGGTCTAAGAGAGATTCTGTGTGTTTATTAAATATTTACAATAACTCTCAATACTGGGATTATCAAGCTAATATAAACCCTTCTTTCTTTTTCTTTATAAAGGGCCTGGATGAGTGAGAAGCATATTGACTCAATTATATAGGAATCATGTAAATGGAAATATATTTCAATGATTTTGGGTTAAAAGAAGTATTGCAAGTTTAAATGCAAAGACTAGAGAATATCTACTAAAAGACTACATTTTTTTTTCTTTTATTATTCATATGTGCATACAAGGCTTGGGTCATTTCACCCCCCTGCCCCCCACCCCCTCCCTTACCACCCACTCTGCCCCCTCCTTCTCCCCCCCACCCCCTCAATACCCAGCAGAAACTATTTTGCCCTTATTTCTAATTTTGTTGTAGAGAGAGTATAAGCAATAATAGGAAGGAACAATGGTTTTTGCTGGTTGAGATAAGGATAGCTATACAGGGCATTGACTCACATTGATTTCCTGTGCGTGGGTGTTACCTTCTAGGTTAGTTCTTTTTGATCTAACCTTTTCTCTAGTTCCTGGTCCCCTTTTCCTATTGGCCTCAGTTGCTTTAAGGTATCTGCTTTAGTTTCTCTGCATTAAGGGCAACAAATGCTAGCTAATTTTTTAGGTGTCTTACCTATCCTCACCCCTCCCTTGTGTGCTCTCGTAAAAGACTACGTTTTAAGGATTCTATCACATGAGCTATGCTCCAGCTCCCTTTTTAGGATTATAGTTTCTCAAATCCTTTCCTCATTTTGTTCACAGAAAGTCTAAAAAGGCACTAGAGGCACTGACTCAGCTACATAGGTATCATCAGAAGTCTATTGCTTGTTTTTTGTTTTTTTTCTGATCCAGGCCCTTGTACATGTTAGGCAAGCATTTTGCCACAGCCCTTATTTTGGTCTTTAATTTGATATGGTAGCCAAAGTTATCTGGAAAGACCTTCAACTCAGTAACAGGGTGCACATTGGAGCACCCATTATCTTAAAGCAATAGCAGTAGTAACAAAACTTGTGGAAGCCTCAAATGACTTAAGGTTAGGTTGTTCACCAAATTTAATGGTTCCGTATACCGTGTAGACTCTTTAATAGAAAGTGATAATTTTTATCTAGTTGCTTAACATCCTGTGAAATATTATTTCTTTCCCTTTAAAATTCATTACTCATCACTACAATATGCAAAATCCAGTTATACTCTTTCCTCCTTAATCTGAAGGAAGATTCTGCGGTAGAACCTCTCTGTCTTACAAAGTTATCTATACAGATTGGTTAGTGATTCTATTGGTTAGTCCTGACCTATTTTATTTGGGGTGGTTCTTGTTTTGAAACAGAAACTAGAAATTATCAAGCAGCTTATGCTATCATAAACCTGAATTCACCATTTGAGTATATACCATTCTAAGAAATCAAATCAGCTGAAAATAACTGCTTTCACCAAAGCTTATGGACTGGAAAAGAATAAAAGAGAAACTATTTATACTGACTTAGTTATGTACTTAAGGTAATTCCACAACTTTGGAATGCTTTGGAAACAAAGGCAACAACTTCTATAAAATGGATGACATTTAGATGCCTTCAGAACTTTCAGATATTTTACATAAGAAAATAGGTATGATAGGTGCTGGTGGCTCTTGCCTGTAATCCTGGCTACTCAGGAGGCAGAGATCAAGAGGATCACAGTTTGAAGCCAGCCGGGGCAAATAGTTCATGAGACACTATCTCAAAAATACTCAACACACACACACACACACACACACACACACACACACACAAAAGGGCTGATGAAGTGGCTCAAGTGGTAGAGCACCTGCCTAGCAAGTATGAGGCCCTGAGTTCAAATTCAGGTACCACCAAAAAAAAAAAGAAGAAAATGGATGTGATAAAAGTGGAAGGTCATTCAAAGCACAAAGACCCAGAACCTTAAAGCAATGTTATAGCTGACCGCTATCCCGAAAAATGCAGCATTCAAGATCAGTGCTCCTGAAATAACGCAAAGACAGATGTTAGAGGAATTAGAAAAGACTATTACTAACTGAGGCAAGACCCTAATTTTGGGGTAAAGGAAATAAGAAAAACCAAGATGCTTATTGCAAAAAAGATAATATTTGGTGTTCTCAGGATCACTAATTGATAGTGCCCAAAGTTAAAACATGGATTTTATCTTGCTATATGATATAATAAATTAAGCCAACATAGTTGGGTAGTTTTAGAGATATTACCTACAATATTTCCAAAACAAGCCTTACTTACTAATGACACAATTCTGGTAAAAATTGTAAGAGACAAGACATGGACAGGAGCTGCAGCGATCCTGAGAGTAACTTGAAAGGGACTTTATGTAACTACCTTTATATCTACTTTAGTGGTTGTAAATACACTCTGCTTATTGTCTGTTTATACTCAGGGTGAGATCAAACTTTTGCATGGCCCTGAATAGGGCAAAAACATTGCTTGATTTTGGTTTTCCAACTTGGAAAATTCCCTATTATTTCTTCAAATTTTATTGGTACTCTTAATAAATAACTCTGTAAGTTTTGCCTTTTACTCAGAAACTTCAATGTCCTTATCATCACAAGAAAAAGTAGAGAGAACAAATGGAATTCTAAATTGAAAAATTAGTAAAGCTATCAGAAAAACCTTTGAACAACCATGGTCTAAAGTATTACCAGTTATTTTTAATCTCTGTTAGATTAACTGCCTCTGGAACTCACATATTATCTCCTATGAATTCATACAGTCCGGTCTATGGCCGTACCACCTGAACGTGCCCAATCTTGTCCGAATTCATACACTCTGGCCTATACATCTGGGAATTTACTGCCTAGTCTTAGATTCTATCCTAAACCACAAGGGACTTATACAGTGCCGCCAAGGTTTATCATCAACAGCTGCAAACTGCATTTCCAAAATATCTACCTAACACCTTCTGCATGATCTACAAACTGAAGATTTCGTTTTCTAGACAAGAATCAGAAAAAAAATGTCCTTAAGCCTTAATGTAAAGGACCTTATCAGGAGCTTTTAACAATTGCCTTCAGTAAAACTCCAAGGTATACATCCTTGGATTCATGTTAACAAGATCAAAAGACATGCTAACTAATGAACATCTATTTCATCTAAAGACATTAAATTGAGGATTCCTAGGAATCCTCCAGTAGCTTCTGATTTCAGAGGAAGATAGCTTTTGTCCAAGATGATGGAACCAGTAGTGACTTGAGAAGTGAACATCTTTAGCCCAAGATGATGGAACAAGACTGATTTTCTGATTCTTCAATATCCTTTCTGTCCCTTTCCTCTACTACAAATATTGCCTGTTTTTAAAAATATTTTTATTATTAGCTCATATTAATTATACCGAATACTGGATTCATTGAAACATTTTCATGCATGTATATAACATACGGTGATCATTTCCACTTCCATTACCATCCCCTGATCCCTTTCCTCTTCTCTAATAGTCATCTTTTTTTTTCTAGGTTTCACATATGAAAGAAAATTGTGACACTTGTCTTTATGAGTCTGGCTTATTTCACTTAACATGATGATCTTCAGTTCCATCCATTTTCTTGCAAATGACTTTGTCACATACAGCCTATTTCTGTTCTGGAAACCCAATAAAATAATCTAATTATATTGTCTAGGTTTTTCAAAGACAATCATATAGCTCTTGATTTCATCATAACAAGCCAAGGAGGAATTTGGTCTATAAAACAGTTTTTATTGTACATGTATAAATACCAAATAAATAAAATCTCTGACTAGGCTAAAAATTTTTAACCTGTTCTCTAAAATAGACAGAGATGGATATTGTGATATTTCTCCTTGCTTGCATTTTCCAGTTTAGGTCCTTGGTCTAGAAACATATTGCAAAGGCTAATGATTTTGTTTCTGATATCTTCCTGTGCTACAGTTAGCTGATTTACTCCATCCAAATGCTATTTCATAACATCCAACAAATCACACTACCAACAGAAGAAATGGGCTATTCTCACCCTTCCATCAACTAGATTTGACATTCAATGGATACCCTTCTGACCTTAGCCAGCCAGAGCTTGGCAAGGGCAAATATCTAAGTATCTTGGATTAACGTCCTGTGGTCTGACTGTATCTACCTTTCATCAAAAATGGCACTGAGAAAGAAAGAAAGAAAAGAGCAGCTGTTGACATTCAGAAGCTGTCCTGGCACTAAAAACTAAGCCATGGTATTCTCTTATTAGACATAAATAATCTCACTGAATACCATATTTATTTTAAGATCATGACAAAATGGGATAATGCTTATGAACAACATAAATTTATTTCTCACAATTCTGGAAGCTGAGAAGTCCAAGATCAAGGTGCTAGCTGATTCGGTGTCTGGCGAGGGCCCATTTCCTTTGTAGATGGCTATTTTCTTGCTGTATTCTTACATGGTGGAAAGGGTAAAGGAATCCTCTGAGGTATCATTCATAAGGGCACTAATTCCACTCATGAATTCTCCACCCTTACAACCTAATCATCTCCTAAAAGTCATACTTGGGTTCCCATTAGGGGAACACATACATTCAGGCCATAACAGGGATATTGTTATAAACTCATATTTGATAGATAGATAGATAGGTACATACATACATACGCATTACAGGTGAGGGAGAAAGAGGTGAGGAGGAGAAGGATATATGAATGTAGTTGTATGTCTTACCTCTGTCTTATTGAGTGAGACAGCCTAGGAACATTTACACTACAAAAGCAACACACATACCAAATGGTCAGGTATTTTATAAGTACCATGCTTCTCTAAAAGGAACTATGACTCCTTAAAGAAATGACTTATTGATTCCATGGCTTGGACTAAGAAATATAAAATGAGTATAGAATATCTTCCTATATAGAAAGTAAGAACATGCTCAAATAAGGATAAGAATATGTCAAAGAGACCAATACCAACTTGAAAGGATCTCCCAATGGTCAAATTTGGAGTAACTTGGCATAAAAATAATAATCATAATGATTTATAACACATTGGATAAAATAAAAATCCATGAGTCTATGCTGATAAAATAAATAAGTGAATAAATAAATAGCAGATAAGGGAAAGCTTTTCATTATAGTAAAATTTGAACTAATGCATGTATAAATAATGAAATTATAAAATCACCATTTGACAACCACCATAATAATAAATGGATCATGCATGAATCATCAATGGATGCTAAAATTAGTAGGTGAAACTATGATGAGAAGCAGGATACTTATATAATCCCAAAAAACTCCACACAAGATACTTAATAATCGCAAAGGTAAGAACTGAAACTTTAGACTGGAGAAAGTGGCAGACACCACCTTAACAAAGGGATCAAACTTAATAATGGAGTAAATAGACATACGTCTGCTTGCTACTTTGTCTCCTAATATTCTGCACTAAGAACACAATATCCTTCTGTGACATTCCTGCCAAACATGCATAACCTGCAGATGTGCAAGGAAACTTCAATCCAATGAAAATTGTCTGTGTCCCTCCCAATGAAACTCTAACCCTCAGTGTGGCTATATTTCGAGATGGGGCCTCTAAAGAAGTAATTAAGGCTAAATGAGGCCATAGGGGAAACTTAAAGCAATAAGATTACAGTCCTTGGCTAGATGTGGTGGCTCCAACCTATAATCCTAGCTACCTGAGAGGCAGAGGGAGGCAGAGAGTGGGAGGATCATGGTTAGAGATCAGCCAGGGTAAAAAGTTAGCAAGACCTCATCTCACTCAATGCCTGGACAAGGTGGTGTGTGCCTGTCATCCCAGTTAGGTGAGGAAGCATAAATAAAAGAATCATGGTCCAGGTCAGTCCAAGTATAACGCAAGACCCTATCTCAAAAAACAAAAGATTACAGTCCTTATAAAAAGACATATCAGAACTCCCTCTGTCTCTTTGTCTTTTTCTGCAACACACACACAGAGAAGCGATCATATAAACTCTGTTAGAATAGAGTTGCCTACAGTACAAGATCAGAAGCCTGAGAATGAAATCTAACAGGATTATGAGAAATAAATTTCTGTTGTTTAAGCTACCTAGTCTGTTATGGCAGCCCTAGCAGACTAAGACACGTGGATTCAATATTTACATTTAGATTCTTGATTCATTTGGAGTTTATTTTTTATCATGATGTGAAGAATGGATATAATTTTCTTTCTTTTTTTCCCAAATGTTTACAATGAGCATCATTTACTAAAAAAACTATTTATGAAACAGTGACTTGAAATGTTATCTTTGTCATATTCTGAATTTCTGTATGATTTGTGTCTTTTTCTGAACTTGCTATTTGTTTTGCTTTTTTGTCTACACATATGCCAGTAGCATATGATTTCAATTTTAAAGGCTTTATAGTATTTTAAAATATTGCATAGGATTTGTAACTTCCTTTTCTTTCCTTCTCTCTCTTTCTCTCTCCCTCCCTCCCTTTCTTTCTTTCTTCTTCTCCACCTTCTTCTTTTTTTGAGACAGGATTTTTGCCCTGTCTAGTCTCTAACTTCTTAGTTCCAAGTGATCCTCCTGCCTTGACCTCTTGGGCAACTAGGACTACAGACACTCCCCACCATGCCTGGTGAAATATTATACATATTAATGGGTAATGTGATATTTTGATACATGTATACATTGTATTGTATTACATTTTTCTTTTTTATGGTGCTGAAGATTAAAGTCAGGGCCTCAGGCATGCTAGGCATGCTAGATGTGGCATGAGTTATACCCACAGCCCTGTAGCTTTTCTTTGTCAATGTTTTTGTATCTATTCTTGGTATTTATTTCTCTTTATGGACTATAGTATCAATTTGTCTAGCTACATAAAACTTTTTGGTATTTTTATTGGAATTGCTTAAAATATATGTGGATGTTCCTTAACTTAACATGGGGCTACATTCTACCCAATACAACACAGCAAACCGTAAGTGATTAGTTATTTATCCTTGTGATTGCATGGTGACTAGGAGCTGTGGTTTGATGTTATAACTCAGCATCATGAGAAAGTAATTTACTGCATATCGCTGGGAAATATCACAATCTAAAATTTGAAGTACAGTTTCTACTACACACTATGTTGCTTTTATACCAATTGTAAGATAGAAAAATTATAAGTTCAATCATCCTGAGTCAGGGACCATCTGTATATTAACTTGAGGAAGGTAGATTTACATCTTTATGATGTTTAGCAATTCTACCCAAAACTGAGGGGGTTCAGTTTGAATTTTGTGTGTTTCAGGAGTCATAATCTGTTCTGGATGCTGTTCCATAAACTGGGTAGCTTATATGCAATAGAAATTTGTTTCTCACAGTTTTGGAGTCTGGGAGGTCTAAGATCAAGCCCTGGCAGATGCAGTGCCTGATGGGGGGCTCGCTTTCTGCTCATAGATGGTGCTTTCTGTGTCTTCACATGATGAAAAGGTAAAGAAAGCTCTCTCTGGTGTCTTTCATAAAGGCACAATCTCATATATGAGGACTTTGCTCATGGCCCAATAACTTTCCAAAATGTATTATTTCAGTGCAATATGTAGTCTTGAGTTGTCTGACATTTTAAATTCAGCAAAATTGTTTTAAGTGTTCCATGTTATTGTGTGTGTCAATATTTCATTCCTTTATTCTGCTGAGTAACATTCCATTTTGTGAATATACAGTTTATGTATGTATTGGTGGAAATGTGGGTGAGATTCAAGTTTTAGCTATCACAAATGAACCTGCTATTTGTATATCAGTCTTTGTGTGAATATATGCTTTCATTCCTCTTGAATAAATGCCTAGGAATGTAATGGCTGGATCATATGATACACATTTGTTTACTGTTTATGCAAAACTGTTTACAAAGTCATTCTATCAGTCATGGCTCCACCATAGAAACAGAACCAGTAGGATAAATATAGTAAGAGATTTAGTACAAGTAATTGGCTTACTTAATTGTGAGGGCTGGCATGATAAGTCCAAAATCTGTAGGGCAGGAATCAGAAATAGAAAGCTGGAACTCTCAGCATGAGCTAAACCTAAGTCCACAGGCAGCATTTTTTCTTCATGGAAGTCTAAGTTCTGTTCTTAAGACCTTTCAAGAGATTGAATCAGGCTCATCTACATTATCTAGGGTAATTTTCCGTAATTAAACTGATTCTCTGCTTTATTGTCTACAAAATAACCTCACAGCAACACCTAGATTAGTGTTTGATTGAATAAGAGATTATAACTTTATCACATAAAACTATCACTGTCATTGTACCATTTTCCATTCTAATCACATCCTTGCCATCTGGTATGATTGGGCATTTTATGTTTTTGCCATTCTAGTAAGTGTGTAGTAGTATTTTGCTGTGGTTATAACTTGCAATGTCCTAACGACTAACGATGTTGAGCATTTTCTTATGTGCCTATTCACCATTTCTATATATTCTTTGGAAAAATGTCTATTTATGTCCATTGTTCATTTTACACTTGGGTTATTTTTTCCTTTCATATTGAGTTGCAAGTGTCCCTTTTACCTTTTAGATACAAGTTCCTTATCAGATAAATAATTTGCAAATATTATATAGTTATAATGTTATATAGCTTGACTTTTCCCTTTCTTGATGATACTGTTTGAAACACAAAAGTTTGCTGAAGTCCACTTAGGTACTGTTTTCATTTGTCACTTGTGGGTTTTATGTAATATTGGAGACCTCATTGCCAATCAGGAGAATGAAAAGACAACCTACAGAATGCAAGGAAACATTTGCAAACTGTCCATCTGACAAAGGATTAATGTTCAGACTATGTAAAGAACTCAAAAACTTAACAGAACCCCTAATAATTCAATTTAAAAATGGGCAAATAATCTTAATAAATATTTCACAATAGAGGGAATACAAATGGCCAAAAATGTATGAAAAAATACTCAATATCATTAGCCATTGGGGAAATGCAAATCAAAACCACAATTAGCTATAATCTCACCCCAGTAGAATGGCTAGTATCAAAAAGACAAAAAAATTGATGCTGATGAGGATGTAGAGAAAATGGAATATAATTTAGTACAGCCATTGTGGAAAACAGTTTAGAGGTTCCTCAAAAAACTAAAAATAGATCTGTCACATGATCCAGCAATCCATGATCCATCCATCCCAAGAAAATGATACCAACATACAAAGGACCTACCTGCATAACCACATTTATTGTGGCACTGTTTATAACAGCTAGGATATGAAATCAACTGAGGTGCCCATTAGCAGATGAATGGATAAATAAAATGTGATATATTTAAATAGTGGAATATTATTAATTCATAAAAAAGAATGAAATCCTGTCACTTACAGAAAAATGGATGGAACCAGAGGGCATTAAGTGAAGTAAGCCAGACACAAAGATAAATACTGTATGTTCTCTCCTATATGTGGAAACAGGAGAAGAAAGAAAGAGAAGTCAACCTGAATGTAAAATGACTGCTGGGGGCAAGGTGTAGGGAGGGGCCAGGTATGGTAATACTGAGAAACTGAGAGGCCTGGGCTAGAGGAAGGCCCATGATTTGGGGCACTGCCACTGCTCCTGCTTGCTTGTTGCATGTTGCCCTCTACCCCCATGGGTTCTGATGATCCAAGGCCATGATGATCCAAGGCTTCCACAGTAGCCATTAGGACTTCTCCTTGGGGCTCCTGGAAGCTGACAGCAGCCAAGACCCACATCACAAAGTCAGGGAATATGGAGAAGTTAGCAGATGAGTTGCATATGCCATCTCTCCCTGAAATGATGTTTGGAGACAAGGTTTTAAGAATCCAGCATGGCTCTGGCTTTGGGATTGAGTTCAGTGCTACAGATGCGTGGACATCTACCAAGGTGTAAAGTAGCTTGTGCTGAAGAGTGGTCAGAAATCAAGGCAGAGTGTGAACCCTCCAAAGAGGTTATTAAACCGTAGGATTGGACCTATACAAAATTATAAAGGAGTGTTACTTGGAGATTTCTTAAATTAAAGGATGTACCTACAGCAGATCATATAGATACAGAGAACAGATTAAATTTTTTGAAGAAGTTCTCCTGTTTGAGGATGAACTGCATGATCATGGAGTTTCAAGCCTGAGTGTGGAAATTAGAATAATGCCTTCTAACTTTTTTCTGCTGTTGTGGATTTCTCTTGAGAATTAATGGTATATTTATCAGAATGAATGACACAAAGCTTTACTATGAGGCCAACAAGACCTCTTATGTGTTAGAAAATATACATCATGAGCAAGCAAAATTACTAATTAAATCCATGCTTTACCTTCCTTCTTTGCAGAACCTAATGAAGTACCACAGTATTTACCATTAAAGGGGGTAGTTTGTGTGAATTTAATATTTCCAGAATGAATTGATGCAAATCCTTCAGAGCTCACAAGAAAGTACACCTGTGGGACAGAATGTGATATAGCATATAGTCACTGTGGAATCTGTTGGGACCCTTTGGCTATTTATAGGAGGATATTTTATTATGAGAATTAATTGAGTTGTTTATGTGCAGATTTTCTGTAGCCTTAAAGGGAAAAAATCCCAAAAGACTGATGCAGGCAGGTTCCACTCAACTGCAATTTGTACCATCTATCTTAAAATTTGTACTTCAGGTCTATAGGTTTTGGAGTCAATGTTGGATTTTTAAATTATCACAAAATGGAACCTCAGCAGTAATGATGTGTTTATGTCTCAGGAGTAGTGGGCACAATATGCGTCTATCATGAAATACCATCTTCTACTATGAAAAGATTATTTAAAGTCATCAAATGCCAATGTCTTGTGGTTTTCACAGGATTCCTTTCTGATCGTGCATGTTGATGTACTGGATCTCTGCTTTGGACTTTCTGACATTCATTTGCAGTTCTGGAAAGTTGTGACGAGTCAGTAATTAGTATCATAGTTTGATGATATTCATACACAAAAAGTTAAAATGTATTTGCTTCCTAATTTTAAATTAAATTTGAAATTTAAAGAAAGTTTTAGAGATAGAATCCAAAAAACCTTCTGTTTTGGAGAACTTAAGCTATTATGTACATGGAAACATATGAACACAGTTTATCTAGGGTATCAGAACTGTCTTTCCTCCATCTTCAGGTGCTTTTCAGCACAGGAGCTAGGGAGTACAGAAAGTGTAGGAAAGTAAATTTCAAATACATTTGGTTATTTTGATGATGACTCTTTTAAACATTTTATATTCTTTTCTGCCTTTCTAGAGGGTCTTCATAAACGAGGAAATTATATAAACACCAAGTAAGGAATTACTTGAAACGGATTTTTAAAAATAATTTTTTAAAGAACAAGGGAAAATATTACCCCTTTTATTCCGGCTTGAACTAACTGTCATATAAATTTCTAGTTGATGAGTAATTCATTAAATAAGAATATTTATGTCAGGCACTGGTGGCTCATGCCTGTAATCTTAGCTATTCAGGAAGCAGAGATCAGGAGGGTCAGGTTCAAAGCTAGCCCAGGGCAAATAGTTCACAAGAACTATTTTGAAATAAACCCATCACAAAACAGGGCTAGCAGAGTAGCAAGCTGTAAATGTGCCCGCCTAGCAAGTGTGAGGCCATGAGTTCAAACCACAAAGAATATTTAATTGAAGTATTAGCAAAGCTCTTCAGTTCCTAACCTGAAGATAAATATTAGTGAAAATATACTTGGATATTCATCGTCACTCAAGATTTGGTATATTGTTGTAAGCCAAATAGGCAGGGTGTATCTTATTAGCTAAATTTGGTCACAAACAATTTTGGTATTTGTCTGCCTTCTACATTTCTTTCAAGGTATAGAAAATCAGGATTTTGTTGTTCGGTGTATATTAAATATACCTGTACTTAATGTTTTCTCCTAGGACCAGAAAATGTATGTGTGTATTACATATAATATATAATACACATATATATTCTAATCAGCTCTCTGGTTCATTTTATTTGTCATGCAGATCTGAACAGAACAGATTCTATTCATGCAAATTATAAGAACTGAAAAACTTGTAAGAATATTTATTAGTTGGAGTTTCTGACAACACCATATCAAGTGTGCGCACACACACACACATATTTTTAAAATCTGTTGATTTAGATGTCTTAGTCCCTGCTTAGTTCTTAGATTACTATTTTGATAATCTATTGTTTTAAATTGTGGAAAATTAAAAGAATTTACTTTAATTACCTTGTATGCATGTTTTGAATCATCACATTGTTTCCCATTGATGTGTATAACTGTTATATGTTAATAATAATTAAACTAAATTAAAATAAAGCAATGTCAGAAAACAATGTATTATAGCACTCAAGCATTAATGCAGAACATAATAGCAATGCCATTCTAAAGACACTAATAGAGTCTCAACTATTTTAATGACTTAAATTAAATATACTGAATTTTGAGGACCTTCCCCTTCCAAAAACAGAACAAAACATCCAAGAAGGAGTTTGCATGGGGGAGACAAATGCATATTTTGATAATTCATTATTGAGAAATAAAACTGTTGTTATACAACAAAATAATCATTGCCTAACAGAAGGTCAGAAGACTTATTTACCCTTCCCTGTGTTTTTCTAAAGTTTTTTTTAAAGTATTACCTCTTCTATGTAAGTCTAGGATCCATTTTGAGTAGTTTTGGTGTATGGTATGTGGTAGGTGTCCACATTCTTTTGCACATGGATATTCATTTCTTCCATTATCTTTTAAAATGTATTTTATTATGGCAATAAACAAATTTTCAAGTGTACATTGCAGTATTGGTGACTGTAGGTACAATGTTGTATAGCACATCTCAAGAACTTATTCATCTTGATTGGCTGAAGTTTTATGCTCACTGATGAGTAACTTCCCATTTCACCCTCCTGTCAAGCCCTAGAAACCACCATTTTACTTTTTGATTATATGAATTTGACTGTTTTAAACCCCACCTATATGTGGAATCATGCAGTATTTGTCTTTTTGTGACTGGCTTACTTCACTTAGCAAAATGTCCTCAAGGCTCATCCATGTTTTTACATATTGCAGATGTTCCTTCTTTTTAAAGGCTGAATATTGTAGGTGTATCTATCATGTTTTCCTTATCTATCAGGTGATAGACATTTAAATTGTTTTCACATCTTGGCCATTGTGAATATTGTTGCTATAAACAAAGGCATGCCAATATCTCTTTGAGATCCTGACTCAATTCTTTTGGATATATACCCAGAATTGGGATTGCTGAATCACATGGAAGTTTCATGTTTCATCTCTTGGAGAAACTTCATACTGCTGCCTATGGTGGCTGCAACATTCTGCATTCCCACCAACAGTATACAAGTAAGTCTCTTGTTTTTTCACATCCATACCAACACTTGTATTTATTGTTTTGATAATGGCCATCTTGAGAAGTGTGTGGTGATTTCTCACTGTAGTTTTGATTTGTACTGCCCAATAGTGATTTTGAGCATTTCTTTATATCTCTGTTGAACATTTCTATGTCTTTAATAGAAACGTTAAACAGAGGTATAAAGAAAAGCTAAAAAATCTATTTGAAATGCTCAAACACTATTTGAGTCTTTAACCCATTAAAAATCATAGTACAGTTTTGTGATGTTACTGGGTTGTAGGAGTTACTTATATGTTTGAGAGATTAATTGCTTATAAGGTATATGTTTTGTAAATATTTTATCCCAATCTATAGGCTGCCATTTTTTTCTGGTGGTTGTTTTCTTAGCAGTTCACAATACTTTTAGCTTGATGGAACTCTATTTGTCTATTTTTGCTTTACTTCCTGTATCTTGGGTGTCATATTCATTAAATTATTGCTAAGGTAAATGTCATGATGCTTTCCTCCTATGTTTTCTTCTGGGAGTTTCTAGTTTCTGGTCTTTTAAATCTCTAATGCATTTTCAGTTGATTTTTGTATATGGGGTGAGATAAGGGTCTAATTTCATTCTTTTGCAGATAAATATGTACAATTTTCCCAACAACATTTACTAAAGAAACTGTCCTTTCTCCATTGTATGTTTTTGGCAACTTTGTTAAAAATCACTTGGCTGTAACTGCATGGCTTTATTTCTAGGTTCTCTACTCTGTTCTGTTGTTTTGTTGTCTGTTTTTATGGTAGTACCATGCTGCTTTGATCACTATAGATTTGTAGAAGGTTTTAAAAAATTTGACTATGATGTGCCTTAGTGTAGTTTCTTCATGTCTCTTGTGTTTGGAGCTTTATGAGATTCCTGGAACCATGGCTTTATATTTTCATTAGGCTTAGAAACTTAGGGGATATTACCCCTTCAAAAATTTTCCCTGCTTCCTCTTCTCTCTTCCATCCTTCAGGGACTCAGATTATTTGTACATTAGGCCACTTAAAGTTGTCCCAGACCTTAATCATGCTTTGTTCATTTTTGAGGAAACTTTTCTTTTCTCTTTGTGTTTCATTTTGTCTTAAGTTGAATATTATTCTCCCTGCAATGTTTAATCTGCTATCAATGCCATTTAATATTTTCCATGTTACATATAATAGTTATCACTTCTAGAATTTCATTTTGGATATTTTGTATACTGTACATGTCTCTGATTAATTTTTGATCATATGAAATATAGTTATGATAGTGATTTTAATGTCTTTGTATGTTAATTTTAACATTTGTATCAATTCTACATCAGTTTTCATTGATTAATACTTCTCATTATCTGTCATATGCTCTTTCTTTGTATGCTTGATAATTATTGTAAAATTACCTGTTGAGTGCTGGCATTTTTTATCCTTATAAATATTATTCATCTTTATTCTGGGACAAAGTTAAGTTAGTAAGGAAATGTGGAGCAGTTCTCAATCGATCTGGGACTAATTATTCTCTGATACTGAGCCAAGTTCCTTCTGTTCTCTAACCAATGTCCCATGGATCATAAGGTTTTTCATTCTAGCTGAAGGGAACAGTCTTTTCCACTCTGACTGAATATCAAGTATTCTTCTCTGTAATCTTTTGTGGTAGTTCTTCACTTGATCTCTAGTAGCTTCCTCACATACATGCACTAATCAGTAATCAATCAAATACTTAAGAAGAACCCCCTGTAGATCTCTGGAATTCATACTCTGTGCAGCAATCTTAGGTCCTTCCCCGTTGCAATAATTCCTGCATTGGTCTTCTCAACTCTTAGCTACATCTTCTCAACTTTGGGATCCTGTGGGCTCCACCTAAGCTCTACCCGCCTATATTTCAAGACAGCAAGATTCAGCAATTGTAAATCTTGCCTCATTTGTTTCTATTTTTGATGGATACTAGTCCTTTGCTTCCTGATATCTGGCATCTTCAAACCTGCTGTTCCTTATGTTTTGACCTTTTGGGGTTTTCTTTCAGGTAATTAAGTATATCAAATTATTATTTCTCCATTTTTCCCAGAAGCAATATCACAATTATCCTTAAATTCTTATGTTATAAATGGCAACCCGCCTGGCCCCTTCTTAAAAATAAAAACCAGAGGAGAGGACAGAAACAATCCTATAGGGATAAAACAACAAATACTTCTGAAAGGAAGGAAGCCCAGGGAATGCATGTGAGCAGGCGCCACAGAGTATGGGGGCTCAGTTTGCCCCTAAGCTTCCTGACAGCTGGAGCAGGAAGGAGGGGTAGAGGAGCAGAATTCCCATTCCCCGTTCTTTGGTAAAAAAGAGGCACAGAGACATTTCCAAAAGGACACTTGTCATGGACTGAAATTCCAGAAGAGTTGATCTTGTGGCCAGCTCAGCAAACATCCGGGACCAGAAAGCCATCAGTGATTTCATGAGATGCTAAAAGGCTTATTCACACACATGATGCTGGAGTCAGAAGCAGGGGAGAGAAAAGACATGAAATTCTATCACAGAGGAGAGTCTTGCAGGACTGCCACTTCCCACAGTGGCAAGGGGGATGGGAGAGACCCAAGCCCTATCTGTGTGTCTGTCCCTGTCCTAACACACAGTACATTGCCTCTGTGAGAGGAGACAAAGGCTCCCGGTGGACCTGAGGACATGACAGCCCTCCAGTGACCAGCCTTGTGTTGGGTGGGACGTGGGGCATGGTGAGGTTGTGAGTGAGGAACAGACCTCCAGAGCTGGGAGCTGAGGGCAGAGCTGGGTGTGACAGAGGGTGGCTGAGGAGCATGCACTGGCTGCAGGGTTTAGAGAGAAGCCTGACATTGGATCAGGGGGAAGGGCACAGTAGGCAGGGAGAGCAGCATGTGGAGGTAAGGGCTCCACTTCTCACGCTCCCCAAGCATTGCCCCTTTGGATTTTCCTCGATTTTTAAAATCAATACATAAAAACATAAAAATTGTATATATTAATGAGATATCATGTAACGTTTCATTACATTTATTCATTGTTTAATGTTTAATCAGTCTAAACATATCCATCTCCTCAAACATTCATTATTTTTTCATAGTGAAAACTTTCTTCTGGTGTTTTGAAATGTATATTTACTATCTATAGTCATCCGACTGTACAATAGCACATCAAAACTTCTTGCTCCTATCTATCTGTAATTTCAGTCTCATTGATCAATATTCCCCTCCCCCACTCCATTTCCTGTCTTTTGTGTCTGCTGACTCCTCCATTCTTCCCCATTCTAACCCTCCCCATCCAGACAGTGAGGCTGACTAAATTGACCAAAGCTGACCCCATCTACCAGGATTGAGAGGGAGGAAGCCTATATTCATATCATCTGCCACTCATTTCTACTAGGCCAGTCTGTTTTTGCCAGCTCAGGCTTCATGGAAATCTTTATGGTGCAATACTATAAAGCCATGAGGGACACACTGAACATGTGCAAATGAGGAGACCCAGAGAAGTAGAAAGAGCATGGGTTTGGAGGTTGACAGTT
This sequence comes from Castor canadensis, assembly GCF_047511655.1. Classification (NCBI taxonomy): domain Eukaryota; kingdom Metazoa; phylum Chordata; class Mammalia; order Rodentia; family Castoridae; genus Castor; species Castor canadensis. Next base: position 93,451,667 of record NC_133405.1, read on the forward strand.
GTTCTCCTATTCCATAGCTGTACAAGAGTAACTAATTTACTAGTCTCCTATGAGATCTCTAGATATTCTTTTCACAAGTGGTTGGAGCACATAGCATAAAAAGAAAGCAGATATATCCATATTCATATTACGCAAAGTGAAATTCAAGCTTAAGATAACTAAGTAGAATAAAGAAGACCATCAGTAATAACATAAGGCATATTTTCTGAAGGAATCATAACAACATAAGAGCTAAATACCTAACACTAGAACTATTAGAATGGAAAATATAAGCATATATTTATAGTAGAGATTTCAATTCTCCTATTTCAAAATGGAGCATATCTAATAGAAAAAGGAGAATAATTGAATTAACCTTTACAAATTGAATATAAATATATCTTTCAAGTGGAAGATGTTGATTTTTCTTCATAGATGCACAAAAATGTTATCAAATAATCTCTGAGCTTTCATAATCTGTCTGCACTGTGATTTGTAAATTGGAGACTCTATGATTAATGAGAATTAACCTCACACCTTCGCTGGACTAGCCATCTTTGAGAAGGCATATATGTAAACAAATAACAGTCATAAATTGGTCTAGGTGACTTGTTAGATACCAACTTATTGGAACTCAGAGAAAGGAGAAGTTAGTTTTCCCAGTGCTGAGGGTGGGGAACCAGAGATGGGGAAACAAAAGACTTAATAGGGAAGCATATATTTTGATTGAGATAAAACATAAATGGTGCTTTGATTTCTTTAGGTGAACAAGGTTCTGGGAAGGATGGTTCAATAGTACATGTGGAAACATGCAGCATATGGAAGAGCCTGAAACAGCAAGGCATGTAGGGAGAAAGCAGTTCATCCACTCAAAACTGTAGGGAGGTCCCACTTTAGAGTATACTGCCACCAGGTGGCCGGGACAGTTTTATTTTTGTGTTTGAGGTGTAAGTGTGATTAGTTACCTTAGAAATGTGTTGGCTTTTCCACTTAAAACATTTCTAAACTTACCTATATCAATAGTACAAAATTGAAGCCCACCAACACAAAGGTATAAGAAATGTTACTTTCCTTTCTTTCTAACACTTTTCTTTTACCATCACCATACACTGGGTGGTGGAAAAGTATTTTCAGCCATTTAGTGATCCCTTCACTCTTGACCTTCTCCTGTTCACCAGAGTTGTATTTAAAATCTAGAGAGGAAATACAGAGTTGGGCCTTTAATATTTGGTGATCATATATATCAATGCTGGCATCACCGTGATATGTTCTTCTTATGTGGCCTTTGGTCATTTGTCCATGCTTGCCAATGGGTGTACTTCCTTGTTCTGATCATAGAACTACTTCAGTTTTCTTGCCTAGGAAATGTGTCATTGTTTCTATGCTGCTCTGGACTACAGGAAATTATGAGTTATTTTATTTGCTTAAATATTATATAGACATTTTCTTCATTCTTGTAAAACATGACGCAACAGGGAACTCTGAGTCCTAGCTAGGTGAGGTGGGAACCTCACCTGCCCAGGTAAAGGATGGGGGGAGGTGTTGCTGAGGAACTGGTATAAGCTTGGGCTGTTTTGGGTGGAGGATTTCTTAAGTCCATGGAGGGAACTAAAATTACTGGCCTGAGGACAGAGGAGGAGAATATAATATATTTATCTTCAGAGCAATGAGCCATTTTTACATTCAGACTGTTTATTATTTATATAAAGGGTGCCAGTTTCCTTATAGTCCTTGACCCACATGCTAAAAAAAAAAAGAATGCCATCAAAACAAAAGGGACCAGATGACTACAACACAAACTTAGGAGCCAATTCTAGAATTTGGCTAAATAGTTTTATATTTTGCAGCTCTATTCTGAATGGGAAAGGAAGTCTGAGAACCTTATCAGAACCCAGGAAGCAACGAAGAATTACCTCATGACAACCTCTTAGAGAAGAGAACAGCCTGGCTGTTCCCAGGCTCCAATCAGGTAATGTTCTGGCAGGATCATAAAGTAACAACTACAGTTAGCAGGGCATGATGGGATACATCTGCAATCCCAACACTGGAGAGGTGGTAGTAGGAGGGTTGTGAGTTTAAGTTCAGCTTGTGCTACTGAGTGAGACCCTGTCTGAAGAAATCAAAACAGTTAATAATAATTACAGTTGAAGTCTGCCTATATGGCCAGTGTTGATATATGCAAGGTTGTCAGGTTGTCATGGCAGAGATTTTCGTCTACAGTCTTCCCATCTATATTTTCTTTCCCAAAGGAGAAGGAAGTAGTGTCCAGCCTTGTGGTCACAATGTGCTCAAGGGCAAAGAAAAGACTCAACCAGTTTCCCTGGGTAGAGCCAGCTGCTTTAGCTTTAGAGGAGCCTAGCCTCAGCAAGCCCAGCATCCCTGAGCTGAGCTAACACAGGTCCTGAGGGGTCTCCCAGCCCCCTCTCCTTCCCTCAACTGGCCCAGCCCCTAGGCTCTGCAGAGTGAGAGGTGGAGTGGGGGCAGGGGGAGTAACCAATCACCTCCAGGACAACCCCAGGCATCTGTACCTGGTACAACCAATCTCCTTTGAACAGACTGCTCAGTTGACCTCTGCTGCCTTCTCCTCTCTCTGCTCTGCCCAGCAACAGCAGAAAGGAGGTTTTAGTGGGGAGAGGAAGGCCCTGCAAACTCTCAGCCCCTGGTAGAGAATGGAACCCCAGCCTCAATCTTTAGAGGAAGGAACACATATATTGGTAACTCCTAGAGCCCAAAAACCCTGTGGCTGAATATTTATTAGAACACCCCAGTATGTTCCTGACTCTGATTTTTTTGGTGGTACTGGAGTTTGAACTCGGGGCTTCTCACTTGGGAGGCAAGTGCTCTACCATTTGAGCCACATTCCCAGCCCTTAACTCTTGTATCTTAAAAGATAGGTTAAAGAGTAGCTGAGAGAGTGAAGTCTTGAAGAACTTATATTCAAAGTTCCAATGGCTTCAACTTAGCTGTAGAGACAGGAGATTGTGATTGTAGAGGAAGACATTGAGTTTTCAGGTATAGCCTTGACTTCACCTCCTCAAGGAATCACAACCCATCTCCTCATTACTATAGTGACCTTGTCACTTAGTCTCATTTCACCACTGTGTAGCCCCAACCTGGATTTGTAATGGAGAACATGTGCTCTCAGATGATGAGATAGTCATCCAGGGACAGGTCCACTGGTTTGTTCAGTCAGCACCATCAGGTTACTGGAAACAAAAATAATCTCTTGTGCTCCAGAGATAGCTTCCAGAAAAGTACTCAGCTCCTGGGAAACAAACTGCTTGAATGAGAGCCTGGACACAAGACTAGGAAAACATCCTCCAGGCTAAAGAGGAGAAAAGGACACCAATTAAAGGTTGTGTGGACCTGGATACTATACAAGGGCATCCCAAAGACAATATTGATGGTTTGTCTATGACAGAAAGTTTCATTGTCAGGCCATGAAAGGGATATAGTATGGAAGAATCCTCAGTCAGCTTTAGCATTTACTGTGGACAAATGGGAGAGGACCAAGAGGACCTAGACTCTCTGAACAGCATTTGCTGTTCATACTGATGCTGTTTCACTGCCATCAACACACTGTCTTGACCTAAACCCCACCCACTTTAAGAAAAAGCAAAGCCAGGGCAGAGGCCAAGGTCTCTCCTTCCCTAAGGCAGCCTAAAGATCTTATGCTCTAGTCAAGAATTGTTAAGGATTTTATTACAAACACATTTGTCAAACCCTTTTTAGCTCTTTTGGAAATTGGTATGCTACCACTGTGGTACTGGGAAGAATGCACGGGCATGTTTAAAATTGACTGTAACTGGATTTGGAAACAACTCAGTTTATACAATAGACTGATATAATTTGTGAGTAAGCCAATGTATGTTTGAGTGGTTGGAACTGATACCAATAAATGAATTATAGGAAGAAGTGTGTTAAGAATAGGTAAGATTTCTCTTGCTTGTAAGAGATATTTCCAATGGGGAAAGTTCACAATTATAATAGTGGCAGAAGGATCAGTGCACAACTGGGAGCCCAACCAGCTCCCCCAGCCCAGCCATATGGTATCAACAAAATAGTATAGGATAGCAGGGAAAGGGAAGAAAGTAGGAAGGAATATCTGTCTTGTTACCAATTTCTGATCCAAACCGGGTTCCTTCTTCCTCTTGAAATCATGAACCCAATTACAAAACCCAGAGCCCTGGTGAAGGAAAGTTTATTCTTTGGCCAGAGATTAAGGAGAAACCAGGAGGAATAGCTCACAAATCAACTTCTTGTCCAAACAAAGGATGTGGGTCCTTTTAAGAGTAAGGGAAGGATTTTAGGTAATGAGTAGAATTACTCATAACTTCTTCAGGGAAAGAGCGAATAGAAGGTCCACATGGGTCCTTTGTGGCTGAAACCAGTTTTACCTGATTCCATCCTGCATCTAGTTTTACAGAAGCAGTAGGGGTCCCAGATGTCTGTGTGTCTGGCAAGCTGAGTATCTTGTCTGAAACAAAATACACTAGTTAACAAAGGGATTGTCTCTCAGGGTTTGAGAGGGTGTTTGCCTGATGACTGTAAACAGAGGTGCTTAAGAAAATGATTCCACAGGTATGCAGGATACTCTTTCCAGTTGGGCCAATCATTTTTAAGGAGCCTTTAAGCTACAAGTGTCAGTGATTGACAAGTATGCAGACTGATGCCAGTGATAAAAAGATGTGGCCAATAGGCAATGGTGTTTCCTGGGGTTTTGGACATAGCACTTGCTTGACATGACTCCCTGGTATACCCCATTTGACAGACTGCCACTGATTGCTATTGAGAACTGGTGGACTCTAAGAAACTAACAAAGCAACAGTCAGCATTATGTCACCTTGACATACTACCATGAGATGGGTCAGAAATGAGAACACTAACAAAGTGGTTGTGTTTCCCAACAAACAATTAAGTGGAAGTGGATATCCAGGAAAAAGTAAACTTTTTTTCACAGTTACATGAAAAAAGTGGCTGGTCATGCTCCAGATGAGATGGTCTTAGATGTGTAATCTGTGGTAGCACTTGGGGCTTCTCAGGTGCTTCAGTACACCAAGATTCCTGAGGATGCTAGAGCCTGGTTCACAGGTAGATCAGCTGATCTACCAATGGGATATATTGGGAGCGCCACTTCTGTGCAGCCCCAAGAAAACTGTGTACTACAAGTGTGCATAGAAAAGGGACATCTATTCAATAGCATATTTCCATGGTGTGTACCTTGGAAATTGCACCCTGTTACCCTTTCACTGACTCATGGGCAGGAGCCAAGAGTCTATCAGTGTAGTGTCTGGCAGTAGGATGACTGGATGATCAAGACTCAGACATTATTGCAGGAAATTGCACAAGACCACAATCTCTGTTTGCAACCCACATGGAACCCGTATGGTTGAGCATCAAGGGCAATAGCAAGATAATCAAAACTGTGCTGCTATAAAAGGATTCCTGGACCCAGTATCCACCTGGATAGTGCATCACTCAAGATATGGTAATCTGGCTGGAACAAAAAGACCAAAAAGCAAAAAACGAGACCTAGTGGTTTCAGAACCCTGGCAAATGTGTTCAGATTTAAAGTTATATAATCAAGTGGCAAAGGAAGCTTTGGGGCATGTAGACAGAGATGCCAGACCTGGCCAGTCCTCTTGAGGTTTCTGCTGGACACTGAGTTCCATAAACTAATTTCCAGGTATGGCATAGCCATCCACATCTACTTAGCAAATAGAGGCTACACTATTCAATGACTCTTAAATGACTATGTTATATATTTGGATTTTCTGAACACAGCTAGTCAGACATTGGTGTTTTCTTTTTTTTTTTTTCATTTTTCTTTTATTATTCATATGTGCATACAAGGCTTGGTTTATTTATCCCCCTGCCCCCACCCCCTCCCTTACCACCCACTCCACCCCCTCCCGCTCCCCCCCTCAATACCCAGCAGAAACTATTTTGCCCTTATCTCTAATTTTGTTGTAGAGAGAGTATAAGCAATAATAGGAAGGAACAAGGGTTTTGCTGGTTGAGGTAAGGATAGCTATACAGGGCATTGACTCACATTGATTTCCTGTGCGTGGGTGTTACCTTCTAGGTTAATTCTTTTTAATCTAACCTTTTCTCTAGTACCTGTTCCCCTTTTCCTATTGGCCTCAGTTGCTTTAAGGTATCTGCTTTAGTTTCTCTGCATTAAGGGCAACAAATGCTAGCTAGTTTTTTAGGCGTCTTACCTATCCTCACCCCTCCCTTGTGTGCTCTAGCTTTTATCATGTGCTCATTGTCCAATCCCCTTGTTGTGTTTGCCCTTGATCTAATGTCCACATATGAGGGAGAACATACGATTTTTGGTCTTTTGAGCCAGGCTAACCTCACTCAGAATGATGTTCTCCAATTCCATCCATTTACCAGCGAATGATAACATTTCGTTCTTCTTCATGGCTGCATAAAATTCCATTGTGTATAGATACCACATTTTCTTAATCCATTCGTCTGTGCTGGGGCATCTTGGCTGTTTCCATAACTTGGCTATTGTGAATAGTGCCGCAATAAACATGGATGTGCAGGTGCCTCTGGAGTAACAGTCTTTTGGGTATATCCCCAAGAGTGGTATTGCTGGATCAAATGGTAGATCGATGTCCAGCTTTTTAAGTAGCCTCCAAATTTTTTTCCAGAGTGGTTGTACTAGTCTACATTCCCACCAACAGTGTAAGAGGGTTCCTTTTTCCCCGCATCCTCGCCAACACCTGTTGTTGGTGGTGTTGCTGATGATGGCTATTCTAACAGGGGTGAGGTGGAATCTTAGTGTGGTTTTAATTTGCATTTCCTTTATTGCTAGAGATGGTGAGCATTTTTTCATGTGTTTTCTGGCCATTTGAATTTCTTCTTTTGAGAAAGTTCTGTTTAGTTCACATGCCCATTTCTTTATTGGTTCATTAGTTTTGGGAGAATTTAGTTTTTTAAGTTCCCTGTATATTCTGGTTATCAGTCCTTTGTCTGATGTATAATTGGCAAATATTTTCTCCCACTCTGTGGGTGTTCTCTTCAGTTTAGAGACCATTTCTTTTGATGAACAGAAGCTTTTTAGTTTTATGAGGTCCCATTTATCTATGCTATCTCTTAGTTGCTGTGCTGCTGGGGTTTCATTGAGAAAGTTCTTACCTATACCTACTAACTCCAGAGTATTTCCTACTCTTTCTTGTATCAACTTAAGAGTTTGGGGTCTGATATTAAGATCCTTGATCCATTTTGAGTTAATCTTGGTATAGGGTGATATACATGGATCTAGTTTCAGTTTTTTGCAGACTGCTAACCAGTTTTCCCAGCAGTTTTTATTGAAGAGGCTGCTATTTCTCCATCGTATATTTTTAGCTCCTTTGTCAAAGATAAGTTGCTCATAGTTGTGTGGCTTCATATCTGGATCCTCTATTCTGTTCCACTGGTCTTCATGTCTGTTTTTGTGCCAGTACCATGCTGTTTTTATTGTTATTGCTTTGTAATATAGTTTGAAGTCAGGTATTGTGATACCTCCTGCATTGTTCTTTTGACTGAGTATTGCCTTGGCTATTCGTGGCCTCTTGTGTTTCCATATAAATTTAACAGTAGATTTTTCAATCTCTTTGATGAATGTCATTGGAATTTTGATGGGAATTGCATTAAACATGTAGATTACTTTTGGGAGTATAGACATTTTTACTATGTTGATTCTACCAATCCATGAGCATGGGAGATCTCTCCACTTTCTATAGTCTTCCTCAATCTCTTTCTTCAGAAGTTTATAGTTTTCCTTGTAGAGGTCTTTCACGTCTTTTGTTAGGTTTACACCTAGGTATTTGATTTTTTTTTGAGGCTATTGTAAATGGAATTGTTTTCATACATTCTTTTTCCATTTGCTCATTGTTAGTGTATAGAAATGGTAATGATTTTTCTATGTTGATTTTATATCCTGCTACTTTGCTATAGCTATTGATGATGTCTAGAAGCTTCTGAGTAGAGTTTTTTGGGTCTTTAAGGTATAGGATCATGTCGTCTGCAAATAGGGATATTTTGACAGTTTCTTTACCTATTTGTATTCCTTTTATTCATTCTTCTTGCCTAATTGCTCTGGCTAGGAATTCCAGTACTATGTTGAATAGGAGTGGAGATAGTGGGCATCCTTGTCTGGTTCCTGATTTTAGAGGGAATGGTTTTAATTTTTCTCCGTTAAGTATAATGCTGGCTGTAGGTTTGTCATATATAGCTTTTATAATGTTGAGGAACTTTCCTTCTATTCCTAGTTTTCTTAGAGCTTTTATCATGAAATGATGTTGGATCTTATCAAAGGCTTTTTCTGCATCTATTGAGATGATCAAGTGGTTTTTGTCTTTGCTTCTGTTAATGTGGTTTATTACGTTTATTGATTTTCGTATGTTGAACCACCCCTGCATCCCTGGGATGAAGCCTACCTGGTCGTGGTGAATAATCTTTTTGATGTGTTGCTGAATTCGATTTGCCATTATTTTGTTGAGGATTTTTGCATCAATGTTCATTAAGGAGATTGGCCTATAGTTCTCCTTTTTGGAGGTGTCTTTGCCTGGTTTTGGGATAAGTGTAATACTGGCTTCATAAAATGTGTTTGGCAGTTTTCCTTCCCTTTCTATTTCATGGAACAGTTTAAGGAGGGTTGGTATCAGTTCTTCTTTAAAGGTCTGATAGAATTCAGCAGAGAATCCATCAGGTCCTGGACTTTTCTTTTTGGGGAGACTCTTGATTGCTGCTTCAATTTCATTTTGTGTTATAGGTCTATTCAGGTGATTAATTTCCTCTTGGTTCAGTTTTGGATGATCATATGTATCTAGAAATCTGTCCATTTCTTTTAGATTTTCAAATTTATTTGAATATAGGTTCTCAAAGTAGTCTCTGATGATTTCCTGGACTTCCATGGTGTTTGTTGTTATCTCCCCTTTTGCATTCCTGATTCTACTAATTTGGGTTTTTTCTCTCCTCATTTTAGTCAGGTTTGCCAGGGGTCTATCGATCTTGTTTATTTTTTCAAAGAACCAACTTTTTGTTTCATTAATTCTTTGTATGGTTTTTTTGGTTTCTATTTCGTTGATTTCAGCTCTTATTTTTATTATTTCTCTCCTTCTATTTGTTTTGGGATTTGCTTGTTCTTGTTTTTCTAGGAGTTTGAGATGTATCATTAGGTCATTGATTTGGGATCTTTCAATCTTTTTAATATATGCACTCATGGCTATAAACTTTCCTCTCAAGACTGCCTTAGCTGTGTCCCATAGGTTCCGGTAGGTTGTGTTTTCATTTTCATTGACTTCTAGGAACTTTTTAATTTCCTCTTTTATTGCATCGATGATCCATTCTTCATTAAGTAATGAGTTATTTAGTTTCCAGCTGTTTGCATGTTTTTTGTCTTTACTTTTGTTGTTGAGTTCTACTTTTACTGCATTGTGGTCAGATAGTATGCACGGTATTATTTCTATTTTCTTATATTTGCTGAGGCTTGCTTTGTGCCCTAGGATATGATCTATTTTGGAGAAGGTTCCATGGGCTGCTGAGAAGAATGTATATTGTGTAGAGGTTGGATGAAATGTTCTGTAGACATCTACTAGGTCCAGTTGGTCTATTGCATATTTTAGATCTTGGATTTCTTTATTGAGTTTTTGTTTGGATGACCTATCTATTGATGATAATGGAGTGTTAAAGTCTCCCACAACCACTGTGTTGGCGTTTATATATGCTTTTAGGTCTTTCAGGGTATGTTTGATGAAATTGGGTGCGTTGACATTGGGTGCGTACAGATTGATGATTATTATTTCCTTTTGGTCTATTTCCCCTTTTATTAGTATGGAATGTCCTTCTTTATCTCGTTTGATCAATGTAGGTTTGAAGTCTACTTTGTCAGAGATAAGTATTGCTACTCCTGCTTGTTTTCGGGGGCCATTGGCTTGGTAAATCTTCTTCCAGCCTTTCATCCTAAGCATATGCTTATTTCTGTCGGTGAGATGAGTCTCCTGTAAGCAACAAATTGTTGGATCTTCTTTTTTAATCCATTTTGTCAAACGGTGTCTTTTGATGGGTGAATTAAGTCCATTAACATTAAGTGTTAGTACTGATAGGTATGTGGTGATTCCTGCCATTTAGTTATCTTAGTTGTTTGAGGGTTTGATTGTGTGTACCTAACTTGATGTTACTCTCTACTGTCTTGCTTTTTCTTATCCTGTGGTTTGGTGCTGCCTGCCTTTTCATGGTTAAGTTGGGTGTCACTTTCTGTGTGCAGGATCCCTTGCAGAATCTTTTGTAATGGTGGCTTTGTGGTCACATATTGTTTTAGTTTCTGCTTATCATGGAAGACTTTTATTGCTCCATCTATTTTGAATGATAGCTTTGCTGGGTAGAGTATCCTGGGGTTGAAGTTATTTTCATTCAGTGCCCGGAAGATCTCACCCCATGCTCTTCTTGCTTTTAATGTTTCTGTTGAGAAGTCTGCTGTGATTTTGATGGGTTTACCTTTGTATGTTACTTGTTTTTTCTCTCTTGCAGCCTTCAATATTCTTTCCTTAGTTTCTGAACTTGTTGTTTTAATGATGATATGTCGTGGAGTAGTTCTATTTTGATCTGGTCTGTTTGGTGTCCTGGAGGCCTCTTGCATTTGTATGGGAATATCTTTCTCTAGATTTGGGAAATTTTCCGTTATTATTTTGTTGAATATATTACGCATTCCCTTCGCTTGCACCTCTTCTCCTTCTTCGATGCCCATGATTCTCAAGTTTGGTCTTTTGATGGAGTCAGTGAGTTCTTGCATTTTCTTTTCACAGGTCTTGAGTTGTTTAATTAATAGTTCTTCAGTTTTTCCTTTAATTACCATTTCATCTTCAAGTTCTGAGATTCTGTCTTCTGTTTGTTGTATTCTGCTGGATTGGCCTTCCGTTTTGTTTTGCAGTTCTGTTTCGTTCTTTTTTCTGAGGTTTTCCATATCCTGGCTGTTTTCTTCTTTATTGTTGTCTATTTTTGTCCTGAGTTCATTTATCCATTTATTCATTGTGTTCTCTCTTTCACTTTGGTGTTTATACAGTGCTTCTATGGTTTCCTTTATTTCTTCTTTTGCTTTTTCAAATTCTCTATTTTTATTGTCTTGGAATTTCTTGAGTGTCTCCTGTACATTTTGGTTGACCCTATCCAGTATCATCTCTATAAAATTCTCATTGAGTACTTGTAGTATGTCTTCTTTTAAATTATTCTTGTAGGCTTCATTGGGTCCTTTGGCATAGTTTATCTTCATTTTGTTGGAGTCTGGCTCTGAGTTTCTGTTCTCTTCATTCCCCTCTGGTTCCTGTACTAATTTTTTGCTGTGGGGAAACTGGTTTCCTTGTTTTTTCTGTCTTCCTGTCATTGTCCTTGGTGTTGTTACTGTCCCTGTACTGTGTGTAATTAAGTATTTTCTAGCTTGTAATAATAACAATGGTAATATTGAGAATGGAAGAGTGAGCTGAGATGGAAAGCAAGAAGTTAAAGAGAAGGGGAAAACAAATATACAGACAAGAGGGAGAAAGCAGAACAAGGTATCAGACAAGAGAGTTTCAAAGATATAAACAGGGAGTGTTAGTGTACTAATCGACAGTAAGCTGAACAGACAATAGAGTGACAGAGAGAGGATTGAAAATCAAAGATAAAAAATAAAAAATAAGTATATGAAAGTAATATCTATTTATAAAAATGAATTAAAATAAAATGGAAAATAGAAAATTAAAAAAACAAAAACAAAAACAAAAAACAAAAAACCTAAAAACTTCCAAGTTTATATGCAATGCAATTTCAGTCTTAATAATTTGGATGTCCGTCTCAGTCTCCAGTCCTGGAGTTGGTGCCTCAGATGTTGTTCTGTAGTTGTCTCATCAAAGGGGATGCATAAAGTAGAACAAAACTACACTCACCCACACACACAGAATATAAAAAAAAAAAAAAAAAGTCCCACCAAGTGTCCCCAGTTCAAATGCAATACAATTTCAGTAAGTTTTTCGGCTTGCAGGTGTAATTCGGTTGTTCTCTCATCAAAGGTAGGGAGAAAAAGAAAAAAAAAGCGTCTGGAGGCAGTTCTGAGAGTGGTATCTGCAACTGTGGCTTGCCTGCCTGCTGCTCTCAGCCTGTAGCTGGTGGCGTTATTTATGCAGATCTCTGGGGTGAGCTTAGCACTCACCTGGTCCCACAGGCTTTGTTTGCTCAGAGTTCTCCTGTGCGGGGGAGGGGGGCCTCTGCTACAGGCTTTTCCCTTTCCAAGCACTGGGAAAGGCGCCACTGCCCCGCGTTGTCAGGCCTGCGTGTTTATTTACAGTTCACGTGGGAAGTGGGTCTTCCCTCCTCTCACAAGCGTCCCCGCTCCTGGTTGCTGGCGCGCCCCGCTCCCGCCAGAGCCTCTCCGGCCCGCCTGGCTCGTTTATTTACAGTCCCGGGAAGGATTCCCTTCCCCCAATCTTCAGTGCTCAGGGCGCCCCACATTGGTGTTTTCTTTATAGCAAAATGTGACAAACAGTGGGCAGCCCCTTCTCCACATTCTCTGACATTTTATGCTCCACATAATCCCCAGGCTGAAGATGCCATTGAACAACAGAATTGACTCTTAAAGGAGAAAATGCAAAAGACAGCTGTGCCGCCAAGGCTCAGCTGGCAATGGGGTATGCACTTAAGATAGGCAGTGTGGGCTGTAAAGATGGTAATTCCTCAGAATGTTGTCGTCCATTTAAATTAAATGCTTAATGGTAAAGTTGGGGCTTAGGGAAGGAGACCCAAGTTCCTTGTAAGGAAATCTAAGCCATGATTCACTCTTCTCATCCTACATTTTTCACTCCTACCATCCATTCCCGTTTGTGATCCATAACAACACCCATGAAAAAGACCCTGTATGGATGAGCATCAAGGGCAGTAGCAAGTATTTATCAGATCTAAGAGTCTTCTAGTGGAGTCTGTAGTGTCTTTTAAGTGTAGGGTTATATCATTTGTAAATAGGGATGGTTTGACTTCTTTCTTTCTTTCCTATCTGTATCCTTTTATTTCTCTCGCCTTATTGCTCTAAGAATTCAAACACTACATTGACTAAGAGCAGAGATAGTGGACACCCTTTTCTTGTTCCTGATCTTAGAAGAAATGCTTTCAGCTTTCCCAATTCAGTATGATGTTGGCTATGGGTTTGTCATATATAGACTTTATTATGTTGAGGTGTGATTGATCCTTCTATTCCTAGTTTCTTGAGGGCTTTTATCATGAAAGGATGTTGAATTTTTCAAAGGCTTTTTATGTATCTACTGACCTGATCATACATTTGTATCCTCATTCTATTGATGTGATGAATTACTTTTCAATAAAAGTTTTGTTTATGTTGAACCATTCTTATATTCCTGGGATTAATCCAACTTGATAGAAGTGAATGATCTTTTTGATGGGATGTTAAAGTTGACTTGGACTTGCTAGTATTTTGATGAGAATTTTTTGCATCTATGTTTATCAAGGGTATTTGTCTAATAGCTTACTCTTTTTGTCACATTCTTGTCTGCTTTTGGTATCAGGGTAATATGGGCCTTGTAAAATGAGTTTGGAAGAATCCTCTGCCTTTTAGTTCTTTGGAATAGTTTTAGGAGAATTGGCATTAGTTCTTCAAAAGATTTATAGAATCTAACAATAAAACCATCCAGTCCCGGGATTTGCTTTGTTGGATGACTTTTTATTATTGATTCAACCTCATTACTCATTACTGATCTGTTGAGGTTTTCTGTGTCTTCATGGTTCAACTTTAATAGGTTATGTGTGTCCAGCAACTGATCCATTTTTTTCTAGGTTTTCAAATGAGTTAGCATGTTCAATAATAGTCTCTAATGATCTTTTGTATTTCTGTGAAAACAGTTGTAATGTCTCCTTTTTCGTCTCTAATTTTTTATTTGGATCTTTTCTCTTTTTTCTTAGTCTAGATAAACATTTATTGACTATTTTGTTTTATCAAAAAAAAAACCCTCCTTGTTTCATTGATCTTTTATATTGTTTTTAGTCTCTGCTTAATTTCTGCTCTGATCCTTATCCTTTTCTTCTATAATTCTGGGTTTTGTTTGCTCTTTCTAGGTCCTTCAGGCACATCGTTAGATTGTTTATTTGTCTATTTTCGATGTAGGCATTTATTGCTATACACCTCCCTCATCGTGTTAATTTGGCTATATTCCATAAGTTTTGGTGTGTTGTATTTCTATTTCCATTTGTTTCAAGAATTTTTTTTGAAATTGGGTCTCACTATGTAGCCCAGGCTGACCTCAAACTTTCTATCCTCTCACCTCAGCTTTCCAAGTGTTGGGATTACAGGCATGTACCAATATACCCAGCCCCAAGAAATTTTTAAAAATTTCCTTTTGGTTTCTTCACTGACCCAAAAGTTAAATCTCCCTGAATTTATAGTTTCTGAACTTTCTTTTGTTGTTAATTTCTAGTTTTATTCAATTGTGATCAGAGAAGATACATGATTTTTATTTATTTATTTATTTAATTTGTTGAGACTTGTTTTGTGGCCTAATATATGGTCTAGCTTGGAGAATGTTGCATGTGTTCAAGGAAAGAATGTGTACCACATAGTTGTTGGATGTAATGTTCTATAAATGCCTGTTAAGACCAGTCGGTCTATAGTATAGTTTAACTTTGTTGTTTCTTATTGAGTTTTTGTCTGGATGATTTGTCCATTGAAGAAAGTGAGGATGGTGAAGTTTCTCATTATTGTAGTATTAGATTCTATTGTTCCTTTAAAATGTAATCATATTTGCTTTATACTATTGGCTGCATTGGCATTTGATGCATGTACTATACAAATGGTATATCTTCTGTTGAATTAATCCCTTGATCAATAGTGATCTTTTTGTCTTTGTCTATTTTATTTGATGTAAGAATAGCTATAACTATCTTTTTCTACCCTTTCACTTTCAGTTTGTGTCTTTATTGCTGAAGCAAGTTTCTGTACATAGCATATTGTTAACTCTTGTTCTTGTTTACAATCATCCAGTCTTGTATTTTAGTTAGATAAGTCTGTTTACATTTCAGGTTATTTTAGATACATAAGGACTTATACCTATCATTTTATTAAATTTTTTAAATTTGTTTTTAATATTGCTTGTTCTTTTTTCCTCTCTTGTTCATTTTTGTGGTTTGTTGTATTTATAATGCTTGATTCTTGTCTATTTCTCTTGTATTGTCTACTTTACCAGTGGGCTTTATACTTTCACACATTTCATGATGGTAGTCATCTTTGTTTTGCTTTTGATATAAGATTCCCTTAAACATCTTTTACGAAGCCAGTCTGTTAGGGATGAATTCCTATTTTTGCTTATCCTGAAAAGCTTTTCATTTCTTCTTTGTCTCTGAAGTATACTTTTGCCCAATATAATACCCTTGGTTGAGTTATTTTCTTTCATAACTTGTAAGAAGGTGTGGTGTCATATCTTCTCTATGTCATCCCAATTGGTGATGTCATGCTCAATGGGGCACCTTAGGGTCAGGATGCCTTTTTTTTCTGGGCCTCATCACCTATGTCGGAGTCCTTCTGGCCCATGCTCACCAACTCCAGAATGGAATAGCTTCCACATAAAACAACAGATTAACTTTCTGGACACTGGTATATTTATCTTTAGACTTATCCTGTTCTTGTTAAATACCTTTGCTCATTATTTACAGAATATTCTCCCTAGCATGATTGGTTATGGACAGTTGTATTACCCAGGACTTCCTGATGGATGATTAATTTTCAACACTTCTTGCTCACTCTGGATGACACTTTTTTATCAATAGCATCATAGAAAAATACTTTATTTTGTCCATTAACTTTTTGATGATTTTATTATATTTTTGAATAAGCATACATTAATTATATGAGGTGATTTCATTGTAATAATTCCATACATGTGGACAGTGTACTTTGAACAGTTTACCGCCTCCATTATATTCCCATTACCCTCTTTCATTTCTCCCTTTTCAAACAGTGTTTGATGTATTTAATAGTCCTGGCTCTGGAGAGGGAACCTGACTGTCACACATTCTCCAAGTGTGCCTGAGTATCCTACAGAGGGTTCTAATCTTGCTTACCTCTGTCTTCAATTTTTTTTTCATCACAATCAGACCCAGAGTCTAGCACCTACTAGATTGTACCTTGAATTATTAACAGTTTGGGATGAAAGTAACAAAAGTCAAGAAATATGTAAATATTTTTGTATCTTTAAGATTATTTTGTATCTTTAAACTCATTCAATAGTTTTTCAAATACAGTGTTACTGCCTATTAGTCTTGCTTTTAAAAGCACAGGTCTAGGATTCAGGTGTCCTAGTCTTAAATTCTGAGCCTTTTGTTTGCTGAATATATAATCTTGAGCTGATTGTTTAGCCTCATTTTTACAATGCCACAAAAATGCCTCTGTTATAAGGTTACAATTCAGAGTGACAGTCTATGTGAAAGTGCATACCACAAAGTAAATTTACAACAAATTTATCTCTTATAATATTTCCTAAGCATCAACTTGAATCGATTATTGTGACAGAGGTTAGGTTTTGGTGGCCATGGTTGTTTAAGTGTGAATAAAGTCATCTACCTATTTGGGTGATCAACTCATCCCAGTTTCCCAGAAACTTGCCTGGTTTTAGCGCTGAAAGTCACATACCCTGGGCAAACCAGGATGATTGGCAATCCTACCCAGAATCTACATCTCCAGGTGAAATTGGAGTTCACAAATCTTTCCACGTCTACAATTCTATATGGAATGATCTCTATTATGATAATAAATTTAAAGACACATAAAATCTGCCAATATGTTTCATTAAAGAATGAAAGAGAAAAACTGCTGAGGCATATAGGGAGATCAGGAATTTGGTATATTTAAGGCATGGGAGGATTAAAGAAGTGTGTTATTTTATTAAGGCAGGTATTACTAAAATGTGTAAAGATGAGTATTTTTCTATCATCTATCATGACTAATTTAATTTTAAGTATCTTTCATGTATCCACATTAGCCACACAGGCAAAAACTTTAACCACAACTTCTCTGCTTTGCTTGAATGTATTGCTTCTCTCAGAATGCAAAATAATGGACGTCTGTCTGTAATAATGGGATTGTCACAACGCAATGTCTTACTTCACAAAGCTTACTCTACTGTCTTTCCTAAGAGGCTGTCATCAGAGAGTTTTCAGAGACTTTTTCATTATCTCCTAGGTACTGAAAAGTAGAACGCTCTCTCCGTTATCCCTATGACAATGGAGCTGCAGACCATAAACTTAGCTGAATTCTAGAGTTGATTTCAGACAGAGGTCTATCTGGCCTCTTCTGTTTTTATGTCATTCTTCTTGGTGTGTAGTACAAGAATTATAGTAAGTTGGCACTTTTAGTTACTCTTATTTTCATTGTCTATGTAAGTAATAAAGTTTGTAAATCTAAAAGTAGCTCATTTTATCTATTGCCAAATCAGCCAGGTCTTGCCTTAGCCCTGTGTTGTTTTGTGTCTGCTTGACTTTAAGGAGTCTTCTGTTTGGGGGCTCACTGTGTTGACAGTGCTAATAAATTAGGGACCCATCAAGGACTGGAAGCTGGTTCCTTACCATACTATATCCTATCAATATTTTCTGCAGCTGGATTTTGCATATTCTGGCCCTGGACTGCTATGTTTTCATCCCTGTGAAGTGTAGCCCACACACAGTCTTTCAGTTCCCAGAAATTTCAGTTTGAGATTTTCAAGAAAGTTTAGGAAAAGTGATCTAGCCTACTCACCTTAGCTGAGAAATAAGGGAGTAGGGTCTGAGAGGTACACATGGTAGCAGAGAAACCCATTCACATCACAGGGACATTGTGAGACTATGTTCAATGATTGCAAAATGTTTGTGCAAAATAATGGCAAAATGATGACAAGAAACATTTGTATACTTTATGAACCAGTAATTCGACTCTTAATTCCATGCAATACAAATGTGTTTATATATGCCTCAGGGAATACCATAGTAACAAGAATATCACAGCAGCATTGTTTTGGAATAGCAGTAAGGAATCCAAATGTCCACTAACAGTAGAATGTGCATATGAAATATGATATATAACTGAATACTATAAACCAATGAAAATGAATGACTAATGCTGTATACAACATAGGTGAATTCTCATGTATATAAAGTTCAAAATGAGAAAAATATTGATCTACGTTGTAGACATAAGGATACCTACCATTGCAATGAAGGGGTAGTGACTAGAAGAGAGAAGGAAGGATCTTGTTGGATGGTGGTAATGTTTAATTTTTAAAATCTTGGTAATAGTTTAATGGATGTGTTCAGTGTGTGAAAATTTGTCAAGTTGTACATTCATTATTTTGTGTAATTTTCCATATGTATATTTATTTAAAAATAGCTAAAACTGGGAGCAGCTCTACTTTTAGCTGCTCAGGAGGCTGTGACAGGAGAATTGCTTGAGGCTAGGAGTTTGAGGCCAGCCTGGGCACCACAGAGAGACCTTATCTCCTTAAAAAACAAACAATAAATAATAGCTGAAATGTGTGGAGTATTTATCAAGTGCCTAAGCAATAATTTGTATTAAGATATCATGTGTATTTCACATCTGTGATGAACAAGAGACTTTATAGACTGGTTTGCATAAATGATCTCATTTCATTTTTAAATTTCTCCAGGAACTTCAAATCCTACTGCCAATCCTAGTTTTCCAATCCCTAAGACTATTAATTTTTCCCCAAAGTATGTAATATTTTTAGTACCTGTAAGATTTAAATTTCTTTATATAGTGTATATAAGGATATATATTCTTCAGGAAGAATGCACACGTGAGGGCTAAGCAAGGTTGGGATGTCTATAAATTTTTAAATAAAACTTTATGAAGGAATAAGTTTAAATTCACAGGGAGTTGCAAAGATAGTACAGAGAATTCTTGTATACCCCTCACCAAATTGTTCCTAATATTGTCATCTTATAGTGCCATAGTACATTTGTCAAAACTAAACCCAACGTAGGGAAATAGTTCTAAACTCCAGCCTTCCACATTTGTCCACTAATGTGCTTCAGAATCCAATACAGGATTATGATATATTGTAAAAACTTTTGTAAATGTCACAATGCACCCCCAGCACAACGATATAAAATTAGAATGCAATACAGGATACCACACAGCATTCAGTAGGCATGTATCCCAGTCTCCTTTCCTCTGTACCAGTTTTCCTTGTTTCTCATGGTCTTTACAGTTTATCATTAATGTATATTAATTGTACAAAGGGATCTCATTGTGATATGACCTTGACAGTTTTGAGGAGTACTGGACAGTTGTTTGTTAGAATGCTCCTCAATTTAGGTTTACCTGATTTTTGTTTACTTGATTATATCAGGGTTATGAGATTTTTACATTTTTATCAGGATATACAGTTATCCACATGACATCACTAGTGACGTTAGCTTTGTTCAATTGTTTCAGGTAGTGTTTGCTAGATTTCTAACTACAAAGTTACCATTTTCGCCTTCCTGGGCTCTGTTCTTTTAGAATGAAGTCACTACATCAAACCCACAATTAAAGTGTATGTGTAGAGGGAGTTAAGCTTCACTTCCTGGAAGGGGAAGTATCTGCATATTGTATTTGAAATTCTTCTCTAAGAAAGGCTTGTGTCTTCTCCCACATTTAGTCATTCATGCAATCATTTCATTTTATCAGTAAGGACATGTGTATGTTTTAAATTTTATTTTACTATGTATATTATTTTATAATCCAATGCTATATTATTTATTTTCTTGCTCACGTTGTTCTACCCTTGGCCATTGGGAGGTCTTGTGGGATCTAGTGTCCTTTTGACATAACTCATCTGTGTTTTTGTTTTTGGGGGGAGCTCTTTAACAACTTTATTGAAATTTAAGTCACATGTCATTCAATTCACCCAATTAAAGTGTATAATCCAACATTTTAGAGCATGTTCACAGAGTTGTAAAACTATCACCACAATCAATTTTAGAACATTTTCATCATCCAAAATACACTCCATAATCATTAGTACTCATTCTCAATTTCTCTCCCTCTTCCCACCTATTGAAAGTGAAAGAACAAGAGACTTTACAGACTGGTTTGCATAAATAATCTCCCCCACCACTTGGCCCCAGGCATTCACTTGTCTACATTTTTGTCTCTCCATAAATGCCTATTATGTCTGTATGCATTCTGGATTTTCTTCCTTTTTAGTTTGATGTAATTCCATTTGTTTACTATTGCCTCCTTTTGAGGTCATACCAAAAAAATCACTTCTCAGACCAATATCACAGAGATTTGCACTATGATTTCTTCTAGTAATTTCATGTCTTACATTTAAGTCTTTAACCCATTTTGCATTGATTTTTTTCTATATGGTGAGAGATTTGTCTAATTCCATTATTATGCACGTGAATATCCACTTTTCCCAACACCATTTATTGAAGAAACTGCTCTTTCTCCCATTGTGGGTTCCTGGACCTTGGTCAAAAATCAGTCGACTGTAAAAGTGTGGATTTATTTCTGGGCTTTTTAGTCTGGTTCATTGGTCTATGTTTTTATGGAAGCACCATGCTATTTTGCTTTCTATAGCTTTGTAGTTTACTTTGAAAGCAGGTGGTGTAATGATTACAGCTTTGTTCAAGATTTATTTGGCTATTTGGGGTGTTTTGTAGTTCTGTACAATTTTAGGATCATTGTTTCTACTTTTGTAAAGACTGTCTTTTGTATTTTAATAGGGATTGCATTAAATCTATAGG
Organism: Castor canadensis; assembly: GCF_047511655.1. Lineage (NCBI taxonomy): Eukaryota > Metazoa > Chordata > Mammalia > Rodentia > Castoridae > Castor > Castor canadensis. The sequence continues at coordinate 93,472,394 of NC_133405.1, forward strand.
TTGCTTTGAGTATTATGAACATTTTAACAATATTTAATTCTTCCAGTCTGTGAATGTGAGATATCTATATTCCATTTATTTTGACTTCTTCAATTTCTTTCATCACTTTTTATAGTTTTTAGTATAGAGATCTGACACCTCACTGATCAAGTTTATTTTTAAGCATATTAATTTTTGTAGCTTTTGCAAATAGGATTGCCTTTTAATTTCTTTTTTATATAGTTCACTATTGATGCATATAAATGCTACTGGCTTTTGTATGTTGCTTTTGTATCCTACTACTTTACTCAATTTGTTTATTAGATCTGGTAATTTTGGTCAACTCTAAGGTTTTCTTTATATAAGATCATGCTGTCTGCAAACAGGGACAATTTCAATATTCCTTTCCAACTTGGAAGGCTTTTGTTTCTTTCTCTTGCTTAATTTCTCTGCCTAGGATTTCCAGTACCATGTTGAATTGAAGAAAGTGGACATTCTTGTCTTGTTCCCAATGTCAAAGAAAAGCTTTTCCCCATTCAGGATGATAGCTGTGGGTTTGTCACTCATGGCCTTTATTGTGTTGAGGTACATTCCTTCATTCATGATATGGTTTGTCCTCCAAAGGGTCATGTGCTGGAAACATGGTCCCTGATGTAACAGTTTTGAGAGGTGATGGATCTTTAGAGGTCAGGTCTACATTAATTCCTTCCTTTGGAAGGTCTACATTAATTCCCACCAAATAGTTTTTTAGGACTGAGTTAGTTCTTATAAGAGCAGATTGTTATGAAGGGAGGCCTCCTCATGCGTGTGACCCCTTCTGCATGTCTTTGGCTCCCTTCCTGCTTCTATACCATGTTGTATAGAACATCATCAAGGTGATAGCCCCATGCTGCATAGACTCTCCAGCCACCAGAAGCACAAGCCCAACAAACCCCTCTGCTTTATAAGTTACCCAGACCCAGGAATTTTGTTATAACAACATAACATTGACTGAAACAAAAATTTGGTATTGATCAGTAGGGTGTGGAAGCAGCTTTGCAATGTGGTAGTGGGCAGAGGTTGGAAGAATTTGGAAGAACAGGCTTTGAAAGGCATGTGTTGCTGTAAATGGAGAATTATGGGAAATTATGGTGAGAACTCAGAAGATGAGAAAACTGGGGAAGAGCTAGAGGTGCTTAGAGATTGGCTAAGTAGTTGGACAGTAAAGGCCAGGCTGATGACTGTCAAGTGCAATTGAGGACTATCCTATTGGAAATTGGCATCCAGGCCACCTTTATCACATCTTTGCAAAGAACATGGCTGCATGACCTGTTCCATGCCTCAGGGCTTCATGAAAGGCTGTATTTAAGAATGATGAAAAACTGGAGAAAGAAATTTCCAAATATCAAAGTGTTCAGGCTGCTTGCTACTTGGTTACTTTTAACCACTTATGCTCAGATAAACATGGGAAGGAATGGCTTAAAGATAGACTTTATGATAAAAGGGAAGCAATAAAGTAAAAATTTGGAAAATTCACAGTATATCCAAAGAAAGAACAAAATAAAGTCACCTAAGTGTGTGACACCCAGTGATTAATTGCTAAAGATATTAGCATGGATAAAAGGAGTCAGGTGCTAGTCTTCAACACAATTGGAGGAAGGCTCTTCCATCACAGGTCCAGAGGCCAAGGAAGGCGGAGTAGTTTCAGGAAATGGGCCTGACTCACTCTCCATGGGCTGGCTGCCCAGGGCTGCCCTAGCCCTCTGTTCCTGCCATCTAAGACAGTGATTTACAGGTGCTCCAGCCATGCTCAGATAGACACAGGTGTAGTTACTGCTGTTGCTGTGCATGAAGCAAATGGTAGACCTTGGTAGTGTCCAACTGGTGCTAATTCTGCAGGCATGCAGAATGCAAGAGTTATAGAGTTGTGGTGGTGTTCAGTAAGATTTCAAAGGAAATGAAGGGTAGAGAGAGGCCTGGATAGGGGCAGAGCTGCTTCAGAGAAGCCTCAATCATGTGATGCCTAGAGGAACCATGGGAGTGGAAGTGCAGCTAGAACATCAGGATGGTAGAGTGTGCCTGGGGAAAAGCCACAAGAATCAGTGTGCAACGCAAAGCCATGAGGCAGGGCCACCTGAAGCCTTGGGAGCTTTGAGATTTCTGCCCTGCTGGGTTTCAGTCTTGCTGGAGGCCTATGACCCCTTTCTTTAGACCTATTTCTCCCGTTGGGGATACAATGTCCTATTCTATTCTGTGCTCTGAATGTTCCATGCTTGTTCTACCATGGTACTTTTGAAGCATGTAAGTAGGTTTTTTGTATTTCACAGGCTCACAGTTGGACGGAGTTTGCCTTGAGTCTCAGATGAGATACCATGCTGTGATTATTATTATTATTACTTTTGAATAATCCTGGAATGAGCTAAGATTTTGGGGACTATTGACTTGGAATGAATTCACTTTGTATTGTCTGAAAGACATGAAACTTGAGGACCAGAAGCAGAATGCTATGGTGTCCCCCACATTGCCATGTGCCAGAAGCCTGGTCCCAATGTAACAGTGTTGACAGGCATTATATCTTTAAGAGATATAGTAGAAAGTTTGCAGGTCACAGGAGCACTACCATCAAAAGTGATACATGTAGTTCTGCAGGACTGAGTTAGTTCTTATGACAGCAGATTGGTATAGAGCAAGAAACTTAGCATAGGCAGCTAGGTAGACATGAATAGGAATGAGGAAATACTCCATTCCCTCTTCTCAGAGGTAGAGTCAAAACCCCAGATGGCCTACACCCTATATCCTGCTTATCAAGCACACTTCTCAAATCAAGACTAAGCACATACCTTGAGGGGCATTAATAACACTATATGACCTTCCACTGTAGCACTAAACAGGGAAGGGCAAAGGGATCAAAGCACAGGCATCTGCCCTCACCTTCTCAAAAGTGCAGGTGAATGACTTCCCATACCCAGGGTACCACTGTGCAGTTAAAAGGAGAGGCCCTCCAATTTTGGAACACCTAGTACTCCTGCCCTATTGGATAATAAGAACTCGAAGCCCTGACAACTTCAAGGCAGTCCTTATCCAAAATGACTGCTCCATGTCTTAGATGTATTTTTGCTTTGCTAATAAGCCACTCCTTGCTTTCTTCCTACTGTTTGTAGTTCTTTTGCTGCACTTGGAGTAGTGTCTAGTTGCACTTGAACAAACAAGGAACATTCTATCCACAAGTGACAAGACCATCCACATTCTTGGGGCTGTTTTCTTGTGGCCAGTTCCCTTTCTGCTTCTCTGCCTTGTGATTCAGCCAGGGAAACTTTGCCAGAATGCAGACTTCATTCTATTTGAACCCTTCAGTCACCAGAATCATAAACCAAATAGAGCTCTTTACTTTGTAAGTTGTCTAGCCTCAGGTATTGTATTAAAGTGACCCAAAATAATGATATTTTAGATACCTAATTTATTGATTTTTTTGAATAATGAAAGGATATAGAATTTTGCCAAATGCCTTTCTGTATCTGTTGAAATGATAAAATGATTTTGTTCTTTATTCTGTTAATATGATGTATCACGTTTATTGATTTGCATAGTTTACCCATTCTTGCGTCACTGGCATGCATCACACTGAATCATAATGAATAATGTTTTTAATGTACTGTTAAATTTGGTTTGCTAGTATTTTGTTGAGAATTTTTGTATCTTTGTTCATCAGAGTGTTATAGGCTGGTAGTATCTATTTTGTTGTTGTTGTTGTGTCCTTGACTGCTTGTGGTATTAGGATAATGTTGGCATTGAAGAATGAATTTGAATTTGGAGATATTCTCTCCTCTTCAGTTCTTTGAAATAATTTGCAGAGAATTGGTATTAACTCTTCTTTAAATGTTTGTTACAATTCAGCAGTGAAGCCATGAGGTAATGCACTTTTCTTTGACGAGTGACTTTTTATTACTGATCCAATCACTGTCATTATTAGTCTGTTCAGATGTTCTCTTTATTAGTAATTCAGTCTTGGTAGTAAAACAGGTCTTTTCAGGGGGTAGGTACCAGTGAGAGGGGAGGGGGAAAGGTATAAGGAAATGGCGAATGAGGGTGAATATGGTGGATGTACTTTGTATCCATATATATGAGATATATATATGTGAAAATAGACTAATGAACCCAGTCAAAACTGTCTAAGAAGGAAGAGGGGGAATAATGAGGGAGAACAATGGAAGGGGTGAGTGTAACTAAGATATATTGTAAGCACATATGTAAATATCACAATGTATCCCTGTGTACAACTATTATATGCTAATAAAATAACAATTCAGTCTCGGTACATTATATACATCCAGAAATTCACACATTTCTTCTAGGTTATCCAATTTGTTCACATATAATTATAATAGTCTTTTATGATCCTTTCTATTTCTGTGGTATCTCTTATAATGTCTCTTCTTTCATGTCTGGTTTTTTTAACTTGAGTCTTCTCTCTCTTTTCCTGAGTCTAGCTACAAGTTTGTCAATTTTGATTATCTTTTCAAAAAACAAATTCTTCTCTCTGCCAACCTTTTGTACAGTTTCTCTAGTTGGTATTTAATTTATCTATACTCTAATGTTTATTATTTCCCTCTTTTTACCAATTTTTGGTTTGTTTTTCTTGTTTTTCCAGTTTCTGGAAGTAGAATGTTAGCTTGTTTATTTGAGATCCTTTTTATTTTGTTTTATTTTATTTTTTGAGGCAGGGTTGCACTATGTAGCCCAGGCTGGCCTCAAACTTTCCATCCTCCTGCCTCAGCCTCCCAAGTGCTGAGATTATAGACATATGCCACCACAGTCAGCTCGCTTGCTTTGCTTCCTTCCTTTCTTTCCTCCATCTCTCCCTCCCTCCTTCCCTCCCTTCCTTCCTTGCTTCCTTTCTTTTTTGATTTAGACATTTATTGCTACTAACTTCACTCTTAGAACTGCTTTTGCGTGATCCCATAGATGTTAGTATGTTGTTTCTCCATTTTTACTTGTGTCAAGAAACATTTTAATTTCTTATCAACTCATTAGCTATTCAGGAGCATGGTATTTAATTTCTATATATTTTCAAAGTTGCTAAAATTCCTCCAGTTATAGATTGCTTTCTAGCTTGGGAACAGTTTCTGTAAAGGTGGAATACTAGGGTAGTTTACATGATGAAGGATGCATAGCTATTCTGCTGGCACAGAGTTGGCTTCCCCACTGGGCAAGACCATCCCAAGGACCTGCTTCTTGGGGAGCAGGATGCCACATGGACTTTAGCACTGGAGTCTCAGTTGTCCTGCTAGGCCTGGGATTGGGGCACTGCAGTCAGTGGGATGGGGTAGATGGAGTGCCTCTGAGGCAGCTTGCTTTCAGAGGGTAGGGAGCTGTAGTTGTCTTGTTAGGCCTGGGATTGGGGCACTGCAGTCAGTGGGATGGGGTAGATGGAGTGCCCCTGAGGCAGCTTGCTTTCAGGGGGTAGGGAGCTGTAGCAATTCATTTGAGAAATGATGCAATGATAGCAGAGTCTCAGGGATGGAGAGGCAGTGGCTATTAGCTCCCAAGGCAGGGTGTACTCTAGCAGTGACTCCAGTTTCAAAATGGTACTAGGAAATACCAGCTTGAGTCACTGTGGGGCTTTGTATGGGCTCTTTCAGTACAGTAATGCAGCTTTGTGCACACTAGGCAGCTTACTAAACTGGGCTTAGTGCCTGTGAGGATTACAGAAGTCCTAATGGGGGCCTCCTTATTTCTCTCCCACAGGGAGTTGATGCCAACTATGAAGACAGAGTGGTACAGACAGGGTGGCTTGATCCTTTATCTCAAGTTCTGTGCTTCACCATTCCCTTGCTGTACTCCAGAAGACTCCTTTGGATACTGTAATCAAAATGTAGCTGTCTGTTCATTGTTTTGGTCTTTTTTGTGTGGAAGAAATGAACATTAGGCATCTCTAGTTAGTCCTCTTGCTGACTTTGTTTTTAAAGTACTTCCTCACTTTCTGGTACAAGAAAAAAAACCTCAGGTTCATTTTCTGTTTCCCAGCCCGGTCCTGGAATCAACTACTTCTCCTGAGTCTTGGTTCCTTTTATTGGAGAAGTTATTTAGAAACCAAGATATAGGTGTTAGGTTTGCTAATTGTTATTGAGGGATCATTTCCTAGCCTTATCTGCAAACACAACTAGGTAATATATTTTTTCTGTATGCCAACTCATGTAAACATGCATATCTTTAATTGTCTTTGTATTTATCCATCTGTATATGTATTAAGCTAAACATGATTTCTTACTAAAGTTTCTGACTCCAATCCTAGAAGCACATGTTTTGTTCTAACATATTTTTCTTGCTTATCTGTAACTTCCCTTTCTGATGATAAGAAGTTAGGCTATCACTGTCCACAGTCTATTTACTTATTTTCTCATTCCCAGTATGCAAGTAGAGGAGTTTCAGAATTGTTAACCCATACCATGATGAGAAAAGAAATTTACTACCTAGATTACATCATGTTCATAGAGTTCCTTTTCCCTTTAGTTTACAGTTTCCAGTCAAATCGCACTTTTCAAAAAACACGTAGACAAGCTCTCCCTTTTCCACCCTTTACATGGTTATTTAGGTGATTTCATCCTTTTGCATGCTTCAGTTCTCTTTTCATCTATCATAAAATGAATGATTATATAATACATTTGTAATAATATAGATTCATTTGTTGTGGCCTATATTTCATCAAGGGATCTTTGTACATTCTGGTTAACTTTTTTTTGGCAATACTGGGTTTGAATTCATGGCCTCATGCTTGCTAGGCAGGAACTCAACCACTTGAGCCATTTTGTTTGCATATATTGAAGTTCACTCTTTATGATGTAGAATTGTGTTTTGACAAACATTCTTTTTATTTTTTTAATGTTTTATTTATTTTTTAAATTTTCTTTTTAATATTTTTTATTGTTGTGCTGGGGGTACATTGTAGCATTTACAAAAGTTCTTACAATATATCAAATATACCATAGTTGAATTCACCCCCTCCATTCTTCTGCTTTTTCCTCCCTCCCCCTCATCTTGCAATAATTTCAACAGATCTCATTTTTCCATTTCCATACATAATCTAAATACATACATTTAAATACAGTATTTGCACCATATTTACACTCCTACATCCTTTCCTCACATCCTCCTCCTCACTGGTATCAAGCCCCCTCCAGACAGGACCTGTTCTGCCCTCTTGTTCTCTGATTTTGACAAATATTCTTAACCTTCTTAAATTTATTAAGATTTGTTTGTGGCCCAATTTATAATCTATTCTGGAGAATGTTCCATACAATTTAGAAGAATGTGTGTTTTACAGCTGTTGAATTAAATGTTTTGTAGATGTCTGTTAGGTCCACTTGGCCTGAAGTGAAGTTCAAGTCCAATGTTTCCTTATTGATTTTCTGTCATTCTGTGTATTGTTGAAAGTCAGGTAATGACGCTCTCTACTATTATTTTATTGCAGTCCATATCTCCATCAATGTTTGCTTCATATATTCAGGTATTTTGATGTTGGGTCCATCATGTGCTTGTAATTGTTATGTCCTCTTGATAAGTTGACTATTATTATGATGTAATGATCTTCTTTGTCTCATTTTGGTTTTTGACTTAAAGTCTACTTTATCTGAGATACAGTTATCTCTACTCTTTTTTGTATGATCGAGTGAATAAAGGAATGCCACAAAATGTTTCCTGCGCTGGGGAACAGTGTACTGTGTCATAAGAGGTAGCCTAAGTATTTGCCTAGTACCTCAGTAAAGGAGGAAAGAGAGAGAGAAGGAGAGAGAGAGAGAGAGAGAGAGAGAGAGAAAGAAAGAGAAAGAGAGAGAATTTCTATGTATTTATGTAGCCCAGCCTAGCTTTAAACTCAAGATATTCCCACAGGTACGTCACCCATATTTTCCAATAAGCTGATTTTTTTTTTGGCAGTACTGGAGTTTGAACTCAGAACTCTGTGCTTGGTAGGCAGGGGCTCTAAAACTTGAGCCATGCCACCAACCCTCTTTTTCAGGTAGGGTCTTGCTTTTGCCCTCGAAAGCCTGGACTGCAATCCTCCTACCTATGCCTCCTGTGTAGCTGGCATTATTTGGTTGAGATAGGGTCTCACTAACGTTTTGTTGTGGTTGGCTTCAATCTCCATCCCTCGAGTAGCTGGGATTACAGTTGTGAGTCACTGAGCTGGGCCAAATAAATTGACTTGAAAGATTAAAAAGAAGGATCAATATATTCATTGTGGGGTAAATAAAAACATTTTGTAGACTTTCTTACATCTACTGTTTGTATTCTGAGTATATATGATGAGGGAGCACCCTATCTTTTAATGGTTAGAGCCTTTAAATATCTTAATCTGATTATATTTGAGAGTCAGAAGTGAATATGATGTAATCCTCTGTCCTCAGGGCAGCTCCTGTGGAAGAGACACCCAGACACACAGTAATTAATGTTGAGATATAGGGGGTCTGTAGGAAAGATTGGTGTGGGAGTTCTGAGGAACACATTCCCCTTAGGAGGAACAGAATACTCAAATAGGAGCAGGGATACAGGATGGGGAACAGAGAAATCAAACGTTGAACGGGAGGGAGTGATGGCTGAGTAAAGGGTAGCAATCAGAAAAGAGAAGCTACAAGGAGGAGAATGGAAAGTTGGAGGTAGGGAGGGGGAAGGGACAGACTGGCAGGAACGGAGACCCCCTCTGGAGGCGGAAAGAGGCAAGACCACTTCCGGCCAGGGAGGGAGGGGGTGGAACAGGCTCAGACCTGAGGAGAGGCTTGGAGAGAGCAGACGCCTTCTGGGCTCAAGAGGACGAGGTGAGCTGAGGCGCCCAGCTTTAGTGAAGACCCTGCGGGGGCTTCTTGGTGCCTGACTCCATACGGTCTCAAGGTTTGAAAACAAACCTTCTGGGGATTCGGGATCGAATCCGCATCAACGTGGTCATTTGTAGAGGATCCGATTCTCGTGGGAGAAAGGAGGGGGCGGAATCTTCTCTGGGCTACAGAAAGGTCTGGACTCGGTTCGGGTGGTGGAAAGGAAGGATGCAGACCTGATTGGGATTGTAGAAAGGAAGGATCGAGAAACTGTTCCTGTAGTAGCAAGAAGGGAGGAGGAACCAGCTCGGGAAAGAGATAGGAGACATCAGGACCCTGTTCAAGCTGGAGAAAGGGGGCAGGACCCGGTTTGGGCTATAGAAAGGAAGGATTGGTATCGAGAAAGGAGGAGTAGAATCCTTTTTAAGGGCGAAAGGACCAGGCTCTGAAAGAAAGGAAGGGCTAGGATCCAGTTGGTTTTGGTTTGAAAAAGGAAGGGACAGAACCTGGCAAGTTGCGAGAGCAGGGAATGCACAGAAGGTTAATACTGTTGGATTTGGGGGTGGGGTATTCATGTTGCAGAAAGGGCGGGCCCGGGCACTTGCAGACGTGGAAAGGGGTGGGGGGAGTTGTGTTGGGGAAGGGGCGGTGCAGAGAAGTACTGCAGACCGGGATGGGGGAGGTGGGGGGGGAGGGGGCTTAATAAGAGAAGGGGAGGTGCGGAGAAGTACTGCAGAGCGGCGGGAGAGGACAAGTCGAAAAGGGGCGGTGCGTGGCAGTACCGCAGAGAAGAGGTGGCGGTGTTGGGGAAGGGGCGGTGCGAAGCGGTACTGCAGAGCGGAGGGAGTGGGCCGATGTTGGGGGAAGGGTTGGACTGAGATGTGATGCAGTTAGAAGTAGGGGGTCAAGGGTGGGACCGAAATGTTTTGTTGTTTCGAAAGCATGGGGGCATATGTCGGAATGAGATGGTCAGACAGGCGCTGCGACCAAGGCGCATGCGCACTGAGGGACTTGACGAACAGGCTCTGGGCTCCTTTGGGAAAGCGGTGGGCCTGAAGGGAGCCTCTGTTCGCTGCGCATGCGCACTATCATGTTACGGTGCGGTAGGGGGCGTCCGTAGGTGCTGGGGTACAGTTGCCATGTTGGAAACAGGAGGAGCTGGAACTCAGAAACCAGATGGCTTGGGTTTCTAGGTATGAGAACCCAGGAGCTGGAAGGTTTGGGGTCAGGTTAGGTAAGCTCCCCCAACTTTCAAATTAGGCAAGACTTTTGAATCTCCCTCTCCCTCATTCTCCCCTAACAGGCCTATTTCACTAAGGCTTGCTGTTTACCTGGCCTCCCAAAAAGATGGATAGAAGAAACGACTATGGTTATAGGATACCCGCGTTCCAGGTGAGGCCTCACTGCATTCTCAATAGTTAATCTGCCCTATCCCGAGTTTACTTACTGCTCTTGAGCCCACTACCCTGCCTATATAGTTGCATAATTCCCTGCCTAACCTGTCTCAGTCCTCCTTTGCATAATGGAGAGGGAGGAGAGGAAATACTGCCTAACTATATTCCCTGCTCCCTTCCTCTTTCCCCACCCACTTCAGTCACACACTGCTCAAGAAAGGGGAGGCCTTCATGGAAAGGGGTGGGTAGAGGGAGGCCAGATGGCCCAGAGAATCATAATCCTAAGTATGTAGGGCCCTCTGCCTCCCCCTGGGAGCCTGGGGCTTCCCTTCTCTCCAGATGTAAAGACTGAGACCACAGAAGAGGACAGTGTCTTGCTGATGCATACCCTGTTGGCAGCAACCAAGGATCCACCTATTGTCAACCGGCCTAAGAAAAGCAAGACCAAGAAGACCCCTATTAAGGCTATTACCAAGGCCACACCTGCTGCCCCTCCAGTTCCATCTGCCAATGAGATTGCGACCAACAAGTCTAAAATAACCTTGCAGGCTTTAAACCTACCATTCCTTACTCAGATGAACCAGCCTTCAGCTACCACTGAGGCAGCCAATATTCAGACTTTTTCAGTTACTTCTCAGCCTAAGAAACCCAACAAAACAAAGAGAGTTAGTTCCAAGGCATCTCACGGCTCCCAGTCCCCAAATGGCAGTGAGGGTGTCATTACACAGCTCAAGGCACCCTTGCAGGCCCTGAACCTACCAGTCACCTCACAGACTATCCAGGCTCCAGTTGCCAGTGAGTCAGCCAGTTCCCTGGCCTTGATAGCCTCCACCAAGCCCAAGAAAGTTTCCAAGGCTAAGAAGGCTGCCAGTAAGGCCATTGCTTGTGCCACTGAGATCTCACTGGTTTCAACTGCCACCCACATAGCTACTAACCAAGGCCAAACTGCCAACGAGACAGCCAATAACCAGGCCACAGCAGCCTCCATCCGAACCAAGAAATCTTCCAAAACCAAGAAGACAACTGCTAAGGTCACAAATACTGATGTTGAGCATCTAGAGTCCCCAAATACCATGGAGGCAGCTAGCAGACAGACTGAGGTCTCAGCAGCTCTCCGGTCCAAAAAACCCAAGGGCAAGAAGGTTGCCAATAAGGGCTCAAATTCTGCCAATGAGATCTCTGAGGCCCCATCTGCTATTCAAATGGTCACAAACCATGCCCTTTCCGTCACCGTTCGGATCAGGAGAGGGTCCAGGGCTCGAAAGGCTGCCACCAAGGCTCGGGCAACTGAAAACCAGACCCAAATTGCTGACCAAGGGGCCCAGGGCAAGATAGCTACCTCTCAGACAAGCATAAGTGCCCTTGAGACTCAGGTTGCTGCTGCTGTCCAGGCCTTGGCAGATGACTATCTGGCTCAGTTGAGTTTGGAACCCACAACTAGGACCCGGGGCAAGAGGAACCGAAAGGTGAGATCTGTGACATCATCCTTTGTTTTACTTTTCCCTTCCTGTCCTTGTAGTTTGTTCGTTTCTTCTACTGAACCTTTTTACTTTGAGCTAGTCTCTGTGTTCAGATAGGCAATGAGAAGAATGTGATATAGTTTGTCTTCTAGTAGTTCACAGATTCATAGGGAGATAAGATATCTGTATACTTAGCTACAACTTGTACATAAATCACCTTGTATATTTGCATAGTAGTTACCACATGCCAGGCTTTGTGTTTATATATATTTACACAGGTAATGCTTTATGTCCTGAAAATAACTGACTAACTAGTGACTATAGGTCCAGTTTTGCAGATAAGTCACAGAGGAATGAAGTATACCAAGGAGTATAGATAGCAAAGTCCAGTGGTGGCCAAAGAAATAAGAGGAGCCTCAGGCCCTGCCTTTGGACTGTTCCTGTCCTAGCAGGGGAATGAAACTTCTGCCTGGAAGATAGTAAAAGAAAAGCCCAGGACTCAGGGTGACCCTGGCTTCTGTAGGATCAGCCCCATGACAGGCGAGGGTTTAGCGGGACTTTCTGGGGGAGGCAGCCATCTCTTTTCACCTGGTGACTCTGGACCTTCTTTCTTTTTGATGATGAAGTCTAAGCACACAAATGGGGAAGAGAGAAGTGGCAGTAATTACAGGCGGATCCCTTGGGGCCAGAGGCCTTCACCACCCCGAGATGTGGCCATTTTGCAAGAAAGGGTAAGAATCCATTGCTACCCAGTCTTTGTTCTTCTTCCTCTTCCTTGCCATTCTTCCAAATTTTCTGCCATTATATTGATATTGCCCCATCTGTTTCTCTTCTCCCAGGCAAATAAGTTGGTGAAATATCTGTTGGTTAAGGACCAGACAAAGATCCCCATCAAGCGCTCAGGTAGTGTCCTACCAATCATCCTTGAACTCTCCTCTCCACTTCCCTCTCCCTCCGTGGCCCAGGGAGAACCTTTACCTTTATGGCCTCTTTCTGTCATATCTCCATCTCTGCCCTCCTCACACATCACCATGGCTGGCACCTCCCAATAACCTAGTTCAGGACTCTGGCTGCACTGACCCCACAGAGCTAGCAAACACCCCAGCTTTGCGGCCTCTGCTCAGCCTGGCTTCCCCTACCTTTTCATTCCTGCAGACATGCTGAAGGATGTCATCCAAGAATATGATGAATATTTTCCAGAGATCATTGAACGAGCAAGCTACGCTCTGGAGAAGGTGAACGGCAGTCTTGGGGGATGGGCACATTGGGGAAGCCATGAATGGAACAAAGATGTACAATGGCCCTTTGGGGGGGGGGACCTGTTAATATAGCCCCATCGCTGTGCAGATGGGCACACAGTAGCCTAGGCAGGGATGTAGACCAGCCATGGGTCACACAGTAAGTCAGTGGTGAAAGCACAGCTCAGACCCAAGTACCTGCCTTAGTCCTGGCTTCTGTCAGCTGCCACACACATCTCATGTATTTCAGATATTCACCCCCGTCTTCTTAGATTTCACTAATCACAAAGATGATGTTGATGACGTTGTAAATTTGTTGCATGTTCATTAAGTGCTGGGTACTCAGCTCATGCTGTATGTGCATTATCTCACCAATTCCCCCTACCAAACCCCTAGGCATGGGGGAGCTGCAGGATTCCTGAGAAGCTTATTGATATGTATGTTGAATTTTGTGATCTCACAGACTATTCTTTTACTTGGCAGATGTTCCGAGTCAATCTGAAGGAAATTGATAAGCAAAGTAGCTTGTATATTCTTATCAGCACTCAGGAGTCCTCTGCAGGCATACTGGGAACGTAAGCTGGGAAAGTGCTGGGGCGGGAGAGGGCTTCTGCTTTCATCCACTGTACTGTCCCTTCCCTGCCCTCTCTCCCCACGTCCTCTCAGAGGGTCAGGAAAGACAGGGACTAAAAAAAAGGCCCTGCCTCAGCTCCCACACATGGTTGGAGTCCTGCAGGCAGTAGTGGTACCAGATTATGATTGACCAAAGGGTGTAGAAGCATGAGATAGGGCATTCCTGTTGTCAGGTTTGCCTTTTTTCCAGAAGCTTCCCAGGAAAGCAGGCTTATTGTTACTTGTCTCTTTGTACTGAGTGCCAGGCCTGACTTTGGTAGAGCGCTTCTCAAGGGAGGGAGGGCTTCTTGGTGTGGATGGACCATGATGCTTGAAGAGCAGGAGTGTCACTGGGCTCTGACCTCGGGGCTGAGGACTCTGGGAGAGAAAGACAGGACTCACATTGACTGGGTGCTTATGTAGTACCTGGTTGACAGGTGTTCTTCTGTCTTCTCAGCAACCTGGGTGGGGGTAGGATGTGGTTTTCCTGTTTTACTGAATGGAAGCGTCTAAGTACCTAGCCTTGGGTTACATAGAACTGGAAGTATAGACTCGGCAGACTTCTCTCATATCTGAGGAATCTGGGAGAGGCTAGCCTAGTGAGCTGGCTGGTGTGTCTTGCAGATGGCTCCTGGACATAAACCTCCTGTTCGTCCTATTATTCCCTTAGGACCAAGGACACACCAAAGCTGGGTCTCCTTATGGTGATTCTGAGTGTCATTTTTATGAATGGCAACAAGGCCAGTGAGGGTAAGTGGCTGGGCATACAGCTGAATGGGTGTCCGTGGTCTGAATTCCACATGCTCATTTTCTGTCTCTGTCTCCTCTTGCCTCCCCTTGCAGCTGTCATCTGGGAGGTGCTGCGCAAGTTGGGGCTGCACCCTGGGTATGATTGGGCTCTCTCAGCGCTTGCTGTTCGTGTTGTCCTTTGGCAAGAGAGGACGGTCCCAGGATTGCATCAGCCTGGTGGTCTGGTGGCCTGGGTGGGGGGTGCTGACCTTGGGTGGGTGGGGAAATGTTCTGAACTCTTGGCTTCTTTTCCCTCTCATGTCCTTTGTCTGTTCTAAGACAGACCTTCAGGGATCCCTGACAAAGAGCTATCTGGCCTCTGCTGTTTGCTTCTTGTGGCTATGTGCTCACTACTTTCTTCGCTTCGTTGAGACTGCCCCATGTGCTAGAGAGGTCTCTTCCATGTTGGGAAATGCCTTTGCTATCATCTGGGCAGTTCTGGTCAGTGTTGATGGGTTATTTTTCCTATTGCCAGGGTGAGGCATTCGCTTTTTGGGGAAGTGAGGAAGCTTATCACAGACGAGTTTGTGAAACAGAAGTAAGTGTTGTTTTTATTCTTTGGCCCTGAAACATTCGGGGTCTGGTTCAGAAAGTGTGTAGTCAGTGGCTTTCTTAAACTGTCTCTAGAGGCATAGACATTCTTGTCCTTGACCTGAGTCCTGTCTAAAGTTTCCATGAATGGACTTGTCTAGGACTGGCCATACCAAACACAAGGCCTGTGCATTGGGGTGTGCTCAGAGCAGGGGGCCCGAAGAATGGCTCCTCTGTTTACAACACACCCAAAAGGAATCTGGGGTTACTCCTCACAGTGGGCAGGATACATTGGCCTTCCTGTGACATCATGCCCTATATATGTACCCCAAGTAACTTTTGCACAGGGCTGATGGGAAATGAATCAGTATTGGAGACCATGAACTATGTGTGATGAGTCTGAGACTGGAGGGTCTTGGAAATCTTTCTCCAGATGCTGTTTAATTGGTTATTATTAGTATTTTTTTATTTAGAGGAGGTTGCCCTCTGGGGCCTGGTGGTTAAATAGGTTTGCTCATTTAGAAGTAAGAAGTAAGTTTTGTTTCCTCTTTTCAAGGTATCTGGAATACAAGAGGGTCCCTAACAGCAGACCACCTGAATATGAGTTCTTCTGGGGTCTGCGCTCTTATCATGAGACTAGCAAGATGAAAGTCCTCAAGTTTGCATGCAAGGTAATATACGACTAAGCTTTGCATTATAAGGGAATTGGGATGGCCCTGGCTGTGCGCAGTGATAGAAAGGTACAAGGCAACCTGAAGTTCACGTATAAATACATAAAGCTTCATTAATGTCCCAGAATGCTGCGAGATACATATTTTATATTGGCCCATTCATTTTCATTAATCAGTTCAGGCTACCATTGCAAAATACCATAAACTGAATGGCTTAAAAAACAGAAATCAATTTTTCTCACAGTTCTGGAGGCTGAGAATCCCAGATCAATGTCCAGCACAGTCAGTTTCTGGTGAGGGCTCTCTTCCTGGTTTACAGACAGTTGCCTTTTTGCTGTGCCCTTTCATGGAAGAGAGTGTGCCTGAGCTCTGTGGTATCTTTTAAGGACACTAATCCTTTTGTATTGGGGCCCCACCCTCCTACCCTTATGACCTTATTTAACTGGAATTCCATAAAAGGCTTTATCTCCAAATATGGTTACATTGGGGATTGAATTTGCAATGTGGATTTTGGGGTGGGAGTGGGGAAGATACAGACTGTCAGTTCATACCATGCTTACTCTTAACATTTTACATATTACAAATAAAGACATTTGGGTCTAGTGAGATTAAGTAACTTGTCCAAAGTCACATCACATCTAAGTTATCACAGCTGAAAATAGAAGCCCCGATAAGTCAGAATTTTAAAAAAATGACTATTACTAGTTTTATACAAATCCTGTAACAGGTGCTTTATACATAATTACAAAGGTTGTTTTCATTGTATTGATTGTCATTTCCACTTCAGGTTCAGAAGAAAGACCCCAAGGATTGGGCTGCTCAGTACCGGGAGGCAGTGGAGATGGAAGTCCAAGCTGCAGCTGTGGCTGTGGCTGAGGCTGAGGCCAGGGCTGAGGCAAGAGCCCAGATGGGGATTGGAGAGGAAGCTGTGGCTGGGCCCTGGAATTGGGATGACATGGATATTGACTGCCTAACAAGGGAAGAGTTAGGTGATGATGCTCAGGCCTGGAGCAGATTTTCATTTGAAATTGAGGCCAGAGCCCAAGAAAATGCAGATGCCAACACCAATGTTGACTTCAGTCAAGGAGCTAGCACTAGGGGTAGCTTTGGTGATACTACTACTATTAGCTTCAGTGGTGCCTCCAGCCCAAGTGGGGGATTTGGTGGTGGAGCTGGCATTACCTTCGGTGGTGCGTCCAGCACCAGTGCCAGCTTCAGCAGTGCAGCCAGCATAAGCTTTGGTGGTGCACCCAATACCAGTGCCAGCTTCAGCAGCGCAGCCAGTATTAGCTTCGGTGGTGCACCCAGCACTAGCAGTAGTTTCAGTGGTGGAGCCAGCATTACCTTTGGTGGCACACCCAGTACTAGTGCCAGCTTCTGTAGCACAGCCAGCATTAGCTTTGGTGGAGCACCCAGCACTGTCACTAGTTTCAGTGGTGGAACCAGCATTAGCTTTGGTGGTACACCTAGCACTAACACTAGTTTCAGCAGCACAGCCAGCATTAGCTTTGGTGGTGCACCCAGCACTAGTACTAGCTTCAGTGGTGGGGCCAGCATTAGCTTTGGTGGAGCACCCAGCACTAGCAGTAGTTTCAGCAGTGCAACCAGCATTAGCTTTGGTGGTGCACCCAGCACCAGCAGTAGTTTCAGTGGCGGCACCAGTATTAGTTTTGGT
Organism: Castor canadensis; assembly: GCF_047511655.1. Taxonomy (NCBI): domain Eukaryota; kingdom Metazoa; phylum Chordata; class Mammalia; order Rodentia; family Castoridae; genus Castor; species Castor canadensis. The sequence continues at coordinate 93,489,529 of NC_133405.1, forward strand.
GGTGCACCTTGTACCAGTGCCAGTTTCAGTGATGGAGCTAACTATGGCTTTGGAGGCACACTCAGCAGCACCACAGCTGGCTTTAGTGGTGTACTTAGCACTAGCCCCAGCTTTGGCAGTGCACCTACCACTAGCACTGTCTTCAGTGGCGCACTCAGCACCACCACTGGCTTTGGAGGCACACTTAGCACCAGTGTCTGCTTTGGCGGTTCTCCCAGCTCTGGTGCTAGCTTTGGTGGCACACTCAGTACCAGTATCTGCTTTGGTGGCTCTCCTAGCAGCAGCACTGGTTTTGGTGGTACACTCAGCACCAGTGTCTCCTTTGGTGCCTCTTCTAGCACCAATTCTGACTTTGGCGGTACACTCAGCACCAGTGTCTGCTTTGGTGGCTCTCCTAGCCCCAGTGCCAGCTTTGGTGGTGCACTCAGTAGCAGTGCTGGCTTTGGTGGTACCATCAGCACTAGTGCCGGCTTTGGTGGTGCTGTCAGCACCAGTACTGGGTTTGGTGGTGCACTGAACAGCAGTACTGGCTTTGGTGGCGCCATTAGCACAAGTTCCAGCTTTGGTAGTACACTTAATAGTGGTACCAGCTTTGGTGGTGCTGTTAGCACCAATACTGGCTTTGGTGGAGCACTTAACAGTAGCACTGGCTTTGGTGGTGCCATCAGCACCAGTACCGGCTTTGGCGGACCACTCAACACTAGTGCTGGCTTTGGTGGAACACTCCATGCCAGTGCTGGCTTTGGTGGTGCTGTCAGCACCAGTGCTAATTTTGGTGGTGTACCCAGCACCAACCCTGACTTTGGTGGTGCATTTAGTACCAGTGCTGGCTTCAGTGGGGCACTTAGTACCACTACTGAATTTGGTGGTACTCCTAGCAACAGTATTAGCTTTGGTAGTGTTCCTAGCACCAGTGTCAGCTTTGGTGGTGCTCATAGCACTAGTCTCTGTTTTGGTGGATCACCCAGCTCTAGCCTCTGTTTTGGCAGTGCATCAAACACCAACCTGTGCTTTGGTAGCTCTCCCAGCACCAGTGCCTGCTTTAGTGGTGCTACCAGTGCCAGTTTTAGTGATGGACCCAGCACCAGTGCTGGTTTCAGCTTTGGCAATGGGTTAAGCACCAGTACTGGATTTGGAGGAGGAGTGAGTACCAGTGCTGGGTTTGGCAGTGGCCTAGGCACCAGTACTGGCTTCAGTGGCAGCCTAGGCACCAGTGCTGGCTTCGATGGTGGCCTAGGCACCAGTGCTGGCTTCGGTGGCGGACTAAGCACCAGCTCTGACTTTGGTGGTGCACTGGGCACCAGCGCTGACTTTGGTGGCGGACTGGGCACCAGTGCTGACTTTGGTGGTGGACTGAGCACCAGTGGTGGCTTTGGTGGCGGACTGGGCACCAGCGCTGGCTTCGGTGGTGGCCTAAGCACCAGCTCTGATTTAGGTGGTGGACTGGGCACCAGCACTGGCTTTGGAGGAGGACTGGGCACCAGTGCTGGCTTCGGTGGAGGACTGGGCACCAGTGCTGGCTTTGGTGGTGGACTGGTCACCAGTGATGGCTTTGGTGGTGGACTGGGTCTGGGTACCAATGCTGGTTTTGCCAGCACACTTGGCACTGGTGCAGGCTTTAGTGGTAGCCTCAGCACCAGTGATGGCTTTGGTGGTGGGCCTAATGCCAGCTTCGACAGAGGACTGAGTACCATCATTGGCTTTGGCAGTGGTTCCAACACCAGCACTGGCTTTACTGGTGAACCCAGCACTGGCACCGGCTTCAGTAGTGGACCCAATTCTGTTGTTGGCTTTAGTGGTGGACCAAGCACTGGTGCTGGCTTCTGCAGTGGACCAAGCACTGGTGGCTTTGGTGGTGGACCAGGCACTGGAGCTGGCTTCAGCGGACCAGGCACTGGAGCTGGCTTCGGTGGTGGACTGAGCAGTAGTACTGGCTTCGGCAGTGGACTGAGCACCAGTACTGGCTTCGGCAGTGGACTGAGCACCAGTACTGGCTTCGGCGGTGGACCGAGCAGCAGTGCTGGCTTCAGTGGTGGACCGACCACCGGTGCTGGATTCGGCAGTGGACCAAGCACTGGTACTGGCTTTGGTGGCGGAACCTCTAGCCTTGGTGCCTGTGGCTTCTCCTACGGCTAGTGTGGTTTCAGGTATTACAGTATTCTCATAGCCAGGGCCTATAGGCATGGGTACAGTAGTTGGGAGATGTTAGAGAAGCCCTGAGACGGGAGAGTTGAGTGGGAAGATGAAGACAAGGAAATACGAGAAAAGAGTGTATTTGGTGCTAAAATAGTGTTCCTGTTTTTTTTTTTCAGGTTTATTCCCCTTGTTTACAGATACCGCTAATGAATTGCAGCTGTTCTTTCCATGGAGCTATGGTACAGCCTTGGAATCTTTGTCCACACAGCAGTCTAAGCAGCTAGTACCAGTCAGCAGAGGGTGACACACTATGAAAAATCTGTTTGCTGTTCCTGCTTTATTGTTTGCTTCCTGTGTGCTGTCGTATTTTGGTATCAGAGTTACATTAAATTTGCAAAATGAACTGGAGTCTTTTTCTTTAAATATGCACTGGTTGGGTTCATATGAGAGCTAGAGATCAGCAAAGCTTTTTGGGGAATGTGGAATTCCAGCTTCAGGCTAAAAGACAGGTATTTCTCCAGTGGCAGAGAGGCCTGGGAAAGCATGGCAGGTCAGGGGATAATAGTTTTGAGAAAAGATACAGAGGGGGCAAACCTGGATAAAGCATTCTGCATAGGAAGTATGGATTCTTTTTGAGTTATGTAAGAGGAGGGATCAAAGGGTATGTACCTAGGGGACAGGGGAGCAAGGAAGGGTTTTCTTGGGTTAGGAAAGAGACGGGCATGTTGCATAGACTGTGGGGCCAAAGCTAATAGCGAGGGCTGGGAGGTACAGAAGTGTCAGGAATTTACTGAAGTAACCTCAGAAGGCGGGAAGGGTACAAGGCCAAAAAATAAGAGAATGATCTGGACTTTGAATGGGATTTAGGGATAGCCATGGAAGCTCATAAATATAGATGTGCTTTAAGCAATGATCAACTCTAGTAGATCTCAGCAAAAAAGGAGGTATGAGTTATTCAAGGTTTGGCTCTTGCTGGGTGATTGTGATGAAAGGACAAGGGAACAAAGGCAGCAAGTTTATTAGTCTGTCTTTTTTACCACTGGGTCACTGGTATATGGGTCATAGTTGGTATATAGACAGTGGCTGAAGAGGTGGACCATGGGATTCAACCTGGTTAGGGATGGAGGAATACTGAGGAGAGACAGGACTAACAGACTAGTCAAAGGAATACACCGCTCACATACAAAAGCAAATACTGTTCATTCAAGAAATACACACGCATGCCAACACGGGGCATGCTGCCAGGGACCCTATAGAGGATGCTGAGTTGTAGAGACTTGAATGTGAGTGGAAGGCTTGCATCAAGAGATGATGCCAACAAGATCTGTGGAGTGAAAAGGAGACCATGATCACTGAAGTTGAGGGGGGCGGTCAGGGTACTGGAAGGCCAGGGTGTTGGCTGGATCTTTCATATGGACAGCAAAATCACTCAGGATGGCAGAAAGAGTTGGAGAAGAGATGGGGTACTTGGTCCCAGTACCAGATTCTTCTCTGAGTATAAGAATGAAAGTGTTCTCCCATTCACCTTGGCCACCAGGGACCAAAGCCCCCAGGCACTTACAGGAACCTATCTTTTCCCCCATCTTTGGAGGTGCATCTCCAGGAATTCCTCACCTATTCCACATCCATAACACCAGAGTTGGATCACAATCTTTAGAACAATGGGAGAAGTCCTTCTGTCCTCAAGTAAGCAAGGTCTTTATTGATCACAGAATAGGAGTTAAGAAAGCTTCATTGAGAGCTAGGTAGCTCCTTAGTTGTGGCTAGGAATTGAGACCTGTTTTGGAGCTGCTGGAGTACATGGAGGAGTACATACTGCAGCTAGGCTCTCCCAGTGAGGAAAAGGCCAGAGTTCTCAGGGAAAAAGCAAGGATAGCAGTTCCTGCAGATGGAAGGCAGTGAAGACGGAGGCAGTTTGATCCCTTGAAAATGGCTCAGTAATGGGCAGGGACTGTGTCCAGGGCTTCCTCAGGTTCCCGGGTGATGTCCACATTCTGAGAAGACACAGCCCAGGATTAATATGAAGGAGACAGCAGTGCAAGGCCCCCAATTCCTCCCCTGCCTCTTGTCCTCACCACCCGGTGTCCCTCTTTCAGCCAGGCCTGGGTTCTGACCCTCTTCAGGCAGGCCTGGAGGAATCTCTGGAGCCTAAAATTTTGGTAGGGACTGGCCCAGTCCTGTATCTCCGTGGTGCCCCAGGTCTGGGCTGTAAAACACTCGGGATTTTGGGGCTGGAGTGGCCTTTCTGTGGGGGAGGCTGCTTTCACCATGTGTTGTGTCCCAGCTAGCTCAGATATAGAGCCCACCACCTACCTCAGGCTTCTCCCTGTGTGTGTTCACGGCCTCCACATTCAGGTAGATGGACTCCACCTTGCAGCCTCGGAAAATAACAATCCATGTGTCCTTAAGTCCCCGAGGTACACACAGGTCTTCCTTGAGGTATCATTCTCCACCCCCTATCACTGCCCACACCCAGCTCCATACTCTTATCTACCTGCAGGGAAGGGAATTAAGATGATCTGTGGGATATGTGAGGAAGATGCCAGACCTAAGAGGCAGACAACAGGGCATCTTCCCGCTCTGCCCCGAACTCTCTGTGAGTTCTCTGAGCTTCAGTTGCTCATTTGTACACAGGGAAGGAGATGATATCTGTGGCCTCACCAAATTCTTACAATCTATGAGACAGCTATCTAATATATGTAAGATTGATGGAGCTCCATGGATCCTCCAAGCCATGCTAGATGCAGAAGACATGGAAGAATCCTGGGCCACTGCCCTGGGCACTCAGGCCCAAGCAAAGTTTGTTTATAGCAACACCAGACAGGTGGAGGTCAGTAGGTAGTTCTGGGAACCTGAAGAAAGAGAGTGCATTCTTGGGGCCTGAGGCTAGCAGAGGAGGCCCAATGCCTCTGGAGGCCTCCTTAGTTCTGTCCGTGTAGACTGCACACTACTATAGGTTCAGTAGGCCATTCTTTCCTATTCATAGTCCAGACTAGATTTGATTATGTCCATTCCCTGCTTATGAACCTTTCGTAGATAACTAATGCCTAATAGAGGCTAAACTACCCAGACTAGACTAGTCTGCCTAGACTGGTACTTAAGCTCTTTAATATGCTCCAACTTACAATTTTCCTCTGGTCTCCTTTAGGAGTCACTCCCCCTCCCCCTTATATAGCTCAGAGTTCTGTGCTGAGTGCTCCAGTACAGACTGAAAGTTAGAGCCAAGCACCTGATCTGGAGACCATTCCAGTTCTTCCCTGTTGTCTTACTACCAACAGTTCCACCTCCACCAGGACATCCTACTACTTACTCAGAAAAGCTCCCCCAAGACTCTGCTAGGCAAATGGCAAGTGCAAGGGGGATGCTCATCATCTCTATGTGCCTTTTCTTAGATGACAGTGGGGGCACTCACCATATGCCACAGGTGTGAGTTTGAGCACTGTGTGTAGAGGGCACTTGAGATAGGGCAGTTCATCTGGAAAGGAGGAGAAAACAGCCTCAGAGACGTGGGCACACCACCATTTCCCTGGTCTCCAGGCTTGCTGGGTGTACCCTCTTCAATCTCCATTTCCCCAAGTGGGCCCATGTCCCTTACTCTGCAAGGGGCACAGTTGAGAGTGGGCTGGGCAGGAAGAAAAGGAGTCGCCAGACTGGCTAGGTGCGGGAAGGAAGTAAGGCCTTGGGAAAAGTGGGCTGACTTTTTGACCCATGGGAGGTCAAGCAGACCATACAGAGAGGACCACCTCCTCATTCTTACGGCAGGCGCATAATTTCTGTTTGCAAGTGTTTTCTGAGACCCTTTTAATGTGGTAATTCCATGGCAGAGGTATACATGGCACAAGACCACTCCCACAACCTTCTCCCCAGCCCAGGCCTGCTTTCTGTGACTCCCTCTTGTTCATGGAAAGCACTGGTTGAGGCACTGGTTTCCAGTTACTGTTATGCGGAAAGTTACTCTGAATATTCACACACAATTTCCTGTCTGAGCCTGTGTTTCCATTTATTAGGTGGCCCTGAGAGGAGGGCCATTCCATAGATAAGGTAATTGGGGTTTTTAAAAGGAAAGGCACTGGTCTGAAGTCACATAAGCCAGGAAGTGGCAGTGTTCAGGGACTCACCCAGGACCCTCGGAGGATAAGATGCCTGGTCTGCCCCTGCAGTCTGCAACTGCTGCATGGAGGAGCTTACAGTGTCCTGGGGGTGATAACACCCACCTTCTGGACGCTTTCTCCTCATACCCACCTTTCTACTCCCCAGACTGCAATATGGATTCCTACCTTCCTTTATTTAGCCAGGACACCACCTGTCATGGATTCTTGTCCCTTAGGCTCATTCTAGGCTTTCCAGTGCTGTCACCACCTTCCTATCCCTCTGAGACATTGGGATGGGCATTTTCCTGAACATACATCCTATTCTTTCGCATTGTCATCATCACCATCAGGCTCTAGGCTAAAGGTTTTTTTTGGGCTTGATCTCATTGCACCTCATTGATGCTCTGGGGTTTGTCCACCCTCAGTGTCCACATGAAGAAACAGACTCATAGAAGTAACTTGCCTAAGGTCTTTCACCCAGCCCTGCCACTGCCTCAACTAGAAGCCTTGGTTAAGTCTCTTCACTCTCTGGCCCTCAGTGTCCCCATCTTTCAGGACAGGATTAGACTAGATATTCTTTGAAGGTACTCCAGTCCTGTGGTTCTGTGAGTCTGCATTTTCAGTCATCTCTTTGGGCCTCATTCTATCACTTTACTGAGAAATGGGAGAAAGACCATCTGTCCAAACCTGCCCTACCTGGTTCCCTGGGCAGTTGTGAGCAGCTGGCATGGTCAGTCCTACCATGAAAGTAGGTAGGGCATGGAGAAAGAGGGAGGTACCTATGCCCTCTGTACTCCATGTACATTTGAGAGGGGAGGGCTTCTGGTATGAACCTTGAATCAACTCCTATCCCTGACACTCTGAGCCCTATGATCTTGGGCAAGTCACTTCACCTCTGTGAGCCTTGATTTCCTCATCTGGGTAATGGGAATTACAGTGCCTACCCAAGGGTTTCAAAAATTGCCTTGAACAGTAGAGATGTGAACATAGTAGAATTCTAGTAGTACAAGAACCCTTGCCATGCATTCCATCACCTATATCCAGTGAGGAAATTGAAGACCAGGTAGAGAAAAAGACTCACCCAAGGTCAAATTCTCAAGTTCCCTGGGTTTCAATTCTGTATAATTCCATATTTTGATTGTTCTTTATTTTGAAATTAGCATAATAGAAAAGAACCAAGAGTTCAGGACATTGTAGGCATTAAATATCATTTTATACTGCCTTCAAACACTCTCAAAATATTCTAGAAATACCAACATTTTAGCACCCACATTAGAAATGGACTCATGTGTGAAGGTGTTACAACAGTCTCTTGCCATGATTTGCAGCTCAGAATATGGAATCAGTATATGGATTCTCTGTAAATACGATATCTAGATTTTTAAAGATAAATTGTTGTTTGAAAAAATAAAATGAAAACATCACTATCTTGGGTAAATTATCCCTATAGCAAAGATATAAACCTGTAATTATGATTATAAGGCCATAAAAGGTCTCACCATCACCCAAGAAGAGCGTGCTTCAGAGAAATATTGACTTGGCATTTTAGGCTAAGGCACGCTGTTAATGCTGGCTTGAAAACATTAGCTCAGAGTAATACTAATACTAATAACGATTTCATAGCCAACACAACATATCATGAACTGTACTAAGCTCTTTACATATGTTGTTTATCTAAACTTCACCATTAACTCTATTCCTATTTTATAGATGAGGAAACTTGAGGCTCACAGGGGTTATAGTACTTTGTCAAAGGTAGTACAGAATCTGAACCTAGGCATCCTTGTTTTAGATATTGTGCTTTTGACTACTAAGATATAAACCTTTGATTGCTGGTGTCAGCATGTCAAAAATCACATCCAATTTCCCAAGACAGGAACAAAGAGGGTGTTACCTGAACTTTTATCCAGGAAGTAGGCAAGGAGGCACCGCATGACAGCCTGGTGGCAGATCACCAGTACATTCTCCTGTCGTTCTAGCTCCATTATAACTGGCTCCAGACGCTGAACCAGATCCTCATAAGACTAAAGGTAAGAGAAATCCTCGAGTAAGAAAGGAATGAGGCATATTTACCCAGAGAGCAAGAATTGTAGCCCAGAAATCAGGAAAACTTAGTTATGGGGCCACTTGAATTGTTGATCTAGCAGTATGAATGTAGGCAACTCACTTCTTTCTTAGGGTCTTAGTTTTTCATCTGTTAAACGAGGTGATCAATAGAGTGGGCTATACAATGACAAAATTTCCCAGTACAAGATGTCTACTTAACTGCACTACTGACATTTCTGAAGAATAAGAGAAATTGTGACTTGGAAAAACAAGAGATAAGTGGGTGCAGAAGCTATGGCTGTCCCAAGAGCACTTGGCAATCATAGTAACCAAGAGGCTTGAATTTTAAAAACCTTATAAAGGTAGGAAAAGACAAAATCTTAGGTGTGTACACAGTGGGGAGTTAGGACTGAAACTCTAACATAAATCTGAGACTGTAAAATGGCAAGTCTGTACACCCTCAGTAAAAGTATAAACTAGAAAAAGTCTATCCACAGGAAAAAAGGAAACAAGAAAAAAATGTATTCATCTTTCCATGGTTCTTGGTAGAAAAACTTAGGAAGAGCCTCTTGTAAGAATTTATAACCACAAATTAGGTGGGTTTGTGATTCAAAAGTACATGATCCATATTACTAAAATATTTTGCTGAGGGTTTAAAAACAGTGGCCTCAAGTTGTTAGCTCCCAGGAGTAACCAGAAAAAGCAAATGGAAATTCACTCTGGATTTTCTCATATCAGGCTGGATGGGATTCCCACAGATAAATTCTTATCAAAATGTAGTTCACAAACAGACATGGAAATAAGCTATTATGGATGAGAATAAACAGAAATAACAGGAGGCTATCCTAAAAATGTAAGATAATGGATGCGCAATAATAAATGCATGAAATTTTTAAAGAAACAAAATGTGCAATGAAAAGGTAGAAAAGAAAAAGATACTATCAAAAATATATGATGCAGATTTCCAAAAGAACTAAGTAAAATTGCAGAAATGAAAAATATATCATTAAAATTGAAAAGTAAATGGAGAGAGTGAACAGTTATTAGATGTGACTTTAAAGATAAAGATGAAGAAATTACTCAAATGCAGCAGAGATACAAAGGGATAGAAAAGGAGGAAAGTTAAGGAACATGGAGGATAAAGGCAGGACTAACACACTAATAGTATTTTCTGAGATAACAGAATGTGAGAGAAGAATGTTTAAAGATATAATGCCTGAGAGTTTTCCAGAATTGATAAAAATCTTAATCCTCTTATACAGGAAATAAAACTAATCCAAACAATATAAATAAAATGAAATTAATATATAGGCATATAAGGGAAAAACTTAAAGGCAATAAAAACCCAAAGACTTTCAAAGTAGACAGAAAAGAAACAATAATTAAATTGAACAAGTTTCTTAGCCAGAGTAGAAGCCATTAAGAAAATGGAGATAATACTGTCAAAGTGCTGAGAAAACAACAGTCAAGGGAAAGTTTTATACCAAAAGTATCATCTAGGATTAAGGATTCCTCCCAAGATAGCTTTAGGCAAAAAGCAGGGTGAGCTTACTATCAACAGATTCTTAGTAAAGAAACTTCCAAAAGAAGACAGAAAATGAACCCAGAAGGCAAACTTCAGATGCAAGGAGCAAGAATGATCAAAGGATTGATAAATATTTGGTTAAATCTGAATAAACATTGATTGTATAAAGTAATAAATAACAATAATAACAGTAATAATTCATTTTTGGGTTAAAAACAAGACTGAATGAAAGTATAAAACAACATGTAAATTGAGGTAAGCCAAGCTTAGAAAGATAAATATCACATGTTTTCATTCATATATGGAATCTAGAGCTAAGAAAACGATAATGTGATATGAATGCACAAGGGGGACTTTTTGGAAAGGGAATCAGTGGGAAGGGTGAGGGGAAAAGGAGAGAGTAATGAAAGGGGGAAAGGAGGAAGGAGAGTTATGAAAGAATAATATACATGGAGTAAATTTGATCAAAAGTACATTATAAGCATATATGTAAATATCACAATGAAATCCCTTTGTAAAATTAATGTATACTAATAAAAATTTTAAAAGCATATAAATTGGTACAGAGAGTGGCCAAAGTTTAGCAGTTCTTGTACTTAGGGGGATGGTGGAGATATTGATTTTAGATTTGGTTAATCATGTATATTAAAATGTTAAGTGTTAAGATGGCAGATTAGAGATATCCTGTAAATTCCTGTGTCTCCACAGCTCTGAGTTTCATAGCTCAGGGAGAGGAAGATGACAAGGAAATGCAAAGGAGGACAACAGAAAACAGTACACAGTTAGAAACCAGATGAAATCCATGTATATTGAACTTAAGATTTACAAAAGAAACAATGAACCTTAATACAGAGCGCTAAGCAAAACTGAGGAAACAGGGAAACCCTGTCCGGCAGGGCTAAGCCAATATACTGACTTCCGCTGATCTAACTTGTTTAGAGTTCAGAGAGGGAAAGAACAGTTGTTCCCCCATAAAGAAAATTGAGAAGATAAGGGTGAAGGTGGGGAGATTCCCCCTCTTTTCCTCAGTGAGGAAGAAATATTAGATAGTGCTTTTTATGATATTTTGGGTTGATATTGTTGGTGGTGGTTTATTGTAGTTATTTTTCTATTCTTTTCATTTTAACTGTTTTGTCCTTTGTTGTACTTATTTTATCATGTTCTCTCACACCATTATTCTAGTATTTCATATACCTCCAACCCACATACTTTTCCACTCTTTTTGACTTTGCTCTTCTCTCTTTTTTTCAAATCTCCAGCACTCTTTTTTTAGTACTTAATTATTAATACCTCTAAATCTAATAATTTTTAAACTCCTAATGTATCTTAGTTTCTTTTTTAAACTTATTAGGGATGTAGTTGATGTTTCCAATTGTTTCATACTACATTTAAATATCTGATGTGTTTGTGAATTGTTTCTGTTACTGCTGCCTGCTTTCTCTCCATCAGGAAGACCCTTCAAAAAAAAAAGAGACATCCATCCTACAACATGTACAAATCACAACACAGAAACACAAAAATGATGAAAAACCAAGCCAATATGATTCCTGAAAAAAGCTCATAATTCTTCAGTAACTAAATCGAGAGATACTGAAATGGCTGAAATGCTAGACAAAAAAATTCAAAAGTCTACCTTTAAAAATGATCATTGATCTCAAGGAAGACTCAAACAAATAGCTAAATGAAGTGATGAAATCAATTCCAGACTTGAATGAGAAAGTCAGCAAAACTGATGAGAAATTCAGCAAGGATATGAGATTCTCAGAACAAACAGACAAACAGAAATGTTGGAAAAGAAAAACTCAATAAACCAAATAAAAAATATAATGGAAAGCATCTTCAATAGACTAGATAAACCAAAAGAAAGAATACCAGAGACTGAAGACAGGGAAATAGTATATTCAGAAAGCAATAAAGAAAAAAATAAACAAACATAAACACAACTTTCACGAACTCTCAGACACGATCAAGAGAACAAACCTAAGGGGTGGGGGAAGAGTTGAGATACAAACTAAAGGTATAAAAAAAGTATTCAATTACAGAAGAAAATTCCCTAAATCTAGGGAAAGATATGGAGTCTAAACACAAGAGGCATTTGGAACCCCAAATAGAAATGACCAGAAAGGAACCTCCCCACATCATATTACAGTTAAAATTCCAAGACTAGAGAAGGAAATTGAAATCTGCAACAGAAAAATGCCAATTTATTTACAAAGGTAAAACCATCAGAATTACATCAGACCTCTCAGCAGAAATCCTATAATCCAGGAAAGCATGAAATGACATACTTCAAGTGATGAAAGTAAGTAACTGCCAACCAAGAATACTATATCCAGAAAAGTAATCTTTTAAAATCAATGGAGAAACAAAGATCTTCCCAGATCAGCAAATTCATGATCAATAAGCCAATACTGCAGAAGATACTTAAAGAAATACTTCACACAGAAGAGGAAGAGTCAAAAACATGACAGCTCAGGAAAGAATAAATTTCATGAGATTAGTAAATGAACATGTGAGAATTAGAAAGAAACAAACATTTTCAACTCAGCACCTTCTAGGATGAATAAGGGCAAGAGAATAGAACAAACAGTAATATAATCAACGAAGAAGAAAAAAATCAAAGTTATGGGAATCAGAAAACACCTGTTAGTAATACCTCTAAATGTAAATGGTCTAAACTTTCCAATTAAAAGACACAGACTGGCTAATGGGATTAAAAAATAAGATCCAAGTATTTGTTGTCTAAAAGAGTCACACATCACTTGTAAAGCATACACAGGCTGAAAGTGAAAAGATGAAAAACAATATACCAAGTAAATGAAAGTCAAAAGTAAGCAGGAGTAGCTATACTCATATCTGACAAAATAGACTTCAAGCCAAAATTACTCAGAAGAGATAAAGGGATAGACTATATATTAGTAAAGGGAACAATCCATCAAGAAGATAAAACAATTGTACATTTATATGCATTAGATATTGGTACACCCAATTTCATAAGACAAACACTACTGGACATACAGGGACAGAATGATCCAGATACAATCTGGAATTTAGTACTGCACTCTAATCAATATCCTCCAGGCAAACAAAAATCAACAGAAAATTTCAGAGTTAAACTGTACCAAATGTATTTAACTGATATCTACATCCAACATCTGTGGAAGACACATTCTTCTCAGTAACCTATAGAACTTTCTCCAAAAGAGTTCACACTTAAATCCATAAAGTATATCTTCACAAATATAAGAAAATTAAAATAATTTCTTGCATCATATCAGATCATAATGGAATAAAATTAGGTACCAATAGCAACAAAAACTATAGAAACTACACAAGCACATGGAGATTGAACAATATGCTTTTGAATGAAAAGGTGATGGTTAAAGAAATAAGGGAGGAAATTAAAAAACTCCTACAATTAAATGAAAATACAATATACCAGAACCTATGGAATACAGCAAAGGCAGTACTAAGAGGGGGAGTTCATAGTTATGAATGCCAACATCTAAAAATTCAGAGAGGTCTCAAATAAATAAAATAAGAATGTACCTCAAAGTCTTAGAAAAACAAGAAGAAGCAAACCTCCAAATTAGTAGATAGAAAAATAATAAAGATTAGGGCAGAAGTTAATGCAATATTAATAATAATAACACAATAAGACAATAAGAATAATACAAAGAATCAATGAAACAAAGAGCTGGTTCTCTGAAAAGATTAAGAAGACTGATAAATACTTAGCCAAAATGTACAAAAGCAAGGGAGAGAAGACCGAAATTAATAAAAATAGAGATGAAAAGGGGAATATTACAACAGATGCCAATGAAATCCAATGGATCATTACTTAGAGAACATTTTGAAAAATTATAATCCAATAAATCTAGGAGATGGACATATTTCTAGACACATATGACTTACCAAAATTGAACCAGAAGGTGCAAACAACTTAAACAGATCTATAATGAGCAAGGAGATTGAAGCAGTAATAAAAAGCCTCCCCCCAAAAAAGCCTAGGACTGGCCAGATTCACTGCTGAATTCTACCAGATATTTAAAGAAGAACTGACAGCAATGCTCCTCAAACCATTCCATAAAATAGAAAGGGAAGAAATGCTACAAAACTCATTCTACGAAGTCAGCATTATTCTGATACCAAAACTGGATAAGAATATGACAACACAAAAAAAGGGAAAACTGAAGACCAATATGTTTGATGAATGCAGACACAATTCTTAATAAAATACTTGCAAACCAGCCAGGCGTGGTGGCTCATATCTGTGATCCCAGCTAAGTAGGAGGCATATGTGGGAGGATTGTGGTCCAATGCAACCTGGGCAAAAATATGAGACCCTATCCAAAAAATAAATAAAGCAAAAAAGGGTCAGCAGCATGCCTATCAAGCACAAAGCCCTCAGTTTAAAGTTTGGTCACACCAAAAAATAAAAATAACACTTGCAAATTGAATTCAATAGCACATTAAAAAGATCATATATCATGATTAAGCTGGTTTCATTCTAGGAATTCAAGAATAGTTCAATATAGGCAAATCAATAAACATAATATGACATATAAATAGAACCAGAAACAAAAATCACATGATCATCATGGGCTGGTGGAGTGGCTCAAGTGGTAGAGTGCCTGCCTAGCAAGTGTGAAGCCCTGAGTTTAAACCCCAGTACCACCAAAAAAAATTCACATGATCAAGGCCTTTGACAAAATAAAACACGCTCAATCTCTGAAGAAACTAGGAATATAAGGAACAGACTTTAACATAATAAAAGTTATGGTGACAAACCTATATGCTGACAAACCTATAGTCAGCATTACACTAAATGGGGAAAAACTGAAAGCATTTATTCTAAAATCAGGAACAAGACAAGGGTGTCCACTCTCTCCACTTTTATTCAACATAGTGCTCAAACTTAGCCAGACAATAGGCAAGATAAAGAAATAAAAGAGATACAAATAGGAAAGGAAGAATTCAAGTTATCCTATTTGAAGATGATTTGTTCTTATACTTGAAAGACCATAAAGATTCTACTAGAAAATTCTTAGATCTGATAAACATACTCATCAAAGTAGTAAGTTACAAAATGAGCATATGAAAACCAGTAGCTTCTCTATATATCACTAATGAACAGGCTGAGAAACAAACCAGGAAAACAACCCCATTCACAATAGCCTTGAAAAGTTTAAATGCCTAGGAATAACTGTGACCAAGGAGGTGAAAGACCTCTATAATGAAAACCATAAGGCACTGAAGAAAGAAACTGAAGAAGACATTAGAAAATGCAAAGATCTCCCATGTTTATGGGTTGGCAGAATTGATATCTAAAAATGACTGTATTACCAAAAGCAATCTACAGATTCAACACAATTCCCTTCAAAACCCCAATGACATTCTTCAAAGAAATAGAAAAAAATCCTAAAATTCATATGGAAGTGCCAAAGACCTTGAACAACCAAAGCAATCCCAAACAAAAAGAGCAATGCCGGAGGTATCACAATCCCTGACTCTAAATTATACTACAGAACCATAGTAACAAAGACAGCATGGTATTGGCACAAAAACAGACACATGGACCAATGGAACAGAATAGAAGACCCAGAAGTAAGCCCATATAGATATAGTCATCTGATTCTTGACAAAGGTGCCAAAAACAAACATTGTAGAAAAGACAGCCTCTTCAAAAATAGTGATGGGAAAACTGGATATCCACATGTAGAAGACTGAAACTAGATCCCTATCTCTCACCCTATACAAAAATCAATTCAAAATGGAACAAAAATCTTAATGTAAGACCTAAAACATTGAGAACTTACTACAGGAAATCTTAGGGAAGACTCTTGACGATATAGGCATAGGTGATGCCTTTTTGCATAGGACTCTAATTTGTCAGGAAATAGAGCAAGAATTGACAAATGGGGTAACATCAAATTAAAAAGTTTCTGAACACCACAGGAAACAATTATCAGAGTGAAGAGACAGCCTACAGAATAGGAGAAAATCTTTGTTTGGTATTCATTTGATAAGGGAACACTATCCAGAATATATAAAGGGCTACAAAAATTAAACACCAAAAGAACAAATAATCCAAGTAATAAATGGGCAAATGAATTAAATAGTTTTCAAAAGAAGCACAAAAGGCCAATAAGCCCATGAAATGTTGAAATGTTCAACACCCTTAGCCATAAAAGAAATGCAAATCAAAAAAACACTGGGATTTCCATCTCACTATGGTCAGTATGACTATCATCAAGAAATCAATAACAAATGCTGGCAAGGATGCAGGGTAGGAGAGAAGCAACCCTTATACACGGTTGGTCAGAATTAGTCCATCAACCACAGAAATTAGTATGGAGTTACTTCAATAAACTAAAAATAGAACTACCATATGATCTTGCTATTCCATTCCTGGGCATATACCCAAAGGAATGTAAGTAATCATATAATAAAGATACATGCACACCCATGTTTATTGCAGCACTTTTTAACAACAGCCAAGTTATGGAATCAGCCTAGATGTCCATCAACAGATGAATGGGTAAAGAAAATGTGGTGTATATACACACAATGGAGTATTATTTGTCCATAAAGAAGAATGAAATTATGTCATTTGCAGGAAAATGGACAGAACTGGAGATCATCATGTTAAGTGAAATCAACCAGACACAGAAAGACAAATATTGTATGTTTTCTCTCATGTAGAGGATCTAGGTCTCTAAATATAAACGAATAAACAAAAAGACATAAACCTTAACAGTAGACTATTTTGGGGAAAGAAACCAGGTGGAGCAGTGAGGGGGACAAGGAAGGTTGATGGAGTGAATAGGTCCAAAGTATATTGTACACATGTGTAGAAATGTCTTAATGAAATCCATTGTTTTGTATAATTAAAACATAAACCACAATAAAAAGAAAAAGATGTTAAGTGTTCAAGTCAGCTGCATAAAAACATACAGCAAAGAATTATTTTGAGCGATTTTAAAGTATAACATTTTGGCCTCTTACTGTTGGTGGAATATCTTTAAGAACAGAAAAAACTATTCTGAAATCTTTAAAAAATGTTGGGAGTAACCTCTAAAAGAATGGAAATGGATTATATAACTTAAACATGGATGTAAAAAGTCAATCCTAAAGAAAGCAGGAGAAGAGAAAAAGATAACTAAGCATACAGTCAAGACAAGATAACACAAACTTAAAAACAAGTATTACAACAATAACAAATTTATCAAACTTACCACTTGAAAGACATACATTTTCAGCTTGGATTAAAAACAAAAAATGTGGGGGAGTAATGACCCAATCATTGTATGCACATATGAATAAAGGAAACAAAAAAATGCAACTATAGGTATTTACAAGAGACAAAATAAGAACATATAGAGAAGTTGAAAGTAAATGAATAATGATGAACCAGGCAAATAGTCATCAGAAGAAATCTTGCATAGTTATATTAATGTTAGATAAAATATATTTTTAGGCAGATAGCATTCTTACGGAAAAAGAGGTTTGGTCACTATGTAATAATAAAATTTACAATTCATAGAGAAGATAAAATTGCTTTAAATTTGTATACCTCTAATAACACAGCCTCAAAATATATAAAGGAAAACAAGGGCAAATTAAGATAGCCTTGATAGGGCCATTTTTGAGGATGAAAATAAAAATGTCAAAGTGCTTTGAAATTCAACAGAATATCTATTATTTTACCTTTCCAGATGTCCTGCTTTTCTGATAACTGTTCATAGGAATTTGTATTAGAAATGAAATATTACTACTAAGTGCTCTAAAATGCAAAACTGTCTAAGTAGAGGTTGGGTTGAAAGAAATGACCATTCATCTCATATGGGGATAGGTTACTGATGGTCTGGGACATTTGGTGGCAAAGACGTGATTAAATTAGTACCTACTGTCTCTTGGAATGATGCCAACTTCCCAGGGAGACTGGAGCTTTAGGTTACTTGGTAATAAGTTGTCAAAAAATTAGAGTATGTTGAACAATTTCAAGTATCTTCAAGTGAGGGTACATCACAGATAAAGTATAGAATAAATTAGTCTCTCCTAAAAGCAGAAAGAGCATAAGCAGGCAAATACGTAGATTTTTTTGAAACAGGGTCTCGCTATGTAACCCAGGCTGGTCTCAAATCTGAAATCCTCCTGCCTTAGCCTCCCAAGGTCAGGGATTGCAGGCATGTAGAACCACACCTGGCAAATATGTTGATTTTTAAAAAGAGAGGTATGTTGCCTATAGCCAAGGATCTGAGACAGTCAAGGGCCAAATAATCATGTGCCTTGTAGAATGGCAGCTGTTGCAAAATATGATTTACCCTGCCTCTACAGATGTTTAAGAAACTGTGGAATCCTGGCATTTGGAATGAACATAATGGGAAGGAGTCCTGGGAGTTAGGCCATCCCTCAAACTTTACCTCTCCCTTGGGATAGCGGTAACGATATTTATCTTGGTCCCGTAGTGCAAATTCTTCAGGGTAGTGTTCCTGGATTTCTTCATAGGTCATCTCCTCACAAACACCCTAAAAAAAGTATTTGGGGACAAAAGTATTCACCTGGTAAAATCTACACAAGCTTTGCTGTGTTCTGATACCAATGATTATGGAACAGTAGAACACCTGGGCCTCCATAAACCTAACTCTGGAGCTGTACCTATTGTTTATGAGTTTATATGTATAGGTGTGCATAAAGTATGTGGCCGTATGGGGGTGAAATGGTACTTTGTTGTGATTGTCTCAGTAGGTCTATAGATATACATTATACATACAAGTATGTATTTTTATAAATATGCAGGCATAAGTATTTATGATTGTGTTTGCAAACATATGTGCAGCATATTTATGATGTGTACCTGAGGTATGTTTAAGGACTTCTTTCTGCCTCGTGTTTGTGTGTACATTTGTCTCTGACATGTTGTTTTTGTGTGAGTGAGAGTGTGTATGTGTGTATATATACAAGGTGTCTGAGCACGTGAGAATGTGCCCTTGTGGTGTCCCTGTGCTATATGTCTCCATGCAGGTTTCAGTGTGTCTTTGGCATGTGTATCCATGAATGCATATGACCCTCATTGTGTTTTTGCTATATATGTGTGTCTATGTGCCTGTGCCTGAGATCTCTATGAATTTGCAGTAATATGCTTGAGGCCATGTATATATGCTGTGTTCATGCCTGTGGTATGCTCCTCTGTGTCACGTGAAGTATATATAAAACTGTGTGTGTGTATATGATGAATGTGTCCATACTTTATACACATGTATATCTCTGTGTGTGCATGTATGGTACTGGTGTGATCAGAAAAAGAGGGTACCTATGTCTGTGAAGTATATGTATGCACACATAAGCATACTTGTAGAGAGTGTCTGTGACTCAGTATGCAAGTACATACATGTGCACAATACAGTGGTTCTTTCTTTCCCATTGTATAGTCTTCCCTATTCCTCCTGTCCTGCCCCTACTTTGGCAAATAGAGATGCAGGTATCCACAGACATAACAAAGGGTAGAAACTAGTAAGTTCCAAATGGTTTCAGAGCAGGCTTTTGGGAGATACACTTTCTTCATCCAAGGAAGGAATTGTGGATTCAGTCAGGTGGCTGCTGCTCATGGTGAGAAGAGAAGTTGAGTTTCTAAAGTTTCCTTCTGTTAAACTCACCATAAAAAGACGACTAAGATAGAAAGGAGAAAAATGGAGGGGATGAACCAATGTGGTACACAATACATGGAAATGTCATAATGAAATTCTCTGTATAGGTATCTTAAACAAGCAAAAATGTCTTTTGCTCTCAAAAATGGTGGACAGAAATGTAAATCGGGTCCTGTCTGGGGGTTGGTACAAGTGGGAGGGGGAGGATATAAAGGAAGGGTGTAGAAGGGTAAATATGGTAGAAATAGTATGTACGCATGTATGAAAATGGAAACATGAGATCTGCTGAAACTATTCTAAGAATGGAGGGAGGGAGGATAAAGGAGAATGATGGAGGGGGTGAATTCAACTATGATATAGCGTAAGGACTTTTGTAAATGTCACAGTGTACTCCCAGTACAACAATAATATGATAATTAAAAAAAATAAAATTTCCTTCTGAATATATGAATTAAACCTTCCTGAAAGGGGGACAGCAACTTCTGGTTGTTATCTTTTGGGACCGTCTTCCAAGCTTTCCTCACTTGTGAGGAAATAAACATTTGCCAACAACTTACAAGCAGCTCTACAGTATCCAACTTCTTGAACTGACAATGCCCATGGAAGGAAGTGCAGCTTCCTGGGAACACAAATCTTTCCAAATTGGCTTCAACCTTCTATTCTGAGGTATGTTGGGAGCCTTGTCCCTGTGGAAATGGACACTGACTCCTTATTTTGACTTTAGGCAAATTGCCTAAAGTTTACTTCTGTGAACTTTTTGTTTTGGTGGGACTGGGGTTTGAACTCAGAGCTTCACACTTGTAAAGCAGGCACTCTTATCACTTGAGCCACACCTCTAGTCCATTTTGCTCTGGTTATTTCAAGAGATATTTACCAAGGCTGGCCTCGAACTGTGATCTTCCCAATCTTAGCCTCCCAAATAGTAGGGTTATAGGCATAAGCCACTGTGGCGGGGAAGCTCTCTGAATTTTATTTTCCTCATTTGCAAAATGAGAATTGCAATATCTTATATAAGTGCTTTGAATATTAAGCATACATAATGCACATAAAAGATACTAGTACAGGATGTACAAGGCACATGAAAAAAATCAATGGAATTAAACATTAGTATTAGTGTTAATAACGGAAAATAAGCTAGAAACTTAGGCAGCATTCTAAATTTTTGCTTCTTTCTTACCTACTCCCTATAGTCAATTCCTGAGATTTATTTCTTACATCTCTTCAAATATTTTCCTGTTCCTTCCCCTCTATCTACACTGCTACAACTTTAGCATTTCCAATTTACACACACACACACACACACACACCCCTCTCTTTGCTTATACTGCACTCTCTGCCTGGAACATCATTCCTGATCTTCTCTACCTGGTACACTGACAGCTAGGCATCAGTTCCTCTAGGCAGAACCTGGCTGAGTCAGGTATCTTGCACTGACTTCTTTGTGCCCACAGTCTTGTCAATCAGCCATGATGTTTTGTATTTCTTTGTTGATTCTTCTATCTGCCCTATTCTATCTGCCCTATGTAGCCTGATAACTCAGTCAAGACAAAAATCTGTCAGATTAATCTCTGCCTACAGCACCACCCACAACCTGAAAAAGTAGGTGTTCAACAAATATTTACATATGTAAGCCAGAAATAAGCAGCATCTAAACTTGCATGATGAGGTTTATGTATTTTCATGCACAAATTTTACTGGAAATGTATGTGATATGTACACTAACACTATATAACCTTTTTCTAAATATGTGTACTTCTGTGCACATATTATTAGGTGTATATGTCTGAATGTATAAACACACATCTGTATCTATTGAAGCATATCAAGCAGGTAACCAAGTTAACCTACCCCCACACAAGTTACCTACACTTCTGATTAAGTTTTCTGTTGGGGTCTAACAACCATAACCTATGGACTACAGCCTGGTGCCAGTGTACCCATAGTACTTAAGACAAGGTAGAGGAAACAACTCCAGTCTTAAAGAGTTTGTGGAAAAAACTGACCCTGGAGAAAGACTGCCACGTCACCAGGTTTGGATCCTTCACTATTCCCTCTTCCTTACCCCTTACAGCTAGTACACCATCACACTCCATGGGTGACACCCTGAAAACATCCCAATATCCTTGCTCTTCATTTCATCTCTAATACCACTACTCTGGTCCCACATGCCCTTACCTCTTGCCATAGTAATGTGCCACCTCCTGACTTGTCTACATGCTCACACTGGCACTCTTCCCACCTAATCTCCACACATGTCTAGAATAGGTTTCTAAAAATGTAATCACATTCAGACCTCTCCTCCTTGACTTAAACCATGTTAATGGCTTCCCACTGATGACAGAGCAGTATCCAAATCTGAAAATCCAGGTCCAGGGTCTTTTTCCAGCCTCATCTCCCTTATCCCCACATCTCATTATTGCTGTCTCAGCCTGTCCGCTATTCTTTTAGTTTCTTGGACAGACCATGCTCTCTTCTTACCTCTGGGCCTTCATATGACCTGTTTTTTGCACCTGAACTAAATTTATTGTCTTCACTTCCAGCCCACTTTTCCTGTATCTAATCTTGAACAGTCTCCAGGAAGCTTTACTTATAAATTCCCTCCCCATAGCAGGTCAGAAGCATCCTCATCATTTGATCCTCCACAATCCCTTGTACTTGTCTTTTCAGAACACTGCCACACTTACATGTAATATCCTATTTACTATTTCCCTTTGGGTTCCATGAGGGCATAGACCTTTCGATTTCAGCCTTCACAGGATCCTGAAGACACAGAGTAGTGTTCTGTACCAAGACAGTTGTCAAGTAATGTTTATTGAACTAATTAGGTTCCCCCACAGGGGCTGGAGCAGAGGCAATCCATGGGATAAACCCAAACTCGAGTCCCTCCACCTGCCAAGAGATTCATCCCTTCCTTCTCACCGCATCAATCTCGTTCAGGGCTTTCCACTGTTCATAGGGGACATGTAGGGCCTCAGCTGTCTGGATGGTCCTCTTCATGTGGCTGGTCCACACTTTCAGGGAACTGATGCACTGGGACTGAATGAAGTTGGCCAGGGCATAGGCATACTAGAGTATGGGGGTACAGAAGAGGGGAAAAAGAGGTGAGAAAGGGTAGAGGAACCATGAGAACAAGCTCAAATCTACCATGAATGGTGGGTGGTGATGAATAACCAAAATGGGAAGTTTAAATGTTCCAGATTTATAAAAAGACAAAGTCTTTGTAAGGGGGGACAAGGAGTGGTTGATCAATGGGTACAAATTTAGTTAGGAGAAATAAATTCTGGCCTTCCACTGCACAGTAGGATGACGATAGTTAAAAATAAGGGGTTGCACATTTCAATAGCTAGAAGAAAGAATTTTGAATGTTCTCATTACACAGAAATGATAAATGTATATGGTGATGGATCAATATACAATATACATACAATGCATATCTGTATTACAATAATAAATTGTACCTGATAAACATGTACAAAGTGTCAAAAATAAAAACAAAACAGTCATACTCTACCCTATGTGATTCAAGGTCAAGGAAATAGAAAAAAATGTATGTGAGCTTATGTGTGCCTGTGTGTGTGGTCATTGATGCTTCCTCACTGAACCCCCTACTAGTTAGTCATTCAAACAGGTCCACCTATAACACTTTTGGAGCCCGAGACAATAATATAAATGGAGGTATCCCAAACTCTACCTCCTTTCTCCTTACATTTCTGGTGTCATTCTGCACTTCTAGGAGTCTTCTGAGTACATGCTTGTGGATTATCAAATTATATGACCAAGTTTTGTGCACAACCCACCTCCAGTGATCACCATGCTCCACAAATAGTGACCCCTTGGCTACCCTTGGGACTAAGGGTGAACACTTCTGTAACATGACCTGCCTTTAGGTGGGGACCCTCAAACAGGCCCAAGTAGGTACTGGAAGCAGACTCAGTCTATTAGGGCAAGGTCTGGATATGTGTGTATGTGGGGAAGAAGGAAGTGGGATTAGAGAGACATTTTTAAATAAAAATTTTATTAGTGTATATCAATTGTACAAGAAGATTACACTGTGGTATTTTACATATGCATATATTGTACACTGATCAGATTAACCCACTCTTGTACTTTTATGCTGTGAATTTCAATTGTTTGAGCAGGGATCCTGGCACCCAGGTTTGAAGGACATCTACACATGAACTCAGTGTCCATGGCGATATGCTGGGCTCAGAGGTGTTCTTGTTCTCAAGACATGGCCAGTACAGGGAGAGAAACAATGGCAACACCAAGAGGAACCAAGAAGAGCTGTGGGAGGCTAGAAGAGTGGGAATCTACTCTCCTTCTGTGAACAGGGTGTGTGCTAGGAACACATAAGTGCACATTAAATATTTACAAATACAGGCATTTTATGTCTACACTGAATGATGGATATGAGTCAGAGTCAGTGTGCATGGGCAGAAGGAGCCCTTGCCTGGGAGGTAGGAGACATGGACTAATGCCTCCCATGCACTGTTCCCGTGAGCTCTCAGTCCCTGCCTGTAAGATGTGAGCAGCATTTACTTTCCTGGACTTGTCTCTGAGTGTCATTTTAGGTGGCTGGGTGAACACCCAGACCACTCCCTGGTACCCAGTAGGTGGTGCATGAGTGAGTGCTCTCACTCATCGGGTGACAGTCAATGGGAAAGTACTTTTGAACCAGGCCTAGTGTACAGTATCCATGAGCATGACTGGGGCCTGGCGTGAATGTTTGTGTGCACAGGAGGCCATGTGTCCAACTGGCTCTGAGTCGCACAGCAGGCCAGGGCCACCTCCATCCAAGAGAGCCCAGGATGATGCAGGTGGTGTCGTGAGATGGGGTGACACCTCCAGTGGTGTTTGTTTCCATTCTGGGAAGCAGGAGGGGTGGGAATTCGATCACAGCCTACATCAAGGGAAGGCTGCCAGTCTGGAGGGAATGGAAGGGAGCCATGAGAACCAGGCTTCTGGGGCAGCATCAAGCCTAGGACACCTCCCATCTCTCCAGCTGGGGTGCTAAGGCCAGGCAGGAAGGCCTGGTTTTCAGTCTTGTCTCTGTCTTGTACCAGCTCTAAGACGGGTTGTTCTCTGCTCCCTCTGGGCCTCATTTTTCTCATTCATAAGCCTGTGGTGCAGCTATTGTGAAGATTAAATGAGGCTGCAGATGTGAAAGCAGATGGTACCCTGACTCTGCATAGGTGTCTAATAAATGACAATAATGACAATGAATGTCCCTCCTGCTCTTCATTTCCCACGTATCCAAACCCCAAGCAATCCTCTAGCAAGCGATACCTGTGCTAACAAGCTCAGGCCCAAGGTCAGATGTGGGAAATGTATCTCTCTATGTGGGCAGCATCCAGAATGTGCAGCTCACAATGCCTGGCTTTGGGGAAGAGACTCGGGGCCTGGAAGTCAGAAACAGGCCAAATGGGAAGAGATAGATCACAGGGCTCAGTGACCTCCCTGGGAGGAGGAGAGGCTGGGGAAGGTTTCCTGGAGGACAGATCTCGAAGCAGAAGTTGGGTCTTGTAAAGGAGCTGGGGGGGCAGCTGGGGAGGCAGCAAAAGGGGTGGGGACAGTGTGATTCCTGCAGTGGGTTGGGGGCAGTAACAGCCCTGAGTCATGGAGAAGAGGGACTCAGGGCAGGGCCCTCAGGGAAGCTCTCTGATGGTCACCAGCTGACAGGGCAGCAAGGTAGGCACAAACAAAGGCACAGAGCCATGAGATTGATGAGGGGACCCATCAGGTAGGGAGCAAAGGGTGGTCAGTGGGATGGGGCTGGAGAAGCATTTATGCAGGCCAGGATGAAGCTATTAGACTTTCAGAAGCAGTTGACTGGCATATGGGAGCCATTCAATGACTGCATCATGATTGAATGGCTGGTGGTGTGGAGGAGGAAGAGTGACCATAATCTGCTTCTACCCCATCACTAGGTACCCCCTCTTCAGTCCCTAGGCAGTGGTCACTGCACCTGAGCTAGTTCAGCCAGCCCACCTTAGCACATGGAGCCCTCCCTACCTGCTTGCCCCGAGCTGAAAGGCCAGAGTCACCTCCGATGCGGCCTCTGAGGTTGAGTTCACTCTCGCCATGTCGGCATAGGTAGATGGAGCGTGGTGTGACGTGGATGTTCATGAGGTAGTAGACTGTGCGACTCTGCACGTGGTCCTGCACTCGATTCACCATGTAGCGTGTGCCCACATCGAAGATCTTGATGTAGGACAGGTGGCTAGGCCAGACCCAAGCAGGAGCAAGGGAGGCTCAGAGGCTGATGGTGCAGAATGTTGATCCCAGGAGCAAGTCCCAACCACACATCCTGCTTTTTAGCCTCCTCTGCAATTCAGATCTTACCCAAGAGGATGCTATGCCTTATCCTGTTCTGGTGGCTGTCCTAGAAATTTAGTTCCTGACCGTTCCATGCAGCTCCTTGCCTGTTATTATCTCCCTCCTCACAGCCACTCGCCACCCCCATCTCCTTTCCTCATCCTCACCTTGAGCCAGGCTGTCTTTTCACCTTCACTCATCATAATGCAGGCAGCTTGGGTTCTTTCCTGTGTGGTTTAAATTCCAGTCATACTTAGGAATTTATCTGAGGATCCCTGGCTGTTTCCAACATTTAACCACCATCTCTTGTCTTGTCATTCCCCAACCCTTTTCAATTCTAAGCTGAACTCTTCTCTCCCCTTGTGTTTTGATCCTTTGCTGTTATAATATGTACTTTATATTATATAGGCAGCTACCTGTTTGTGTCTGTGTGTGCATATGTTTGTACATGTGTGTGTATCTCTCCTCACTCCAAAAGGGGATTAGGCTGGGTTCTGTCCCTATATTCCATGCAGTTCACAAATACTCTCTTCTGTGTCTAGGCATTGTGTGGGGGGTGGGAACCCAGCATCTGCCCTTTGGGAGCTCTTGGGCCAGTCAGGAACATATATTTGGAAACACATGATCAATGCTCAACATTCATTCCACAAACATGCACTGTAAGGTGTGTCAAGTACTGGTGTGTAGGGATACTAGTTTGTGGTCCACAACATAATTGGGAAACTTGTGGTCCATGCTCCAAGCTCCTTGTTGTGCCCTCAATTCTGTGCTGTCATGAACACTACACACTGATAGAGTGTTAATAAAACTATTCCTCAACCTATTTCTGGAGAAGCTGGAGGGTAGGATGGAGGATTAATCAGAAGATTAGAACCATGGACAAAGATGTCTTAGGATTCTGCTGTGCCATCCATTAACTCTCTGGTTGTTGTATTGAAAGGCGTTCCTGGGAGTAAGTGTGGGAGGCTGGGAAAATGGAGTGATACTACCATCTCTGGTTGTACAGCAGGAAATCCAAGTGAATGGAAAGAGCTGTACTAGCTGGTGGGTTTGGTTTTTAAAAGCTTCTCCCTTGATTTTACTAGAGAAGTCCTTTATGTCCCCATCACATTCATCAATTCCCAGTTATGATCCATGTCCAGTGGTTCTCACAGGATACTTGCATTTGTTAAACATTTTCAGTGCATCTAGCAGGGAGTGGGGATTTTAAGGTACATGAATCTTCATAACTAACTACCATACAAGGAAGAGATTATCATCTGTATTTTTATATGTGAGAAAACCAAAGCACAGAGAGAGAAAGTGGTTTGCTTAAGGTCACCTTCTCAGAAAGAAGTAGACTTGTGATTTAACTACAGAATGCTCCCCCTCTCCAATTATCTCTCCAGGATCCTCAGAGCCTAGAAATAAAATATCTGATGCAACCTTGTTGTCTGGTTACTGTTTGTTTCTAATACTAGGTCCTGCATGGCTCTATGAGATCTTCCAGATTCTTCAGCTTAGCTTGACATTATAGGTCCTTCCATATACTGGCCTCACCTCACAGCCCCATGCCATACCCATAACTTTTTTTTCTTGTTTTCTTGCCTTTGTTGTTATACTTGGAATATTCTGTGTACTTCTCTTCTCTTACTCAGATTTAACTAGGTCATTCTAAAGAACTGTTCTCTTTGCTTGAACAGACATTTCTTACCTGATTTCCAAAGACGCACTCTCATGCATACATTTCAACAGCTAGCACATTTGAGTCCAGAGTCATGTAAAGTCATTTAGAATCACCAAGTACATCAAGTGTACATTAAAATAACTTTTATAAGCTATATTAATAAGATGCAACAAAACTATCCTTCATAATTGAAAGAAAAATAAAAACCTCCCATGATAAACAAAAGTTTAGTGATCATGAATTCCATGATCACTAAACCAGCACTACAGAAGATACTTAAAGGAATCCTATAGCCAGAAGAGGAAGATAAACACAACCAGGGAAATACAGGAAAGAATAAATCTCACTAGATGAGTAGATAAGCAACTGAGGATTAGAATAGAAGAAAACATAAAACAACAAAATTACAGAAAATACTACATACTTTTCAATAATAACACTGAATCATAATGGTCTCAATTACCCAATCAAAAGACATAGACTAGCAGGTTGTATTAAAAAACAAGACTTAATCATTTGTTGCATTCAAGAAATGCATCTTACTGACAAGGACAAACATTGGCTTAGAGTGAAAGGATGGAAAAAGATTTTCCAAGGAAATGGATCCTGAAAGCAGGCAGGAATAGCTGTACTCACATCTTACAAAACAGTCTTCAAGCCAAAATTAGTCAGAAGGGACAAAAAGGGTCACTTCATATAAATAAAGGGAACAATATACCAAGAAGAGATAATAATTGTAAACATATATAGACAAAACATCAGTGCACCCAGTTTCATAAAACAAACTACTGGATGTAGAAGCACAGATAAACTGCAACACTATAACAGTGTGTTATTTCAATATCCCACTCTCACTAATAGGTTATCCAGACAAAAATATCAACAAAGAAATTTCAGAATTAAATAACACTGCTGTAGGTCAAATGGTCTGAATAGATAGCTACAGACTATTTCATCCAACAGCTAAAAAATACTTATTATTCTCAGCAGCCCATTTAACTTTCTCCAAAATGGATATTTTAGGACATGAAGTAACTCCTAACAAATGCAAGAAAATGGAAGACACCCCCTATATTCTATCAGAGGTCCTACCAAATTCTGGTTTTACTTTTTTCATTTTGGCTACCTTGATGCTGTTTTTGGAAATATTAAATATCAAATCTTTTAGGATAGTCTTCTTAGTTTCAGAAGTCCTAATCTTGGTGGTGCCCTAAACACATTTTTAGTCTGCCTATTGAGCAATGCAGCACTTCAGGATTTCTTCCTTCCAAGCTGGGCCAACTCACCTGCTCTGTGTTTCTTCAACTCACTTGGTTTATTGCTCTCACAACTGAGATCAACTGTGTACACACTATCATTTCTAACCAACTGGACATTCTATCAGAGCAAGGACAGCCCTTCCTTCTTTGGGCTCCTCAAGTACAGCTAAGGTTGGGCCCTGATGCATGAACTGTAAATGTCTACTGATGGAAAAATGATGAAATAAAGCTGGCCTCCTAGACTTATCTTATTCAGGCCCAAACTGATTCATCAAAACTCAACAGAGCCCCTATAGCAGGGCTCAGGGCTCAGGGCTTTCTTGAAGCCATTCTTTCACTTTGGCATCCACCACAAGGTTCTATCATGATATGCTGCTAAATGCACATGTTGCTTTTGAGCATATACAATCCCACTTCAGAACATACACAATCCTACTCAAGCACACATCTTCTTGAGAGAAGGAAGTGTACACTTGACCAGGGAGCATATACAGTGAATAATGTGAAAAACTGTACATAAATGCCATACCCCTTGCATTGAGTGTTTAAGCCCTATGTAATACTTCTTATGATACAGGGATGTGGGAGGAGAAAAACCAGGCCAGAATCTAGAGGAAATAGGTTTTAGTATAAACTCTGCTGCTGACTTGTGTGGAAAGCCTTTTATTTGGTCTGGATCTCAGTTTCTCCATCTAAGGAGTAGAGCAATAACATGATAATCTCTCAGTACTTCAGTTGGGTAAAGCTAAAATGATGCTATTTAAACATCCTAGAGTGGTAATGACCATTTAAGGGCTCTTTATACTTCACACTTGGGTCTCAAAGGGTGTGGATGACAATCCATTTTGAAGAGCATGCAGTACTGGGAACACTTTACATCTAAACCCACATATGTCCTGAACTTCCAGTTATCACCACTCCTATCTTTAGCTGGTACTATGGCAGAAAATTTCTTATTTTACACAGATCTTCCCATATGTCAAGGCACTATGGAAACTTCCTGAGGACAGAGCCCATCTCTCTTGCTTCTATTTATACCCTCTGCATACACTAGAACTCAAAGGGACCAAATACTTGCTGATTGAAGATGTACATGAATATTAAGAGAGGAGACAAAATATAAGGTTAGAATTCTAGCTCTATCCCTGACTTGTGGTGGGAACTTGGGAAAGCAGTTTCAGCTCAATAAGACTCATTTTCCTCTTTTTGAAAAGTTATAACCATCAGACCTATCTCAGACTTCTTTATGGAGGTGCTGTGAGCATTCAGTGAGATAAAGACAAACATGTTTGGAAACTGAAGGGTCATTCATATGTGAAGAAAACTTTTGCAATAATAATAGCAACACCCACAGGAGGGAGGCATTTGTTCTTACAGATCAGGGTCCTGATGTTTTCATATTGCTCAGGAAATCACTATTTCAGTTAATCTCATGAATGCCTCACATATCAAGGAATTACTACTTATGGAAAATTAGAGCTTTGAGGTCCATGAAGAGAAATCACCAAGTAACAATTCTGATGTTACAGATAGAGAAGCTGAGGCCCAGAGAGAGAGGATATTTCTCTAGGTCCTGTAGGACATTAAAACTGGTTTAAGGATCCAGACATTGACTTTGGGGTTCTGGGCTCTTCTTACCTGTCCAATTCCTCATCCAAGGGTTGGTAGTTGACCTCATAGCACTCAATTCTTTTTAGAAAGTCGTCCAAAACCTTTTCTTGATCACAGTCTATGTAATCAGGGCTGCCGAGTTTTACTTGCTGGGAGAAGAGAGAAAGACAGAGAACCAAGGGAGACATTGGCAGCCAGAAACAATGACAGTGTCCTTGAGAATGGCCCCTAGAGACCATTGAGTACAACATCCTTCGTAAAGGTGGAAATTGAGACTTGGAGAAAGGGTCTTGTCTGAGTTTATGAAATCAGTCAACTGAAGAAAAGTTAGGCTGTATGACTCATCATTACTAATCTCTATGTTATCAAAAAAAGGACGGTTATATTATATTAAAAAAACCAAAAGACACACTGCTTAAGAACATTTACAAGAGGACTAGAAATTGTGAAGTGAGAAATGGCTGCAGAAGAAGCAACAGTCATAATGGCTTTCATGTATTTAGACATTTTGGGGGGAATATGGTACACTTGAAGGGCAGACTGTGGAAGGTCCATGTGTTCCCAAAAGATGACAATTAGCCAGGGTGAAAAAATGCCCCTTCTTCTTCCCAAGAAACATCTGTTTGCACCAGGGAGTCACATCTCCTTCTCAAGAAATATCTGTTCTCACCAGAGAGACTCCTCTCCTTTGACATCCATCCACATCAAAATCTCTGCCCTCTGCTAATAAAAAAAGCTATAAAACTTGATTTCCAACCTGACCCAGGGGACCACCGGTTTCTGGGTCCTGCTGCCTTTCCTTTCTCTTCTCTGCAAATAAAACTTTTCTGACCTTTGCTGCTCGAGTCCACCTATTATTTATATCCAAGCAGACCAATGGACCCTCGCCACCACCAGAGCTTTCTGGTGCCTCAATCTTGGCAACCACGAAGTGGCACTTCTTTTTCACATGAGGTCAGTACAGGTTGCGCCAAACTGGAGGGTACTGCCTAGGAAGTGGCCGTGATTGTCTGGTACTCTGATGGAGTCAGTCCTCCAGAAGAGGCCCCCAAATGGCTTAGTTACAGTGGAACTCTCAGGTCTTTTTTTTTCTCTTTCTCTCTTGCTAAGGAGGGTTTCTTCCTTGGAAACCAGGGAGAAAAGCTCTGAGCCCTCTACAGCTGTTAAGGCAGGCAACCCAAGAAATCGGGGGCTGGCTGGGTGTTTATACCAGACTGCCAGTGCTATATGGGCAGAGCTAAAGCCTCAGTGCACTGAGGGGCTTTTTCCTCTCAACTTTGGCTCCCTCCCTCCTTAAACACTCTCCCTTGCAGATCTGACCCACTAAGGAAAAGGTATGAAAATGGCCAGTGGGAAGGAAAGTGTCTCTTCCAACTGCAAGGGTGCTCTGGCTGAGGCAACTTCCTGGTGGGACCTGAAGGCTGAAGATGCAACTTCCTGATCTGCCCTGAGGCTCCAATGGTGGCTAAGTATCAGAACCGTGGCACACAGACAATCAGATATCTACACTTTCTTCACAGTTCCTGTGGCCCAAGAGTGGAGGTCACCCCTCCCTTCCAGTGCTCCAGTACTGCCCCTGGCAGGATTGACCTGGACAGCAGTGATGGCTAATAATCCCTCATGCGCTGAGCCTGGGAACTCTCTTTCTCTTGATCCTCAGCTTCTTCTTCTTCTTTCCCAAGTAGATCAGGATGAGTGGCTGCCCCCTTTGTCCTAGACAGCAGTGGTTTCCTTCTTCAGTTGAGTCTGGGAGAGATCCCTATATCCCCCTCTTCAAAACCTAATCCTCAGACTATGTCCTCTGGAGCTACCATGTCCCTTCTGCAGCCTCCATTTCAATTGAGTACATCAAAAAGAGCTACTGTCTAACTTGCACTTAACTGTTTTTTTTTTTAGGCATCTGGTTGATTTGCTTAAAAGCAGGTTTCCGTAGTTTGCTCTCAGGGGAGAAAAGAGTGCTTTACCTGAGAGCTACCTAAGGAGACAGAGACTGCAATGGACTTCTCCATTTTTGTCTGTTACCACCAGCAAAAGAACAATGCCTTCAGATGCTCCCTCTCTTTTCAGAGAATATATATGGAAGGATGTAATGATACTGTTATCTCAGACTGTCACTTCTCTGGAGAAACAGTGAGTACTAGATCAGGCAGCAGCAGCTGGGGATGATTATCATTTAGATAAATGTGTCCCTATGGGTCCTATCTCAGACTGGGTCCTTGGAGGAGGGGGAGGAAGACAGAGACACTGGATACCTAAAAGGGAATCCCAATTCCCAATTCCCACAGGAGATCAGGCAGTCCCTAGATATGATCCTAAGTGGGACCCTGAGAATGATAAGGATGAATGGAGCTATAACCACTTCATCCACTGCACTCTTGAGGGTCTAAGGAGGGTCAGGGTAAAACCCCTTAATTACTCCCAAGTCATGGCTGTACAACAAGGACCCTTAGAAACACCAGTAGCTTTCCTACAGAGACTTAAAGATGCTTTACAAAAGCATCCAACATGCTGGAATCACAGGAGGAGGAAATGATCCTAAAAAATAAATTTCTGACACTGTTAGCCCCAGATATTCGTAGAAATCTTCAAAAACTGGTGACTGAAGGGAGCAGAGATCTAGACCAATTGGTCCATGTAGCCACATCCATATACTATAATAGGGAGTTAGAAAAAGAAAAAAAGAGACTTGAAAAAGGAAAAGAGAAATGATAACTGGCAGGAGGCTCTGATCGCAGCACTCTGAAAGGTTCTCCTGGGGCACAGTCCAAACCTGTGGACAAGTTTTCAATGTGAACAGGAAGGCCTTTTTAAGAGGGAGTGCTCCTGGAGGAAGCCACCTAAAGGACCCTGCCCCATCTTCCAGGGAAATCATTGGAAGGCATACTGTCCTCGGTTCCCAAGGGAATAGAGGCCAGAGCCTCTCACCCAATGACAGGTCATGGGGCCTCCCATCCAGGCTCCTATGACCACCATAAAATCAGAGGAGCCCCATGTGATACTTATTACTGAAAAGCACAAGGTCAGCCTCCTTATCAATACTTGAGCCAGCATTTCAGCTATTCCTTTTTCTCCCAGACCCAGGTCCTCCAAGAAAATTACTGTTCTGGTCATATCAGGTCAGCCCCTAGAGCATTATTTCACTCAGCCTCTAGCCTGCTCCTGGAGAGATTTCTACTTCTGTCACTCCTTTTTAATTGTCCCAGAAACACCTACTCCTCTGCTAGGGTGAGTCCTTCTATCTAAATTGGAGATGCAGCTCTGTTTACCCCCAGGGGAATACTTTTGCTTGTCCCTGATAGAGAAACAAGTATTCCCCATAATGTGGATGGATGGACATACCGTGGGACAGGCATGAATGGTGGTTTCAGTCCTAATTCATCTCAAGGACCCCTCTCAGTTTCCCTATCAAAAACAATGTCCTTTAAGACTGGAAGACAAGGAGGGACTAATTCCCATAATCAAAGACTTAAAGAGACAGGGACTGCTAATAGAATGCTCCTGCCCATATAATACTCCTATTCCCAGGGTCAGAAAGGGACCTAACAAATGGAGGCTAGTCCAAGATCTCCACCTGAGCAGTGAAGCAGTAGTGTCTCTCCACCCCATAGTTCCAACTCCCTATACACCTCTAGCCCAAATACCCCCTGGTACTACTTACTACTCTGTTCTGAACTTAAAGGATGCCTTCTTTTGCATTCCCTTACACTATGAAAGTCAACCTATCTTTGCCTTTGAGGACCCCATACAAAAGGCTGGACAGGTCACCTGGACTATCCTCCACCAGGGATTCACCACCAGAGACAGCCCCCATTTCTTTGGGTTGGCTGTAACCCAAGACTTGGCAGAGTGGCAATATCCACAAGCTACTCTACCACAATATGTATATGACTCCTCCTCTGTGGACCAACTGAACCCATCATTTTGTGAGCCTCTGAATCCTTACTAAACTTCCTAGCAGACATAGGTTACAAAATCTCTAAAGAAAAAGCCCAATTGTGTCAGTCTAAAGTTACATATTTAGGTAACTTGTCCTGGAGAAAGAAATGAGGGCTCTAGGAGAAGATAGGATCTCTCTGATCCTGATGTTTCCTCTACCTAAGACTCTAAAATAATTCAGGGCCTTTTGGGGGAGGTGACAGGATACTGTAGAATTTGGATCCTGGGATATACAGACCTAGCCAGGCCCTTATACTAGATCCTTAAGGAAACACAGAAGGATCCTCAGCCTTTTATTAAATGGGATAAAAAGGCCCTTACGACAGTTCCAGCCCTGGGTCTCCCAGTATAGGACAAGTTTCAATTATATGTTTATGACTCAGCTCCGGGGCATCACTCCCCAGTCAGTGGGCTACTAAAGTAAAAAAATAGATCAGGTAGCCAAGGGATGACCAGGATGTCTTTGAGCAGTTGCTGCAGTTAGCCTTCTAGTGCCTGAAGCTCAAAAACTTGTCCTAAACTGGCCCCTGACAGTTTACACCCCATACAACCTAAGGGGAATTTTAAACTCAAAAGAAGGACTTTGGCTGACTGACAGCTGTCTACTTAAATAACAGGCCCATCTGCTGGGAGGGACAGAAATAACTTTAAGGACCTGTCAGAGCCTAAACCCTACATCCCTTCTACCAGAGACAGGGGGAAATCCTGAACACTTGTGTGGGGAGGTGCTTATGGAAAATTGTGCTGCCCAACCTGACTTGATAGATCAGCCCTTAGAAAACCCAGATGTAGAATTATACAGCAACAGCAGCTCCTTTGTCAAAAATGGTGTCAGACATGCAGGGTTTGCAGTTGTAACAGAATTTGGCATCCTCAAATCAGGTCCTCTTCCTCCTAATTCAAGTGCTTAATTGGCAAAATTAGTGGCCCTAACAGAAGCCCTAAAACTGTCAAAAGAATAGAGAATCAACATTTACACAGATAAGTATGCTTTCCTGATCCTGCATGCTCATGCAGCCATCTGGAAGGAAAGGGGAATGCTAACTACAACAGGATCTCCCATTAGACATGGACATGACATACTAGCCCTCCTAGATGCTGTTCTGTTGACTAAACAGGTCTCAGTGATTCATTGTAGAGGTCACCAGGGGAAGATAATATAGCAAAGGGAAACAAAGTGGCTGACGAGGCAGCTAAACTGGACAGCCATGCAGGAAAATACAGCTGGCCCTTTCCTCTGGGAGGGGACTCTCCCTTCCCCAGAGAGACCACAATATTGATCAGAAGAAAGTAAACAAGCCTGAGACCAAGGGTACAAGTTGGATCACCAGAGCTGGTGGGTGTCGCCTGAAGGGAAGCTATGACTCCCCAAGCCACTCCAGTGAAAAATTCTTAATACCCTCCACCAACTTTATCATTTGAGTTGAGACAATACTTTGGTTTTGGTCAACAAAATTTTTGAAGGGACTAAATTAAGGGACACTGCTCTACAAGTTGTACAGGGATTTAAATATGCCAAAGAAAATCCCAAAAATAAAAGGTTCCAAGTGCCAGGAGCACAGAGGCAGGGGTCCTACCCCAGGGAAGACTGGAAATTTTACTTTACCCATATGCCAGGGGGACCAAAATCAAAACTACTGTTAGTATTGGTGGACACGTTCACTGGTTGGGTAAAGGCCTTTCCTTGCAGTATAGAATGTTCTAGGAGGTGGTCTGAGCGCTAATCACAAAAATAATCCATCACTTCAGTCTCCCTAAAAGCCTTCAAAGTGATAACGGGCCTACATTTAAGGCAGAAGGAACTCAGGGACTCTCTAGGGCACTAGGCATAAAATACCATCTTCACTGTGCCTGGCACCCCCAATCATCTGGAAGACATGGTTCCTACCCTTTTTGGGGCATATAGTTGCCATTATTCTCTTACTTGTGTTTGGGCCTTGCATTTTAATCTTACTTGTCAAGCTTGTTTCCTCTCACCTAGAATCCTTCTCCTTCCCAAGAAACATCTGTTCGTGCTAGAGAGACATCTCTCCTTTGACATCTGTCCGTGCCAAAATCTCCACCCTCTGGCAATAAGAAAAGCTATAAAACTCAATTTCCAACCTGATTCAGGAGACCACCAGTTTCCGTGTCCCACTGCATGACCCCAATCGGCCTTTCCTTTCTCTTCTCTGCAAATAAAACTTCTGACCTTTGCTGCTCGAGTCCACCTCTGATTTCTTTCCAAGCAGATCAAAGGACCCTTGGCCACCACCTAAGCTTCCCAGCACCTCAATTTGTCATTGGATTTCTGAAGGGCTGGAAGCTCTAATCCCCCAATATCCACCTTGTCCTCCTAGATATCCCATCTCATCCATCCAGTCACCTGAGCCTACACGGAATCTGGGGTTACCTCAGATGCCTGTTTTTATCATCTCTCACCTCTTAGCAGGTACTAAATCCTCTCCAATTTTTCTTCTAAATATCTATTCTCTCTCGTCTGTGCTCACTAGAGCTTTGTGACTGATTGTTACATCTATAGCTGTGCTGCTTTTGACATATTTGCCACACTAGGAGCCACAAGGATATTTCTAACACACACATATGACTATGGCATTCTTCTGTTTAAAGCCCTTCACCATTTCCTCATTTGTCCTCATTTAGGACAAAGTGTAAACTATTTTAGCAGATGGCTCATGGCTTTTTATTGATCAGACTCCAATTTACTTCTTCACCCTCTTCTCATCTATTTCCATACACACTTTGCTTTAGCTAATTTAAGCTACTTATTGTTCCCTGGAGATGTCACACTTAGTATATGCTACTCCCTTATTCCCATTCTTCACCTGCAAAATTTCCAAGCATGTGTCAAGATGCATGTTGGGTCTGGGAACCTAAGGGACAGATGAGTGAGTATCCCATCCCCCATGGAGAGCACTATGAGCCCTGCACCAGGAGAATGACTTATAAATCTGCATTCCTGCACGCTGAGGAGGAGAAACAGGGTCTCTTAAGTCTGCCACAGGGCTGATAAACAGAATGCTCTCAAAGTTGTTTCCCCCCATAAGGGGCAAACAGACCAGCTCACTGAAGAGAGCCCGCACACACAAATCTACGGCCGATGGGAAAAAACCCACCTAACTCTTACCCAAACCCAGAATTAAAGCATCTATAGAAAGCCCCAGCCTTCACCTGAGCAGAGAGCCACTGGTTCCCAGGCTCTGCTGCACTGGTCTAGCTGTAGCCTTTCCTTTCTCTCTAATAAATCCTACTTTGTATACCGGCCTTGTTTCACGAGTCAATCAGCTGCCTCACGAGCCAGTTCTCTGGCCTGTGAAGGCAAGAACCCTTGACACTGACCTGCAACATTTCACACCGGCACATAACATGCAGGTCAACTATTATCTCAATTGAGAAGCCTTCCATGGCATACTCCCACATGCAAGGTTAGGCCCTCACCACTGTACTCCCACAGCCTCCCTCATTCTTTCACCTCACCTCTGATCTCAGAGTTCTATATACTTCTCAGCCTTCCTCACTAGATTCTGACTCTCCTTAACAATTTTTATATCTTTAATACCCAGAATGGCCAAGCAAAGGTGTACAATCAATTCCTGTTCAATGAATAAATGGATGGATAGATGGGTAGTGAAAAGGGAAGAGAGGAGTTGGACATACTCTATGTCTCAAAAGGTAAAACTAGGAGCAATGTGTGGAAGTTATAGGGAGGCAGATTTCAGCTTGACTGGATAGCATTTGTTGAAGGCAATGAGCCTTTTGTCATTTCAGGTATGAAAAGAAACTCTAGACAAACAGTTAGCTGTGATTTCAATTATTTGATGGAGGGTTGAAGGAGATGACCTTCAAAGTCTTTTCTGTTCTTGAGTTCGTAATTTGATGAAGTAGGGAACAATGAAAAAGTGAGGAGTGATCTAGTTCTAGAACACATGTTAAGAATCTAAGGGTAGTAACAGTTCTGATATAAACTGCGGGGCAAAATAAAGAACACAGGCTTTCAGGAAGACAGCCATGCCTGAGATACAATCCACCTTTATCTTTTTCTGATTTTATCCTTTTTTTGGCAGTATTGGGGTTTTGAACTCAGGGCCTACACCTTGAGCCACTCCACCAGCCCTTTTTTTGTAATGCTTTTTTCAAGATAGGGTCTTGTGAACTATTTGCCTGGGTTGGCTTCAAACTGTGATCCTCCTGATCTCTACCTTCTGAGAAGCTAGGATTACAAGCACAAGACAATGGCGCCCAGCTTTTGGCTGTATCTTTAACAACTCACTTCTCCTAGAGCCTCAGTTTTCTCTCTCTGACATGGAAATGATTCCTAACATGCAAGTTTGTTGTGAAAAACTGAGTTAAATTGGTGCTTGCTGCATTCTAAGGGCTTTTTATATGCTGCCTTCATCTGATTTCATAGATTCATTGTGGACCAGGATGGTCAAAGAATGCTTCCTATTCAAGTGAGAGGAGAAGTTCAGGGAGGTCTTTTTAGGAATGATCCGAACCTAAAACAGAGTAAGGAGGAAAAATCATTGGTGCTCCTTTACCTTGATGTTTTCTGCAATTATGTCAGGGTCATTACAAATGGACTCAATGAAAAAGACCTATAAGAGAAACAACAGAGAGATTGCCACAGGGAATTATATTTGGTAGGAGTCAAACAAAGCTTTAACCTTTTTCAGTGGGTCTGAGTCATCCTCAGGAGCATCTCTGACAACATAATGTTTTCATACAATTGTGCTTTCAGGCTTCTGAGTTTCCTGAGGCTCTCTAGCTCTAAATCAAATGGCCCTAGATTGTTGTTTTGCATTTTTACTGGTTTTTAATTCTTTTATGTTTTTCACAGTGACTCTTTCTACTCCTTCATCATCATCTCCCACCCTCAGCTTTTCAGCAATCATCTTCCACTGCCCAATGTGGCACTTCTTTATCCCTGTTGTTTTGCTGCTTCTGGATATTTTTCTTTTCTCTTTTTGGTGGACTGGGATTTGAACTCAGGGCTTCTTGCTTGCAAAGCAGGCACTCTACTGCTTGAGCCACACCTCCAGTCTGTTTTGCTGCTTCTGACTATATCCTGACGAGCTAGTCAACCAAAATAAGATGTTGAGCCTATGGAATCTAATTTGGCTGTTATAAGTACCATGTTTGTGGTTTGTGCTGAATAAGTAGGCTGTAGACAAGAGTGGGAGTGTTACTATACCTTATAACCATGTTCCTTAGCAAACTGCAGAATAAGTGACCGTCGTTCTCTGGTAGTGTTGGTAGCATCAAATACCTAGAGAGAGGTAATGAGATTGGCTTACTCTGAACATAGTGTTGATAGAAAACTACTTTGTCTGTATTTTTGCTGAGTGTATGATTGCCACAAGGGTT
The DNA here is from genome assembly GCF_047511655.1 of Castor canadensis. Lineage (NCBI taxonomy): Eukaryota > Metazoa > Chordata > Mammalia > Rodentia > Castoridae > Castor > Castor canadensis. The sequence goes on from NC_133405.1 coordinate 93,529,128, forward strand.
TAGAACTTGATGAATGTCTTGAGGGAAAGGAAGGATTTGGAAATGGCTCATGTCAATTTCAAAAGCACTCATTGAGCCCTTACTGTTTACTCAGAAATGTACTAGACCCTGTAAGTATAATAAAGCAAGAGAAAAGTTGCAGGTTTTTATTAGGGACATTCTACAGGTGAAGTAACTGAGACCTAGAAGGATATGATTTGACAAAAGTCACTGAGCTGCTGACAGAGCAGAGTTAGAACTGCTCTCTTCCTTATCACCTTAGAAATCCTCAAGAACAGGAAACACCTCTCTATCATTAGCACCTTAGGTAGGAGCATTTGCATATTTGAGGTTCTCTTTCCTTTTTAGAATTTTCAAATCCTATCCCAAAGGTCTATGTATGAGACTAAATTACCTAGGTGTATAGGTAAATTTCTAGAACTCAAAAATGTTTGTACTACAGTCTTAAATTCCAGTATAGTTCTGTTGAATTCTTGAGGGGAACTAAGTAGTAAAATAGTTAAGACTGCGGATTCTGAAGTTACACAATCTGGATTCCAGTTCTGGTCCTGCCATGTACACATTGTGAAACCTTGTGAAATTACTTTATCCCTCTATAAGCTCTTCTGGGCTCTAAAATTGGGCATAATAACAATACTCATCTGGAGAGAGCAAGAAATTAAATTATTAGTATAAGCAAAGTACTTAGAACAAGGTGTAGCATAACTAAATGATCAGTACATATTATCTATTCTCTGTCCCAGAAAATACCCAAGGGGAGGGATGAAACTGGATATCTCTTTACCGCAACGTGACCTTCCTCATGGCTGAGGTAATTATGGACATCCTTCAGAGCTGCCATGGCACACTGCCTGAAAAAGACAGAGAAATACACAACCCCTACTCCCAGGATGGGTTCCTCTCTCTTTTTCTGCATTACCTTCTGTACTATCTCTCATATGTCTTGCACTAAATTATTCATCTGTTGAGCATCTACACATGATGTCCTATATTCTAGGCATGATGCCAAGCACAGAGGGTCACACAGTTGAAATTGGCTCTATATGTACAGCTTAGGGGCAGGTATAAAATGACATGCCCAGAAAAATTTGAGTAATGATAGCATTCCTAATTTTAAGGACTTCAACCCTTGAGTTAATGGAGCTTAAGCTGAACTGGTTTATGAACCCAGGTAGTGTTTGAAGTTAAAGGCATTCCTGGCATGGGTAATACTGTAAGCACTAGTATAACAGTGGCAATGTATTAACACTTTCAGCAAAAAATCTCCTTAATGATTACTCACTACTGAGTTCTATGATGAGGACATGGATCAATAAATGAGACTCGGGTTCCATTCTGAAGCGCTTTGAGGATGAAGTGATGAGACTGAAAAGGCTACAGTAGGCCAACAGACTTTCATCTCAAGTACTAGGCTAACTGATGTATCAAGGTGAAACCCCCTTGAACTATCAATGTACACTTAAAAAACTGAAGGGCAGGAGGGTAAAATATGTCTTTTCTGGGAGTGAGTACCAGTGGGAAGGGGGTGGGCATAAGGAATGGTGAATGAGAGTGAACATGGTAGATGTATTTTGTAATCATATATGAAAATAGAAGAATGAAATCTGTTGAAATTGTTCTAAGAAGGGGGGAAGGGGGAAAAGGGAGAACAATGGAGGGGGTAAATCTAGGATATGTTATAAGCACATATGTAAATATCACAATGTATCCCCATACAACTATTACATGCCAATATTTTTTAATGCTAGGCTAAGAAGTTTCTATTAGAAGTTGGATACTATAAAAGATTTTTGAGCAGGGGATGATTATGACCAGAAGCAGCTGGCTTTGGGAAAGATGATGGAAGGGATCTTCTATTAGCCTTTGAGAGTTTAGAAGGCCTCTTCTCTGGCCCAGGTTATTCTGCTCCACTCCCCCAATATCTGAAGAAAGGACTCCCTCAACCAAGGGGCAGCAACAAGTCTCTAAAATGTTGGGTACTTACTTCCTGATAAGTAGGGCCTCCATGTTGTCTGGGAGAAAGAATTCGTAGTTCTTGTAGCTCACTGCTTCTCGTCGATACTGGCCTAAATTAAACACTGAAAGCAGGGAGCCCTAGTGAAGAGGTTGAGAAGAACCCAGAAAATGTCCTTTCTGGGAGGAACCTCAGAAGTTGAAAAAGGTAAAATTTATAGCTATAAAATATGCTTATTTAGAAAGCTTCAAATTATGGTTACAATCTCATTTTTAACTCACAACAATCCTGCAAGGTAGAAACCACCACTTCTTCTTTACAAATAAGGAAAGTGAAGTTCAGAGATAGGAAATAACTTTAACAGTTAATAACTGGTGATATAGGATTCACACCCAGATCTGTTTGGCTCCAAACAATTCTACTTTATCATGAACTCCAATCCTTTAAATGCCTTACTTCATTGGACAGATGAAGAAACTCAGATCCAGGAAGTAAAATCAATCACTAAGGGTCAAGCAGTAACTGAGCTGGTAACAAACAGACTGGCCTCTGTTTCTCTTTTCTATATAATGAGGGAGAATCTAAATCTAAATCTCTAAGGCATAGCCTCCCACTTGCAATAATGAAAAACCAGAGAGGAGGTAAGGAAAGAAGGAAGAGGATAAGCAATCAAAGAGATAATGTTTCATTTATTCATCCAACAAATACTTTTTGAGCCCTACTCTGTGAAGTAGGATACAAATTTTGGGTCCCAGAGAATAACCACATCTTTGTGATGGAGACTAAGGTGCTCACAATCTAGCAGGTAGGACAGTGAGTACACCAGCAAACAGAGAACTCCCACACAATTTGCTAAGTGCTCTGACAGACAATATGCAGCCATGCAAAAGAGTGAGGAGGAAGAAGACAAATATGATTTGGGGTGATCTCAGGTTTCTTAGAGAAAGTAGCATTTGAACCAGGCCTTTCAGGGTAAGTGGGTATGAGGGTAAAGGTGGAGAACAAGAGTATTCTAGGAAGATGAACAGCTTGAGCAAAGGTATAGCACTGGTAGAAAGCAGAGCATGTCTGAGAGATGGTAGGTCATCCACTGTGGTTTGAGAACCTGGAAAGGATCAATTGTGGAGGGCCTTGACTGACAAGCTAAGAAGCTTGTGTTTAAACCTACAGGTCAAGAGGACACTTAGAGGCATGTCAGTGTTTGGGTTTGAAATATGACTCTAGAGGCCACTGTGAAAACTAAATGGAGTGGAGCAGACAAGAGAAAGAGGGATTAGGGAAGAGACCCATCTGCCACTGTGTCATGTGCCCCTCCACTCAGCAGAGGTTCCTCAGAGCTTGCAGTCCTCCATAAGAGGGGGTCCTTCTCACCTTCCCTTCTGCAAATGGCTGTCTCCTCCCACAGGACCCAGCTCTTCAGGGAAGCTTTGCTGCCTTCCACTTAGCAATCCTCTCTGTGGGACCCCTCAGCACCCTACCTGAGGATTCCTAGGTGATGTGATGTATTCTGATGTATCTCATTCAGTATGAGAACTCTTTAAGAACAGGATATGAATCTCATCCATTTTTGTCATTCCTGATACTAGGCCTGGGTTTTGGTACATAGAAAACCATTGGGAAACTCTTCACAGGTGAAATAGGTAAAGAGAAACTCGATGAATAGTAAAGAGAAATTGTGAAAAAAAGAAGAGAAGATTTTGGGACTGGAGTGTAGCTTAGTGGCAGAGTGTGTTCAAATCCAGGAGAGAAAGAGAGAAAGAGAGAGAGACACACACACACACACACACACACAGACACACACACACACACACACACACACACACACACACAGAGAGAGCGAGAGAGAGAGAGAGAGAGAGAGAGAGAGAGAGAGAATATTACAAAATTTACAGTAGAAGTAGTAAGAGATAGTGGTAGTAGTAGTTCTATTCTTAGTAATAACATTTATGAGGCATTTTTTGGTTTTGGCATCCTATCTTAACAGTTTTCGGCTAGTGTCCTGTACTGGGGATTTAGAACAAAGGGTTTCAGAGACATACCTTTAGTTGGTGTTCCTATCCAGTTGAGATATCTTGTGAGCTTTGTGGAGATATAGGTCTTGCCTCGAGCTGGTAAACCCACCATAATCACCATCGTGGGGGAATTGGTAAACTGGGGTACAGATGCTGGAAAACAAACAGAGCCTTAAGAGCTTATTCCCAGATTTATATGATTTTCTGGCATCAGCTCAGAGATGTAGAGCTGGAGAAGGCATCTCTCTCTCTCTCTCACCATTACAAGAAAAAAAGCTAAAAAATGCACATTACGATTTTTCTTGAACTCATCAGAAAACTAGGGTTGCAATGCAAATAGCTAACCCCAAACCTGTAGAAACAGACGTCTGCAAGAGGATCCAGACACTTGTTTACTGGTGTAGATACTGTTGAACAACATATAAACTTATTAAGAAGATACAGATAAAAATTATTTTGTGGGGTTTGAATTTAGGGCCTTGTGTTTGCTAGCAGGTAGTTTACCACTTGAGCTGTGACCCAGCCCTTTCTTCTTTAGTTATTTTTCAGATAGGGTCACCTGTTTCTTTCTTGAGCTGGCCTCAAATGGTGATCCTCCTACCTGTGCTCCTGCACATCTGGGATTACAGGCATGTACTACCACTTCTGGCTTATTTGTTGAGATGGGTGTCACTAACTTTTTGCTTGGGTTAACTTCAAACCAAGATCCTCCCCATCTCTGTCTCCCAAATAGCTGGGATTATAGTTGTGAACTAAGATGCCAACCCTAAAAATTATTAAAGAATTGCTAAAGGCAGGTTGTGGGCTAGTGTGAGAATGTGAAGCTCATAAGGGCTGCAGACACAGGTAGTTTTACATCTTCTTGCAATACTCTTTCAGGAATTCAACCAGGTGGTCACAGTGAAGGCTAAGGAATCCTGAGAAAGATATCATATAGTTCTGGCTTGGAGAGGGAAACAGAATAATAGCCACTGCTAACATTCTGGTCAATTTTCTCTATATTTTCTATGGAAAAAGCCTTAGTATTCAGGGGAAGGGCAACAAAACCTAGCTTGATAGAACTGGTAGAAACTCACTGCAGTTGGCAGTGGAATAGCCAACACTAAAACTCAGTGCACATAACCACTAAAATTCTGTTCAGATCAATCTACTCTCTTTCTCCTGAGGGGAAGAAACCCTTAATCTGCAGAAGGAAGGGCAATAGAAGCTAAGAGCACTGGTGGAAACGCACTACTTCTGGTGAAGAAAAATGGAAAAAATGTTCCAGCCCAGGAAGGACAGGAAAATGTGCTAGGCTCACCATTACATTTGAAGGAGGGGGACAGGAGTATTTGTGAAGGTGACACCTTTAACACTTACGGTAAGCCAGCCTAAGACTGAGAATTAGAATAACACAGAATGCCACAGTCCCTCACTCTTCACTACCAGGCTAAAAGGATCATTAAAAATAGTAGTGGAATATATCTAAAAGAGATGCAAGAGATAGACTATCTCCAAGGAGCAGCAGAAAAGGCCAGACAAAACAAGTCTGAAGAGACAAAGCAATCATCAGACCAGACTCAGCTTTGACACATGTTGGAATTATCGGAGAATTTAAACTAGCTATAATTAATGTGTTAAAGGTTCTATTGGAAAAATGTAATCATGTAAGATGAAGTAGTTACTTTCATCAGGATGATGGAAAATGTAATAGAATCACATGAAAGTGCAAGAGAAAACAAAGAGGAAAAAAGTTAAAAAATGAAGAAACAATATAAAACACCCAAGAACTGTGGGACAGTATCAAGGAGTATAATGTATGTGTATTTGGAATATAGATAGGAAGAAAGAATGGGGCAGATAAATATTTGAAGATGCAATGGCCAAAGTTTTGCAAAATTACTGACACCAAACCATAAATATAAGAAGCTCAGAGAATACTACCACAGTATATACCAAGAACCACACTGAGACATATAAGATTCAAATTGCAGAAAATCAGAACAAAAATAAAATCTTGAAGGCAGTCAGGAAGGAGAGGGTAGGTGGGGAACACCTTACCTAGAGAGAAATAGAGAAGAATTATGCTAGATTTCTTGTCAGAAACCATATAACCAAAAAGACTGTTAAACCTTTAAAGTGTTGAAAGGAAAAAAAACAATATAGAATTGCAAATTCAGCTAAAAAAATCCTTCAAAAAATGAAGGAGGGTGCTGGTGGCTCACACCTGTAATCCTAGCTACTGAGGAGGCAGAGATCGGGGGATCATGATTCAAAGCCACCCTGGGCAAAGAGTTCGCGAGACTCTATCTCAACAAAACCCATCACAAAAAAGGGCTGGTGGAGTGGCTCAAGGTGTAGGCCCTGAGTTCAAACCCCAGTGCTGCAAAAAAAAAAAAATGGTAAAAGACTTTTTCAGACTAATTAAAACTGAGAAAATTAAACCACCAGCATACCTGACAAGAAATGTTAAAGGAGATTCTTTAGGCAGAAGAGATATGATACGGATTAGAAAAATGGGTCTATAATTAAAAAAAAAGAGTACTGGAAAAAGATTGAGTGAAGGCAAAATGTAGCTTTTTTTCATCTCCTTAATTGTTCTAAAATATAACTATTTAAAGAAATAATAGTATTAATGTATTGTGTGCTTATAACATATATAAAAATGAAATAGAATACAATAATAACATCAGGAATGGGATGAAGGAGGGAATATTATGCTATAAGATACTTGTACCACTCTACTTTTTTATATAAAAGTAAACCCAAATTATCTAAACAGGTACACTCTATACTCTAGTGGAGCCAATAAAAAAGTAAAAAAACATACATATATGATAAAACAAGAGAGAAAATGGGATCATCAAAATGATCAAAAATTCAAAATATTTCTAGTTTAATTTTTGGTACAAGGAATTAGACTCAGGAGCCTCATGCTTACTAGGCAAGCTCTATACCACTTGAGCCATACCCCTACTCCTTTGCTTTTAGTTTCTTTTATAGACAGGGTCTTGGGCTAACTTTCTTTGGCTGGCCTTGAACTGCCACACTCCCACCTCTACCTCCTGAGTAGCTGGAACTGGAACTACAGGTATGTACCACCATGCCTGGCTTGGTTTTTGTTTTGTTTTTAAGATTCATTAATAGTACAAGAGGGTTTCATGTGAAAATTCCATATTGCATACAGTGTATTTTGACCAAGTTTGCACCTCTATTATATTCCCTTAACTCTTCTCCCTCCCTTTTAAAAAAACATTTGGTGGGTTTCTTCATGCTATCTCCATAAATATATAAGTACATACTTTGATCCTCTTCACTCCCCCTCACCATATTCTCTCCATTTCCCCTTCCACTGAACATCCCTCCAACAGTGTCCTTTTTGCTCTTGAAGCCCAATATTACTGTTATTTTTATCATTTTAGACCTAGATTCCATATATGAGCAAAAACATGCAATATTTGGCTTTTTGAACTTGGCTTATTTCACTCAATATGACGATCTCCAGTTCTATCCATTTTTCTGTAAACAGCATAATTTCATTCTTCTTTATCTCTGAGTAATTCTTCATGTGTATATATACCACATTTTCTTTACCCAATCATCTACTGATTGGCACCTAGGCTGATTCCACATGTGGCTATTGTGAATAGTGTTACAATAAACATGAGAAGTGCAGGTATCTCTATGTTGATTTACACTCCCTTGGATATATACCCAAGAGTGGTATGGTGGGGTCATAAGGAAGGTATGTTTTTAGTTGTTTTCTTTTTTTTGATGAAACTCCATACTTATTTTCCTAGTGGTTGCATGTATCTCATCCTGAATGAGATATATAAGAACACCTAACCAATCACAGCTATAGCTCCAGTATCTGTAGAGGAATATAGGAGCATAGATGAATGTTCATGATCTAGGAAGACCTTAGGTAATAAGAGTGGTATTAAAAAGGAGACAGGGGGATAACTCATAGACTAATAGAATGTGTATGGTCTTCTAAAGCAGAAAGGGGTGTCTGTTAAGCTTAATAGAATGGGTCAAGGAGAAAGTGGGGTGAGATAAGTAGAAGAGATCTTGTCAATATTGTGTTGAGGAACAGAAGAGGAAGAGAAATGGAGGAAATTAAGTAAACATAAAAACCTCAAAAGATGATTTGGCAATCTAATTGCCTACTTAAAAGTACAGGTAAAAAAGGATTGTGGGTGGGGAGATAGAGATAAAAGAAAATACAGGCAAGGAAAGGAAGCAATTCTAGTTATAGACAGGAAGAAAGTATGACTGGAGAAGGGTGATGGGAATGGGAAGGAGAAGATATGGTTTAGGATTGAATACTGAAGGGTGGGTATTATGGCTCACATATGGTGACTGCAGAGAAAAGGAAGGAGGAAAACTCAAAAAGAAAGTGAAAGAGTACAAAATTACCCAATCATATGTACAAAAAATCAAAATAAACAAATAAAAATCAAAACAGTGGTAAAAACTAACAAAAAATATCAGAATTTCCTATTGCTCTCCCAAGAGGCTTTTCTCCCCCAAATCCAAGTCTTTCAAACCAGTAGATGGCAGTCCAGTCGGAAGTTTGACTCTGAAATGGTGTCCATTGTGCTCCTTTTCCAGCATGGGGGGTGGGAGGGGCAGGATTTGGAGATCTGAATACAGTCTTCAGTGAAGGCTGCTGGGGTGTGGGCCCTCAACTCCTTAATTCCACACAGTTCCCAATAAACTTGTAGCTTCTTCCTCTCCCAAGTTCCTGCCAACTCACACTGTTATAGTCTGTACTTGTACAGTCCTTTCCTGGGTTGGAAGATGTCATGCTGTTTCCTGCCACAATGCTAAGGAGCACACTACTGCTATTTCTTAGATGGAGTTGTGGCTGGAGCAGTGCCCTGCCTGGCCTGAAGGGTCTGTCTTTTTGTCTAGGCTGGAGTTTGTATTTAAGTGGGTCTACTGCCTGCCATTCTCTTACCAATTTCTCTGCCATGTTAAGAGTCTATGCATGCCCTGCCACTTCTGTGTCCACAGATCTCTGTGGATCAGCTTTGCCATAAATTACCACCATTACTGGCGCTCTCAGGAGATGGTGAAGGAATAAGAACTATTTTGCTGCCCACATTAACTTTCATAGCAATTCTGCAGGGAATTGCTGTGTAAATAATTGTTCAATAAGGTATGACCATGAGAAAGAATGCCAGGTGATAACATTCCATCACCACCTTGCTGTCATCCACGGATTGTTTTTGAGATAAGGTCTTGCTAAATTTTTCCCAGGCTGGATTCAACTGTGATTGTCCTGACTCTCCCTCCCTAGTAGCTGGGGTTAGAGACATGTGCAACCATGCCTGGTCTCTGATAGCTTTTAAAAAAAAATGTAGTAGGACAGGCACAGTGGCTCACACCTGCAGTCCTAGCAACTTGGGAGGCAGAGATGGGAAGGACTATGGTTGAGGATGGCTTAGCCATAAAGTCCACAAGACCACATCTCAACCAATAAAAAGTTGGGTGTGGTGGCACATGCCTATCATCCCAGCTATGGGGGAAGTGTAAAGAGGAGGACAGCAATCCAGGCTGGCCTGGCCATAAATGTGAGACCCTATCTCAGAAATAACCAAAGCAAAAAAGGACTGGAGGCATGGCTCAAGTGCCAGAGCACCTATCTACCAAACACAAGGTTCTGAGATCAAACACCAGTACATGCTGAAAAAAGAATATAACCCTAAGGATGTAGCTCAGTGGTATGCACTTGCCTAGCATGCACAAGACCCTGAAGTCCATCCTTAGCATACATAAATAAATACATAAGTAAATAAACAAACATATGTGGTTCATTATCTGTAGTCACTCTACAGAAGAGTACACCAGAACTTCTTGTTCCTACTTAATTAGAATTTAGTACCCATTAATTAACTTTACCCTATCCCTCCCCTACTCTTTCCAGCCTCTGATAACCACCATTCTATTCTGAAACTATATAAATTCAAGTTTTTTACATTCTGCATATGAGTAAAATCATGTGATACTTACCCTTCTATGCCTTGTTTATTGTTTATTTATTGTCCTATTACATAAATATGTATATTTTATGTATCAGTTAAAAATTTTAAATGATCAAATACAATGAGAAAAGATAGAAAAAGAGAGGAAAAAAGAAACAAAACAGATAGAATGAATAGGAAAGAGCAAATATGGTAAATAGAAAATGGTTTGCAAGATGGTAGGGTTTTGGAGGGAGGTTGCTAGTGTTTTTGAGACATAGTCTTGCTATTATGTAACCCAGGCTGGCCTGGAACTCTCAATCCTCCTGCCTCAGACTTCTGGGATGACAGGTTATCTGTTCTTTCTCTTCCTGCAACTTGTTTCTGGAAGTGGTACAATCATGATACTGGGTAGTTTCTGAACAGAAGACAGGAAATGGGAGCCTAGGGAACTGGAAAGTATTAAGACATACAAGAGGAAAAAGTTTACTTATGACCTGTCAGTGCTGTGATCCTAACTTAGCATATCAAAGATTTGGAAATTGCCAATAGCTGGGCGTGGTGGTTGGTGCCTGTCATCCCAAGCTATAAAGAAGGCTAAGATCAGAAGGTGGTGGTTCCACGCAAGCCCAGGCAAAAACATCTGTGAGACACTCATCTCAGTGGAAAACAAAAACTGGGTGTGGTGGCACACACCTGTCATCCTAGTTATGGCAGGAAGCATAAAATAGGAAGATGGCAGTCCAGCTGGCCTGGGCAAAAAGTTGAGACCCTATCTCCAAAACAGGCAAAGAAAAAAGGGCTGGAGGCATGTTTCAAGTGGTAGAACACCTATCCAGCAGCTGGGGGAGGGGAGGTTAAGCCCTAAGTTCAAACACCAGTACCTCTTAAAAAAAAAAAAAAAAAGATTTGGAAACTCAACTAGCAAGCACACCCACAGTCAAGCCCCAGACTGACCACTAGGTGGTGCCCACACAGAACAGACCTAAATACTACTACTGCAAAAGCTTTGAAAATTGGACTTGATGTTGGACCATAATATACAGAAGGCTAAAACAGAAATGTCAACCTTATCCATAGCATTTAAACAAGATTAATAATCTCAAAATGATATTTCCAATATCCAGCATACAAATTCCTGTGAGAAATTTGCCAGCTAGAGTACAGTGTCCATGCAGTTACTTTCAGAACAAGTTAAACCACTATTTTCCCTAGTTATTTATTTCTATCTATAACCCATTTGGTAACTATAACTACATTTTTGGTGGGCTGGGGATAGAACCCAAGGCTTTGTGCATGAAAGTGAAGCTCTCTATCACTGAGATGCATTCCTAGCCTATAGTGATGTTAAACTATACACTTGTAATACAGTTATATCCACTTGTCACAAACTGCATTCAGTACTGGGCTACCCAGAAATTTTAGTTGATTTTTTAAAAACTTAAATATAATAAAATTTATCCCTGTAGGTTTTGACAAATATATAAAGTCAAATATCCACTTCCACAGTATCATACAGAACAACTCTATCACCCTAAAAATTATTTTGTATGGCTACTGACCTCCCTCAAATCCTGACAAATACTGATTTGTTCTCTATTCCTATATTTTTGCTTTTTCCAGGATATCATGTAAATAGAATTATACATATGTTAGCTTTTGGAACTGGTTTTCTTCTCTTGGCATAATGCACTGATTGATTTTAGTTTGTAATGCATTTGAAATTCATTCTAATTGTTGTGTGAATCAACAGTTCTCTTACTTGCTGAACAGTATTCTAATTTATGGTTGTAGTGAAGTTTGTTTTTTCATTCATCAATAGAAGGACAACTTGGTTATTTCTAGTTTTTAAATAAGATGCTGTAAACATTTTTGTGCAAACTGAAATTTTCAATGTACTTCCTAAGAACTTAAATGAATTCTTAAGTCTGTGAATGAAAATGCTGGATCATATGTCAAAAGTATACAATGTTTTAAAAGTAAGTACCAGACTGTTTTCTAAAATGCTGCTGGGAAGTGAGACCTCATGAGATGTTCCTAGGTCACTAGGGACATGTTGTAATGTCCATGGTAGTTCTCCTGTAATCCCTTAAGTTGTGAGTGGATTGTGACCCTGGCCTCTATCTTGTTGGTGTTCTCTTGCTTTCTCCCTGGTTCACTCTGTTGGAAACCAGCTGTCACATCAGGCACTTCCTATTGGAGAGGTCCATATGGCAAAGAGCTGAGGATGGTCTCTGGCCAACAGTTAGTGAGGAACTGAGGACCTCTTTCCAACATGCTGTAGGGAACTAAATCTTGTCAACAAGCAAGTGAATGAGCTTGGAAGTGGATCTCTCTGTAGAGTCTTGAGGTAACTGTAGCCCCTTCTAATACCTGTATATCCTTATAAGAGATTCTGAGCCATAGGACCCTCTAAGCTGTGCACTGACCTCCAACTCACAGAAGCTGTGAGAGAATAGGTGCTTGATGATTTAAGCCACTAAGTTTTAGGGGGAATTTTTATACAATAGCTACAAATTCAGTGGATCACAGAAAAGTTTTTTTTTTGTTTAATTTAAACGTGGAAAAGTTTTTTTGTTTAACTTAAACGTGTGTGTGTGTGCGTGTGTGTGTGTGTGTGTGTGTGTGCTTACTGAGTGGCAAAGTGAATGTTTCTTCTGTGGGTCACTGTTAAAAGACTGATAAATTTCTAACTTAGATATAAGAGACACCATGTGCAAAAAAGAGTAAATAAAATCCTGTGGGCTCAAAATGGAAAGTTGGGTCTATAATCCTGTCTAAAGTGAAGTCTAACAAAGGTGACAATCAGCAGGCAAAGAAGAAGCATACAACTGAGAAAGACTGTCTCAACCTTGGCTTTGAAGAAGGAAACAAAAGAGTAATCCCAAAAAGAGTAACTGCAGAGACTTCCTAACCCAATACTGCATTCATGTGAGTTTGGGGCACATACACATATACAAATACACTTAGAGGAAAAACCTATGAAGAAGAATATATAGGAACAGCAAACTGAAGAATCAGAATTGTAAAAACTGTAATTGGAATTACCTGTTGTATAATGTAACATAAGTATATGTGATACTCTATGTGTAGTATGTGTGTGTGTGTTTCTTTCGAAGAAATGAAAAAAGGGGTTGGAGGTGTAGCCCAGTGGTATGGTGACTACCTAGCATTTGTGAGGCCCTGGGTTCAGTTCCTAGCACTAAAAAAGAAAAAAATCAGTGTCGGTGACAAAAGTATGCCAAAGAAACATGAAACTGACAAAAAAAAACACGAGTTAAAAAGAATTTAAAAAATTATATATCTGTGTCTAAGAAGCAAGCTTCAACCCAATTTATGTGATCTTACTCCCAACTATCTACATTCAATAAATAAATGAAAGGAAAAACATATATTCATATTGATTATGAGTTTTATACACACTGCTGCTTATGCAGCATAGTTTATGTAGATACTGGTTCCCCTCATTGATTTCCCTCTTCTTTTAGAGAGCTTTGATATGAATTTTAAATATCACCTTTTAAACATATTTCCATTTTATAGAATTGAATTTAATTGCAACTTTTTTGTTATTATTGTTGAAATATCTGCAGCACTCCACCTGTCTACAACCTGGTATTGTCTGCAATTTAATATGTATGATTTTCTTTGTCAGATTATTATTGATTGTATTAAACAATGAGTTTAAAGATTAAAAAAAATTCTAGAAATTAAAGTTAAAAATATTGAAACTAAACCTCTATATATGGGTTAAACAGCAACAATAGAGGTGAACAGATAATTAGTGAAGTGGAAGATAAATCTGAAGACATTACATAAAATGTACCATAAGAATAAAAAGATATACAAATATTAAATAAAGATTAAAAGACTTGACTAGAATTATAAAGTCTGCCATGTGTCTAACTGCACTTCCAGAAGGTGAAGGAATGTAGGAGAGGCAATATCTGAATAAATTATTTGTGAGAGAATTTTTCAGAATTGATGAAATATATTAGTCCTCAGGGAAGTCCAACTTAAAAAAAATGAAAATAATAATTAAATTGTGTAACACTAAGTTAAACGGGTCTTAAAAGCAATCAGAGAAAGGAGATTAATAAAAGTAATACTTAGATTCACAGTTGATGTTTCAATAGCAATAATGAAAACCAGAGATAGTGGAATAATATTAAAGTTCTATGAGAAAATAACTATTAACCCAGAATCATATACTTAGAAAAAAACATTCTCAAGAATGAGAATGCAAATAAGCATATCTTCAGATAACTCTGACAGAATTTATTGCCAACAAATATTCATTAAGAAGGCATAAGAAAAGTAGTCCCAGAAGGAAAGGCGAAGGGGTAAGGAATAGAAAGCATGTAAAAAGGGTAAACGTGGGGAAAATTAAGTCAACATTGACTTGAGAAACAATATTAAAAATTTCTGATCTGTAGGTTTATAAATAAAACAAGGGACTTTGTTTCATTTCCAAGATCTTGCAATTTAATGGGCATGATTTAATGGGTATGAAGAAGAAAGTTGTTGCTTTCTTCTTTACAACAAGGAAAATTTGGTTGAACTGAAAATCAATGACTTTTTATGGACTCATCAGAGTGCTGAGGTCATACAGAAAATTTTCACCCTGAAATGTGAAGAGTCAGGCACTTTCAGATAGAAACAGCATCTGAACAAATAGGAAAAGAAACTGTCAAAATATCCCTATTTGCAGACGACATGATCCTATACCTTAAAGACCCAAAAAACTCTACTCAGAAGCTTCTAGACATCATCAATAGCTATAGCAAAGTAGCAGGATATAAAATCAACATAGAAAAATCATTAGCATTTCTATACACTAACAATGAGCAAACGGAAAAAGAATGTATGAAAACAATTCCATTCACAATAGCCTCAAAAAAAATCAAATACCTAGGTGTAAACCTAACAAAAGATGTGAAAGACCTCTACAAGGAAAACTATACACTTCTGAAGAAAGAGATTGAGGAAGACTATAGAAAGTGGAGAGATCTCCCATGCTCATGGATTGGTAGAATCAACATAGTAAAAATGTCGATACTCCCCAAAGTAATCTACATGTTTAATGCAATTCCCATCAAAATTCCAATGACATTCATTAAAGAGATTGAAAAATCTACTGTGAAATTTATATGGAAACACAAGAGGCCACGAATAGCCAAGGCAATACTCAGTCAAAAGAACAATGCAGGAGGTATCACAATACCTGACTTCAAACTATATTACAAAGCAATAACAATAAAAACAGCATGGTACTGGCACAAAAACAGACATGAAGACCAGTGGAACAGAATAGAGGATCCAGATATGAAGCCACACAACTATGAGCAACTTATCTTTGACAAAGGAGCTAAAAATATACGATGGAGAAATAGCAGCCTCTTCAACAAAAACTGCTGGGAAAACTGGTTAGCAGTCTGCAAAAAACTGAAACTAGATCCATGTATATCACCCTATACCAAGATTAACTCAAAATGGATCAAGGATCTTAATATCAGACCCCAAACTCTTAAGTTGATACAAGAAAGAGTAGGAAATACTCTGGAGTTAGTAGGTATAGGTAAAAACTTTCTCAATGAAACCCCAGCAGCACAGCAACTAAGAGATAGCATAGATAAATGGGACCTCATAAAACTAAAAAGCTTCTGTTCATCAAAAGAAATGGTCTCTAAACTGAAGAGAACACCCACAGAGTGGGAGAAAATATTTGCCAATTATACATCAGACAAAGGACTGATAACCAGAATATACAGGGAACTTAAAAAACTAAATTCTCCCAAAACTAATGAACCAATAAAGAAATGGGCATGTGAACTAAACAGAACTTTCTCAAAAGAAGAAATTCAAATGGCCAGAAAACACATGAAAAAATGCTCACCATCTCTAGCAATAAAGGAAATGCAAATTAAAACCACACTAAGATTCCACCTCACCCCTGTTAGAATAGCCATCATCAGCAACACCACCAACAACAGGTGTTGGCGAGGATGTGGGGAAAAAGGAACCCTTTTACACTGTTGGTGGGAATGTAGACTAGTACAACCACTCTGGAAAAAAATTTGGAGACTACTTAAAAAGATGGACATCGATCTACCATTTGATCCAGCAATACCACTCTTGGGGATATACCCAAAAGACTGTTACTCCAGAGGCACCTGCACATCCATGTTTATTGCGGCACTATTCACAATAGCCAAGTTATGGAAACAGCCAAGATGTCCCAGCACTGACGAATGGATTAAGAAAATGTGGTATCTATACACAATGGAATTTTATGCAGCCATGAAGAAGAACGAAATGTTATCATTCGCTGGTAAATGGATGGAATTGGAGAACATCATTCTGAGTGAGGTTAGCCTGGCTCAAAAGACCAAAAATCGTATGTTCTCCCTCATATGTGGACATTAGATCAAGGGCAAACACAACAAGGGGATTGGACTATGAGCACATGATAAAAGCGAGAGCACACAAGGGAGGTGTGAGGATAGGTAAGACACCTAAAAAACTAGCTAGCATTTGTTGCCCTTAACGCAGAGAAACTAAAGCAGATACCTTAAAGCAACTGAGGCCAATAGGAAAAGGGGACCAGGAACTAGAGAAAAGGTTAGATCAAAAAGAATTAACCTAGAAGGTAACACCCACACACAGGAAATCAATGTGAGTCAATGCCCTGTATAGCTATCCTTATCTCAACCAGCAAAACCCCTTGTTCCTTCCTATTATTGCTTATACTCTCTCTACAACAAAATTAGAGATAAGGGCAAAATAGTTTCTGCTGGGTATTGAGGGGGGGAGCGGGAGGGGGTGGAGTGGGTGGTAAGGGAGGGGGTGGGGGCAGGGGGGAGAAATGAACCAAGCCTTGTATGCACATATGAATAATAAAAGAAAAATGAAAAAAAAAAAAAAAAAAAAAAAAAAAAAGAAACAGCATCTGACATTTGCTTCCCTAGAGCAGAAGACATGGGATGCCAGAAGCTAAAAGGAATACTTAAATAGTAATTTTGACAAACTGCTAGAGGTTGAGTGTAGACTAGCATGAGAGAGGCTGCAGTCTTAGGAACAGCCACATGTTCTCAGGATTTTCTTTCAGAAAGCCCACAAGGTTTTTACAGGGCAGATAAAAGGAAACTCCCATTGTGACATTGGCTGAAGGAGGGCAAGAATAGCCATTGTGAGCCTCTTGCAGGTTCTTCTCTTTAACAAAGATCTAAGTTCCAGAAGGAAGGTTTTCCCAATTTTGAAATTTTATATCAGCTAGAGGAAGAGAAATCTGTCCCACACTAGCCCATCCCAGTCTTCACGTCTCACCCAAGGAAAAAAATAAAATCCATAGTAAGTAGGAAAGAGGGCTTCAAGGAAATAGATTGGGAATACTATAGTCAGGGAAAGGACAGAAATACTTCTGATGGCCACAGGATACAGGCTCACTGTACAATCCAAAGATTGAGATTTAATTTACTCAAAAGACTAGAGAATATTCCTCTATACCATAGCAATACACTAATAAGTCCCTAGTAAAAATGACAGTGATTGATTGCCACTGGGAGGGCAGCAAGAGAAACTCTCTGAGGTACAACCCAAAGGGAAGCCCAAAACTCAAAGGGAGAGACAAAAAGAGGTCATTAGAGAAATTGAAGTCTCTGGTATCTATAACTACAATCAGCTGCTGAAAAACTAAGACAAAGAAACAATCTTGAAGGAAGCTATAAAGGAGGTTGGGGAGAGATACCTTACCTATGGAAGAACAATGGTAGAAACTTCAAAAGACTTTTTATCAGAAACCATGGAATGAAATCTTTGAAGTGTTGAAAGAAAAATTTGTTAAGCTAGAATTTTTATATTCAGCAATATTTACCTAAAAATGTTAAAAGCTCTTAAGGGAGAAGGGAAATGATATCATTCAGGAATTTGGACCTACATAAAGAAAAGAGAAGAGTTAGAAAAAGACTAAATGAAGGTAAAACACTTTAATTTTCAGTCTAATTAAGATGAAAGATAATTGTTTTTAAAGCAATAATAGCAGCAGTGTATTGGGTGATTCTAGCATATGGGTAAGTTGAATGAATAACAGCAATGTCCCAATGGAAAGGATGAAGGAATTGGGACTATTTGGGTATAAGGTACCTTATAGACACAGTAGTCTACACTTGAAGTGGTATAGTGTTATTTAAAGATAGACTTAAGGGGGGTGGGGGGAGAGGGAGGGGCAGGGGGCAGGGAGAGAAATAACCCAAACAATGTATGCACATGTGAATAAATGAATAAGAAAAAAGATAGACTTAAATTATTTTAAAGTGTATGCTGCAAAACCTAGGGCAATTGCTATGTTTTGAATGTGTTCCTTTCAAAATTCAGGCATTGAAACTTAATGCCCAATGTAGTGGAATTAAGAGATGAGTCCTTTATTAGGTCAGGAGGGCTCCTTCCCTTGTTAATGATATGAAGACTCTTATAAAGGAAGCTTCACATGGTGTTTGGTTGCTTTTCCTTCTACCTTCCACCATGTGAAGATACAGTGCTCTTCCCCTCTAGAGGATGCAGCAACAAGGCAAAGAAGGCACGTTTTAAAACAGCCCAGATAACCAAACCTTCTGGTACCTTGATCTTGGACTTCTCAGGTTTTAAAACTGAGAAAGTGAATTTACTTTCTTTATAAATTGCCCAGTTTCATGTATTTTCTTATAATAGCACAAAACAGACTAAGGCAGCAGCCATTAAAAAGGATTAGAAGATAAAACATAATAGTAGAGGATATAAAATCAGAGGAGGCAAAAAGAGGGGGAAAAGAAACAGAACAAATGCAATGGATCAAATGACCCAAGCCTTGTATGCACATATGAATAATAAAAGAAAAAAAAACAAATGCAATGGATCGAAAACACTTAAAAGTGGTATATTTCAGAATGAAACCTGTTGAAATTGTTCTAGGAAGGGGGTAGGGAGAAGAGGGAGAATGATGGAGAGGGTAAATCTAAGATATATAAGTGTTTATGTAAATATCACAATGTATCCCCTTGTACAACTATTATATGCTAATAAAATTATTTTAAAAAGTGGTACATTTCAACCCACCTACATCACTAATTTCTTCTTCTTCTTCTTCTTCTTTTTTAGCAAAACAGCAGAGGTTTATAAAACAGAGAGGAAAAGAGAAGAAAAGCTCCATACAATTCTCTTAGGGAGAATTCAGCCACAAAAAGCATCTGGACAAAGAAATACTCCTCAGAAGGAAAATAGTAATAGAGACAAAAGTAAAAATCAATGACACTGAAAACATAAAAATAAGTGGAAAATGCATAAAACAAAAAACTGAGACTTAAAAAAAAGCAATGAGATGGCTATACCTTTAGCAACACTGACAAATATAAAGACAAAAATGACACAAATCACCAATATCACAAAGTAAATAGTACATATACTTACACATTTTTGAAGTTATTACAAAGCTAATAAAGTAATACTACAAACAACTTTCCACTTATAAATTTAACTAATTAGAATATATAAAGCAATTTCTTGAAAACCACAATCTCCCACAATTCATCACTGATAAAACAGATAATTTGAATAGTTCTATAAACATTAAATTAATTTAGTTAAAAATAAAACCTCCAGAAAAAGAAATCTGCAGACCAGATGTATTCACTTGAGAAGTCTACCACAATTTTCAAGAAAAATTAACACAAATTTTACATAATTCTTTAATAAGAGGAGGGAACATTCCCAAATCATGCTATAAGGCCAGAATTACTCAGATATAAAATAAAATACAAAACCTCTCAAACTCTAGAGTCCAATATCTCTCATAAACTTAGATGTAAAAATCCTCAACATAATATTAGCAACATTACATGAAAAGAATTACATGCATGATTAAATGTGATTTAGTCCAAGTATGCAAGGCTAGATCAATATTCAAAAAATAAATGTAATCTTCCATATTTACAAACTAAACAAGAAAAATTTATCAACTCATACTGAAAAAGCACTCACAAAATTTAATACCTATTAATGATAAAAATTCTAAGCAAGTTAGGAATATATGAATTACCTAAACTTGATAAGGAATTTTTACAAATCAAAACCAAAACCAATGCAAAACAAAATCTATCTCCAACACTATATTTACTTTCTTTTTTGTTCTTTTTCCAACATTATATTTAAAAGTGAAAAAACATAATGCTTTCCTGTGACATCAGATAAATGCAAATATTTCCAGTCTGTCTATCCTTTTGACATAGTACTGGAAGTTCTAACCATTGTAACAAGTCAGTACAAGGAAATAAAAGGCATGTATTTTGAAAAAGAATTTTAAGGATCCTTATTTGCAAACGCCATGATTATCTACATAGAAATCTCCCCCTTCCCCTTAAAAAACCTACAGAAATTCCTAAACAAGTGAGTTCAGCAAGGTTGCAGGATATATGATCAACATCATCTCAATCATGAGACTACAACTTCCAGCAAAACAGCATTAGGAGTTCTATGGACCCACTCTAGAATGAAACAAACTAAGCAGAAAAACTTTATAATAAAATTACTTTTTAAAATCTCTGGAAATTGTCCTAATGGAATACAAACATATGAAAAAAATGTTTATTCCAGAAAATCTACTAAAATTTGGTAGAACAATGTGTCTGTTACATTGTATCACAACCCACTAGCTCACTACTGTCCTTAAGCTTATGGAACCCAGGGTTCTCTCAGTTCCTAATCATAGAATTGAGGCTATACACCAGGTACATCGCTGAGGATACTGGGTTCCTGATCACCCTCACTCCAACTTGCTCATAGGGCAGGTTTCACATCAGGACAGGCAAACTGAAAAGACAGAGGTGAATGCTAGCCATATCACAAAGTGAAAAAGTTACACTGTACTAAGGAAATGACAGCAGAAGGTAATTCAAACCCTCAGGAACAATGAAGAGAATGAGATAGTATGTATAAAAAAGTTTATGAATATATACATGCTCTTCTTAGCTTTCTCAGCTTCTTTAAAAGATAAAACTATATAAAATAATGCATTATTCAGGTTTAGCATATACAGATATTATATATGTACATATATATATATACACATATATAATAGCACAAAAAGAAAAGACAAAATAGAACTACATAGGAGTAAAATTTCTGTAGCTGACTGGATTTAAATTGGTATAAATTTGAAATAGATTCTGATAGTTAAGATGTATATGTAAAGTCCTAGAACAACCACTATAAAATGCCTCAAAAAATATATAGTGAGAAAACCATTAAGTGAATTAAGATAATAAGTTAGAAAATATTAACTTAATACAAAATAAAGCAGTAAAGTAGGAATTGAGGACTAAAAGACATGAATTATATGGAAAAGTAAAAGAAAATTTTATTTTATTCAAAAAAATAAAATTTATTTAATTTATGAATTGTTTTTTATTAGTGTATATTAATTGTACAAAAGGATTTCACTGTAATATTTCCATATACTCATTTAATGCACTTTGATCAAATTCACCTTCTCCATGACTATTTCTTACTACCCCCTTTCAAATGGGTTTCATTATTTTATTTTCATACATGCATATAAAGTATTTGGATCATATTCACCCCATCACAGTCCCTGTTTTATACTTACATCAGAAAATGGCACATTTAAATCCAACTATACCAACAGTAACATTAAATGTGAATTGATTAGCCAGTGTGGTGGTTCACAACTGTAATTTCAGTACTCAGGAGGCTGAGGCAGGAGGATCTCATCCTATCTAAAAAAAAAAAAACCAAAACCAGCCGGTTGCTGGTGGCCCAGGCCTGTAATCCTAGCTACTTAGGAGGCAGATATCAGGAGGATTATGGTTCAAAGCCAACCTGGGCAAATAGTTCCTGAGACCCTATCTTGAAAAAACCCAGCACAAAAAAGGGCTGGTGGAGTAGCTCAAGGTGTAGGCCCTGAGTTCAAACCCAGGTACCACACAAAAAATGTGAATAAATTAATTAGTTCAACCAAAAGGCAGAGAAATCTGACTATACACAGAGAAAAACAGTATCAAACTCTATGTAGCCTACAGAAGATACAGTTTAGATTCAGAGACAGAAATAATTTAAAAGTAAAAGAGTATAACTAATGCATTGTGAAAACAGCAACCACAAGAAAGTTGGAGTGGTTATACTAATATCAGAAAAAAGTGACATTAAAACACATTAGTAGAGATATATGGGAACATAAGTCCAGCTACATGGGAGGCCGAGATAGAAGGATCATGGTCTGAGGCTTGGCCCAGTCAAAAACACAAGACTCCAGCCAAAAAATAACTGAGGGTGTGGCTCAAGTGGGAGAGTGCCCGCCTAGCAAGCAAAAGGCCTGAGTTCAAAACCCAGTACCATCCTCCCTCCAAAAAATTACAACCTCCAACACCAGAAGACACATCCTTCTCATCAAGAATTCTCTAGGAAAAATTATATTCTAGGCCATAAAATAGCTTCAATAAATTGTAAAGAATTAAAATGATACAAAGTGTGTTTTCCTATCACAATGGAGTGGTAGTACAAATTAATAATGGATATAACTTTGGGAAATCACAAATGTGCAAACTTAAAGGAAAAGAAGAAAGAATATAATAAAGATTAGAGGGGGAATGATGAAATAGAGTGTGGTAAATATTAGAAAAAAATCAATAAAACCAAAGGTTGGTTCTTTGAAAAAATTAGCAAACTTGATAAAACTTTAGACTTTTCCTAGGGAAAAAAAGAGAAAAACCCTCAAATTAATAAATTCAGGAATAAGAGAGGAGGAATTAATACTGCCCTTAAGTAGAAATAAAAAGAATTCTAAGAGAATACTATGAAGAGCTTTATGCCAACACAACAAATGACTTAGATGAAATAGACAAATTACAATGATATATGGTACCAAAACTGACTCGAGGAAATGAAATCTGAATGAATCTATATCAAGTAAAAAGAATAAATAAGTAATGAAAATTTTGTCACAAAGAAAAATCCAGGATTAGACAGTTTCACTGGTGTATTTTACCAAACATATGAAGAAGAACTAATATCAATTCTTGAAAAGATCTTTCAAAAAATTGAAGAGAAGGAAACACTTTCTAACTTATTCCTTTAGGCTAGTATTTCTAAGATATTAAAGCCAGACAAAGGTATCAAAAGAAAAGAAAACTAGAGTACATTATTTGAATATAGATGAAAAGATCCTCAACAAAATACAAGCAAGTTGGACCCAGAAAAAGCATAAAAAGGATTATACATCATGACCAAATTAGATTTATTATAGAAATGCAAAGTTAGTTTAACTTCTGAAAATCAACTTAATAGAACATCAAAAGAATAAAGAATGAAAGTCACATTATCATCTGACACACAGAAAAAGCATATAAAATTAAATATCCCTTCATGATTAAAAAACATACAATAAAGAATAGAAGGAAATGTCCTCGGCTTGATAAAGGACATTCTGTTAGTCAGACTTTCTGTAGCTGTAAGAAATACCTGAGAAAAACAACTTAAGGGAAGAAAGATTCACTTTTGTCATGGTTTTAGTTCATCATGGTAGGGAGGGCATGACAGAGCAGGGAAGCTCACATCATGGTGGACATGAAGCAGAGAGAGAGAGAATTCCTGCACTAGTGGGCTTTCTCCTTTTAGTCCATGTATTTCATAAGGAACCCCAGCCTATAGGAAGGTGCCACCCACATTCAGAGCAGGTCCCATCTTAGTTAATTCTCTCTGGAAACCCTCTCAACGACACACCCAGAGGTGTGCTTTAGTAATCACCCAGGCACTTCTCCATCCAGTCAAGTTCACAATCAAGATTAACCATCTCTTGGGCTAGAAGTGTGACTCAAGCAGTATAGCACCTACCTAGCAAGCATGAAACCTTGAAGTCAAACCCCAGTCCTGCCAAAAAAAGATTAATCATGTCTGAACATCTATGAACAATCTATAGTTAATATCATACTAGCAAGTGACTGAATGTTTTCCCCCTAAAATTAGGAACAACAGAAGGATGTCTATTTTTACCCCATCTTTTCAACATTCTACTAGAAGTTTTAACCACAGTAATTAGGAAAGAAAATAAACAGGCAACCAGATTGGAAAGGAAGAAATAAAACTATCTTTCTTTGCAGATGACATAATCTTGTATATAAAAATCTCAAGGAATACAATAAACTATGAAATAATAAATGAGTCCAGAAATGTTGAAGGAAACAATATCAATATATAAAAACAATTATAAAGGGGAAAAGAACCATATACATGGTAGTAGTGTAAATCAGTCCAGCAACTATGGAAATCAGTATGGAGATTCCTCAAAAAAATAAAAGTAAAACTACCATATGATCCTCTTGGACACATACCCAAAGGAATGTAAGTCAGCATGCAGTAGAGGCACATGCAAGCCATGTTTATTACAGCACTATTCACAATAGCCAAGCAATGGAGTCAGACTAGGTGCCCATCAACCAATGATTGGATAAAGGAAATGTGGCATATATACATGATAGAATACTATTCAGCCATAAAGAAGAATGAACTTATATTGTTTGTAGGAAAATGGATGGAAACGGAGATCATCATGTTGAACAAAATAAACCAGACCAAGAAAGACAAATATTGCATGTTTTCTTTCATATGTAGAATCTATACCTGAAACAAAGGGACATGAACATAAAAGGGGAACTATTTGGGAGAGAGATAGGAAGTGATGGGGGGAAAACAGAGGATAAGCAGGATTGAAGTATGAAAAAGTCATAATGAAACCCATTTAAGATACTTGTCAGAAGTTAAAAAAAAGAGGGGTTGGGGAGGGGAATAAGAAAGTATACTAGGGGAAAATATAATCAAAGTACATTATAGGCATGTGTTAAAATATCACAATGAAACCCCTCACTTTGTACAATCAATATATGCCAATAAGATAATTTTTAAAAACAATGATGTTTCTACAAAGCAGCAATAAGTAAACAAAAGCATCAAAAAATAAAAATATTTATTTTTATAACATATAGAAAAAACATAAAGTGCCTTTCCAGTGGTGATGACTGCCCACGAGAACATTACTCTCATAAAGGATCACCTTCATCCCTCTCCAGAATGGGAGAAGAGGAAACACAAGAAAAAGCACCTGGTGCAGAGCCCCAATTCCTGTTTCATGGATGTAAAATGCCCAGGATGTTATCAAATTACCAAGGTCTTTAGGCAGGCGCAAATGGTAGTTTTGTGTGTTGGCTGCTCCACTGTCCTCTCCCACTTTACAGGAGGAAAAGCAAGGCTTACAAGACGGTCAGAAGAATGCAGCACTAAAAGCACTCAATGGAGATGAGTGGGCCACTATCCCAATAAACACATTTTGGATAATAAAAGAAACATAAAACTATACTCTGAAAATTTCAAAGCATTGCTGAAAGAAACTAAGGAATACCTAAATAAATGGAACAGCTCATGTTCATGGACCTGATATTTATTATTCTTAAGATGGCAATACTTCCCAAGTAGCCTCAGATTCAATGCAGCCTCTATCAAAATCCCAGTTGATATCTTTGCAGAAATTGACAAACTGATCCCAAAATTCAGATGGAAATTCAAGGGACCTAGAATAGCCAATAAAATACTGAAAAAGAACAAAACTGAAGGACTCATGCTTCATGATTTAAAATTTTACTACCTGAAAAATCTACTATATATTAAAACTATAATAATCAAGATGATGTGGTACTGGCATAAGGAATGAAATAGAATTAAGAGACCTTAAATTTATGGTGAACTGTTTTTCATTAAGGGTGCCAGGACAATTTGGTGAATTAAAAGGAGCCTTAAATGCTGCTGGATATCCAAAATGTAAAAAAAAAGGAAGTTGTGTTTCTATCTGACACCATATGCCAAAATTAACTCAAAACGGGTAAGACTTAAATATAGGAACTATAAATTTTCTTAGAAGAAAATTTAGGCATAAATCTTTGTGACAATGAATTAGACAACAGTTTCTTAGATATGACAGACACCTAAACCATAAGGAACAAAAGAAAAAATAGGTAGTTTGGACTTTGTCAGACAAAGTTAAAAACATTTGTGATTGAAAAGACACTATCAAGAAGTGGAAAGATAGGGCTGGGTGTGATGGTGTATGCCTGTAATCCTAGATACTCAGGAGGCAAACACAGGGGTATTGTGGTTTGAGGCCATCCAGGGCAGAATGTTAGTGAGACCCTATCTCAAAACCAAGTTTGGCATGGTGGCACACACCTCTGGTCCTAGCTACTTGGGGATGAAGGCAGGAAGTTCGCAGTTCAAGGCCAGCCTGGGTAAAGTTAGCACAAGACCCTAGCAAAAAGGACTTGGGGTGGGGGGGGCTAAAGTGTTAGAGCACTTGCCTAGCAAGCATGAAACCTGAATTTAGTCCCTAGTACTGCCAAAAAAGAGGTGAAAAGACAACCGACAGAATGGAAGAAAGTATTTGTATATTATCTGATAAGACTCTAGTATTCAGAATACATAAAGAACTCTTACAAATAAAATATAAGGACAAAGAGCCCAATTAAAAATGGAAAAGAATTTGAATTGACTTTTCTCCAAGGAAAATAAACAAATAGACAATAAGCACATGATCAAAATCACTGGTCATTTGGGAAATACAAATGAGAACTTAATGAGATACTAAATCATACCTCCCTAAATTGATATAAGAAAAATACAATGCAAATGTTAGTGAGGGCATGAAAAAACTGGAACAAAAAATTGTGAAGCCATTATAAGTTTATGGCTTTGTTTAAAAAATAATAAAGTTTGGCAGATTGTTTCTTCAGAGCATTATACAGAGTTACTCAGCAATTCCATTCCCAGGTATATATCCAAGTGAAATAAAAACACACATCCATGTAAAAAGTTATACATGAATACTCATGGCAGCATTATTCATAATACCCAACAGCAGAACTACCAAATGTCAATCAATTCATGAATAGACAAACATGTGGTATGTCTGTACAATGAACTATTATTCAGCTATCAAAAGGAAGTACCTACATATGCCACAATACTATCCTTGAAAATGTTATGTTCAATGAAAGAATACAGATACAAAAGACCACATATGGTTCTGTTTATATGAAATGTCCAGAATAGGCTAAATCCATAAATCCTAAGACCAGATTAGTGGTTGCCAGAGGCTGAAGGGAGAGTGGAATGGGGAGTTACTCTAAAGAGTCTAGGGTTTCTTTCCTGACATGATGAATTTCAAAATACCTAGTAGAGGGAAGTTTGAATGTTCCCAAAACAAAGAAATGATCGATGTTTGAGGTTATGGGTATGCTAATTATCCTTATCTGATAATTACATATGTGTTAAAATATTACATTGTACCCATAATAGGTACAATTATTATGTGTAAACTAAAATTTTTAAAATATATATTCAAAATGTCCTGGAATTAGTGATGATGGTTGTACAACCATATAAACTATACAAAACCACTGCCTTATATGCTGCTTCAAGATGGTAAATTTAATGTTATATGAATTATATTTCTATCAAAATTTTTTTCAGTATAAGAAAATACATATCAGGCAAATATTAAGTTAAGTTTATAGAATGTAGGTATATTCATATCAGGAGAAATTTTGATTATAGGGCAAATATGCCAATGACATCAAATTATTAGATATTACCAAAGACATAGCAATTCTAAATTTGTAACTATAGTAGCTACAAACTTGCAAAACTGACAGAATTACCAGGAGACTTTAGCAAATTTTCCACAACAATAGACAGCCAAAACTCCAGAAGAATATAAGAACAGTTGAGCCAGATTAACAGTACATAATTGAAGTATATGCTACACTAAACACAACTGTAAAATGCACATTCTATTCAAGTGCTCAGGAAACTTTTACCAAAATTGGTACTTATGTTGCTCCATAAAGTGAATCTCAACAGATTGCAAAGAACTGAAATCATACAAAGTTTGTTCTCTGACCAGGACTAAGTTAAACTGGAAATAGCAAGGGCACTGATCTATCCAAACAGAAGCTGGCTCAAGGGCTGACAACAAGTACCAAGGCCTCTTCTGTGCCAGGCATTAACCTTTTAGTTGCTAGATGATAATCAGTAGGTCCTAGCAGCCACAGGATAGAGACTAAGGTGACCAGAGCAACTGGGTAAACAGTAGAGAGTCTAAGAAAGCCTGAGACAGTGCCTATTTATCAAATGGTCTGGAAACATTTAAAAGATTCGTATGAGTATATATTTAAGCATATGTGGAATATCAGCCTTGTTTAGAAGGCCAATTAGAGCATCAGATGTTTACATTACAAAAGAAGGAAGTTTGGAAATTAATGAGATGAGTGTCCAACTCTAAAAGTTAAAAATAATAAATCCAAAGACTGCAGAAGCAAAAGAATAATGATAAGGAAGATGGTTAAACATAAAATAAAGAGATAACAGAAAGTATCAAAAATCAAAGTTGATTCTTTAAGAATTAGAAAAATGACAAATTTCTGGCAAGATTTATCAAGAAAAAAACAGAAAGTACAAAAAAACAATATTAGGACAAAAGAGATGATATAACTGAAAACATAAAAAATTTTAAAAATACAAAAATAAGAACTTTATACAAATAAATCAGAAAACTGATGTGAAATAGAAACATTCTTAGAAAACCGTGACTTAACAAGGTTGACTTAAGTAGAAATAGCAAACTGAAATGATTCCAAAACTGTTAGAGTTTATATCAGTTAAAATTTTAAAGGCGACAATAGGTCCATATAGTTTTACCTGGCAGTTCTGCCAAATATTTGAGGAACAGACAGTTCCTTGGACAAACTGTCAGGGAATGGAATGAAAGCAAATAGTTTTCAGTGTATTGCATGAGGTTAGTATAACCTTGGCACCAAAAATCAGACAGGGACAACATGAGAATGGAAATATTATAGGCCAATCTCATTCCTGAACAAAATACTAAAATTCTAAACAAAATTTTAGTGAATGAAATCTAGAAGTTTTTATTGATCCCAGGATGGCAAGATTAGTTCAATACAAGAAAAACTAATGGGATGCACCACACTGACAGGATAAAATAGAAAATCATCATGCCATCTCAGTAGATACTGAAAACATGTTTAATCAAATTCAACATCAGCTCAACTTTTAAAAATTTTATTAGCTAAGTAGGAATAAACAGGTACTTCATTAATTTGTTAAATGATATCTGCCAAAAAAGACATAAAATTTGCTCAATGGTAATTCTCTTTAAAATTAGGATCAACATAAGAATATACACTATTAGCATTTCCATTCAACAGTGTACTGTACATTGTGTGTATAATATAAGAAAAAGAGATTAAAAACAAGGATTGGAAATGAATGCAGCCATTTATAAAGAAATTACCAAAAGAAAGTTTAGCAGGTTTGCTAGTCACAAATTCAGCATATTAAAAATAATTATATTTGTATACATTATTATCAAATTGTTATAAAACATATTTTTTACAATAGCAACAAAATATAAGCAAAAAAACTTTAAATGATAAGCAAGCCCTTTGTAGATTAAACTATAAAACGTTACTCAACTACCATGAAAAAGTCCAAATACATGAAGAATATACCATGTTTAAGGAAGAGTAAATATCATAAAGATGTTAAATCTCCTAAAATTGATTTAGGGATTGAATTTAATTCCAACCAAATTCCCAAAAGTCTTGTCTGTGTGTATGAGTAACTTGACTACAAAATTTATGGGGAAGAGCAATAGGCCAAGAATAGCAGGATACTCCATAAGAAGGGCAAGATGGAGGGACTTGCTTTACTAGAACAAATGTACAAGAATGTCCATTGCACTATCGTTCATAACTAAAAACTAAAAGCTATCTAAATGCTCATCAACAGTAAGATGGATAAATAAATCAGGCTATTCACAAAATGTAATAGTAAAGAACAAGAATAAACAACTTACAAATGCATGCAACAATAATATGGATGGCTCACATAAACATGATGTTGGATGAGAAAAGCTATTCAAGCACAACTCAGATTGATATATTTAATCCTCAGAAAAATATCATTAAGGGATTATGTATCTTCTAGAGAGGGTGCTCCAAGCCAAAGGTGATTCAGACCTTTCTGGGGTCAAAAGCCTGGCTTCCCCAGCATGGGAGATGAGGCAGACATTGCTCAGGGTAGGACTTGGAAACTGCTATCCAAGATTTTTGCATTTGTGGTCTGACAAATCAAATTTAGTGAATCACTAAAGAGTAAATATCTAGTGTACAGGAAACTCCATAGTTGGCTATGGTGAATGGTAGGCATTGGAAGTAGCACAGAGTGCTCCTTTACTGAACATCTGCTAAGTGCCAGGCTCAAGGCGTGAAGGATATGGTTGCTTCATGTTTAAATAGTAACAGTTACTTGTGTATACTATGTGCTAGGCACTCTTCTAAGTACTTTGCATGCTTTGTTCAGCTCATCTAATCTTCATGACAACACTTTTAGCAACTTCACTTTACAGGGTGGGAAACAAAGTGACCTTGTCCAAGGTCACAGAGGCAGGAAGAGTGGAGCTGGGACTCAAACATACGCAGTCTTGGATGTAGATACTTAACATGAATCACCTCAACAACATTGGTAGGTAGGTATTAATCCTGTTTTACAGCTGAGGAAAGTGAGCACATATTTATTCTGTACCTTCTGTATATGACAGAGTCTACATTGGGTGATTAACGTATATTGTCTCTCCAATTTGAAAGACAGATTTTCCAGGAATATAAGGGTTCACTCAGGAGGACCTATGTATGCAGAGTGACTTGCCTGCCTGTCAACTAAACCCAACAGGATCAAGAATGGCTGGGTGGGTAGGAGCAGGATGACAGTCTCATCCAGGCTCCTAGATTTCCAGATAAGTAAGTGGAATTACTGGCGGAGAGAAGGATGGAGAACAAGAGGCTGTTTTTGCTGTTGTTTTAGCAGTACTGCAGTTAAGAACTCTGGGCTTCATGCTCACTAGGCAGGTACTTTGCTCCTTGAGCCATGCCTCTAGCTCTTTTTACTCTGGTTATTTTGGATATATGGTTTTGCTTTTGCTCAGGTCAGTCTGGATCACGATCCTCCTATTCATGCTTCCTGCTATAGCTGGGTATATGCCACCACACCCACCATTTTCCCACTGAGATGGCGGGGGGGGGGGGGGGGGAGTCTCACAAACTTTTTTTGTCTGGGCTGGCCTGGAACAATGATCTTCCCAATCTCAGTCTCCTGCATAGCCTGGGATGACAGGTATATGCAACTATGCCCAGTTATTGGTTAAGATGGGGGTCTCGCTAACTTTTTTTTTTGCCCAGGCTGGCCTCAAACCACAATCCTCTCGATCTTAGCCTCCCAAGTAGCTAGAATTATAGTCACAAACCACTGTGCATGGCTAAGAGGCTGGTTTTTGTCCTCATTTCTTCCTCTGTTCACACCCTATATCCTACACACTATATTTACTACCCTGTGCCTTTCTGAACCCTTTAAACAACTACTGCTTCCACAATAAACCTGAGCCTGGAACTCCTCTAGCATTAGGAGCTTTGAAGCTTGGTCGTGTAGTTCTTGAGATGTCTGAGTTCCGTAGTTGACATCTGTCTTATCTTTACCAACCTTCAGGCTCCTAATGCCATAATTCTTAGGCTGTAAGCACCTCGGTCCACAATTGTCCTCTGTTATCTATGGGAGATGGTATACTCCAGTTAAAAAATATTTACAGGTTTTTGTTTGTTTCTACTTTGTCCCTGCTGCGTCTTAAACTTCAAAGTGCACCCATCAGCAGACTGTCCTATAGACTGTCTTTTTCCTCAAATCCTCAGAGTACCAAGAGGGTCTCTATACACTGCAGGAGACAGAACACTCAGCCTGTCCCAGCCCAAGCAGGTAAAAACTTCTTAGAAAAGGACTCGAGAAAGGAAAGGAGTAATGCTGATCAGTGACATGGTTATATACCCAGCACCTGTCCTCTGAGAGATGATGCCAGGAACCATCACCTTATTTCACCCAGGCACAATCAAACAAGACCAATTTCCAGACACTTCCCAGAAGAAACCAAAATTAAACATTCTAGGTTACCACTGAACAGTTCCCAAACTACAATTCTTAAATTCCAAACAAGAAGCATTCCAAATAAGCTCTAGATACAAAAGGAAAAGTTCCTAGTCAAAGATCTCTGTGATTTAGATGATGGTTATCTCTCCTCATTCTTTCTCTCTTGCTTTCCTTGCCTTTCCTGACATTAGCATTTATTTAGCTGTTCATCTAGTCCACCTTCTAGGTTAGGGTGGGTGGATGGGGAGGCATCCTTTGCTTTTCTAGACCCACTCTACCACCACCATCCATGGGAATAAACCCCACTTACAGCCCCTTCGCCGTTGCAGCCCGCTGCTACCGCTGGTGTGTGGAATCCAGATCTTCTGTAACCTGGTTTGGGTGAGCTCTCCCATCTCTTGAGACATCTTAGGTGGCGGAGCTAATGACACCACTGCCCACAAGGTACCGGGCCTCACTTCCTATCTTTCTAGCTGTCCTTTCTGTTGTGGCTACAGCAGCAGGTGGACCAGGCTGGGACAGGGGGACACACTGGGATTCTGAGCCTCTTCCAGCCTGTCTCCTTTTTTGTCCTCTAGTCCTAGATTGTCTGTGCTCTTGTATGTGCTAGTGGGGACTTGGGTGCTGAAAGCAAGAGTTGGGCAGAAGTCAGCAGAGGCCTCTGAACTCCAAGGGCTGTGTACATAGAAGATAAGCTGGAGCCCAGCAAGGAAGGCAGCCAGCAAGACAGCCCAGGTCTGACCAGTCACTTTCCACCAATGGAGACAGGACTAGTAGAGTATGCAAATAAAAGACCAAAGATCATGTGCTTACATCCTCTGTGTAGGGCGGCAAGGCAAAGGTGATGGAGGAAGGTCTCTTCTTTGAAATAAAAAAAAATCAGGCCCAAGCAGAATGTCAAACTCCAACCCAGAAACAGAGATTCATATCAGAAATGCAAAGACCCAAGAACAAAAACACAAAATCATCCCTAATTAAAAAAAGGAATGTTTTGAACTAGCAACTAAAGGCCCAAAATGGAAGTGGAAGGTTCACTGCCTCATTGTTAGCCCACACCCAAAATGTCATTGCAACCCTTGTCTTCCCCTGGATTCTGCCACAGGATTTCTCCTTCCTAAAATGTGCTGCCTGGGGCATTCTT
This sequence comes from Castor canadensis, assembly GCF_047511655.1. Classification (NCBI taxonomy): domain Eukaryota; kingdom Metazoa; phylum Chordata; class Mammalia; order Rodentia; family Castoridae; genus Castor; species Castor canadensis. The sequence continues at coordinate 93,562,263 of NC_133405.1, forward strand.
GGAGAGATGGGCACTATCTGATCGTCCTTATACTGTTTCTGTCAAGGCTAAATAAATCAGAGTAAACCTGATACCTTGGGAAGAGGAGTGAGTGCAGCCATTCTGAGGGGAGAGATGGTAAGCACTGCTTGTGTGGCTGCCAATTGCTATAAGCTGCTCTAGGGATAAAGGCATCATGATCTGATCCAAAACTTGGCTGCAGTTCTTTATGCCAAGATAGTAGAAAGGAGGCTTAGGAGGGTGGAAGCTACAGCAGGAAGAGTATGGGAAGTAAGAAGCAATGACCTCTCAGTAAAATAAATCCAGGCCAGGAGCCAGTGGCTCAAACCTGTAATCCTAGCTACTCAGGAGGCAGAGATCAGGAGGATTGTGGTTCGAAGCCAGCCCGGGCAAATAGTTTGTGAGACCCTATATTAAAGAATGTTTCGCAAAAATAGGGCTGGTGGAGTGGCTCAAGGTGAAGGCCCTCAGTCCCAGCCCTAGTACTGCAAAAAAAAAAAAAAAAGATAAATCCATAAGCAAGAGCCACCTCACTCAGATGTCTCCCCTTCACTTATTCCTGCTCTCCCTAACTCCCTTTTGCTATTTTGAGACTTTTATCTATAGAACTCATGTAACTGCACAACTTGTCTGGAAGATGCCCAAGTGTGCTCTTACTTAATTATTCTGCAACTTTCCCACCCTCTGATGAACCTCCAGTCATTGGCTATTTGGAAGCTCAACTTTCTTCCACTGAGCTGGGCTATACAAGAGGAATCTCTTGGGGATAGTAATCGCCAATCCCTGCCCTTAAAGGCTCCCAGCTCCACTTTGACTTTTAAAAAGCACCCTAAAATACATTTGCAGAGACTTAGTCTACACAAGGGTTAGATTCCCTGCAATTGCTGTGTATAAGTCATACCAGACATTCAATATCAGAGCCTACCTATCTAAATGAATCTAGAGGCAGTGGATCACAGTGGTGAAGAACAACGGTCTCTGAAGCCACACTACCTGAGTGGAATACCACCTCTGCCCATTGCTGGATATGAGACACTGGACAGAACACTGAAGTTTTCAGTGACTCAGTTTTTTCATATGGAACATGGGAATGATAGGAGTACACACCCCCTTAGGGTTACTGAAGATTCAATGTATTAATGTATGTAAAGCAAAATGGGAAATGCTAAATATATATATATATATTACCTAACACTATTAATCCTTTTGTGAAGTAAATGATCAATTATCTCTTCAAGAAATTTGCAATATCATAACAAAGGGCTAACATTTAGAATATAAAGGGCTCCTGAGAACCAAGATGAATTCATTTTTATTGTTTTTGGTTTTATATGAAGGCTTAAGTTAAAGTTAAGAGTTACTAATAACTCCTTCATGTATGTATTCCATTGCCCACAAAGCAACATTTCCCTTATCTTTTTTGTTTCTTACAAACATCCTCACTAACATCACAGGGAAACTTGAGGTGTGGGCAGGGGAAGTGGCTTATCCAAGGTAATCTAGCCAGTCACATGAACATATCTTTTATGTTTACAATTTTTTCCTCATGACCCTACTAAGACGTAGGAAGATAATTTTAGTAGCAGGAAATCTGAGATAGATGGATAGCAGGCTTTTGACAAGGTCTGAAATGGTAGACCTGGGGACCAGGTTTGAAAACCCAATTTAAAACTGCCTGGATCTAGCTATGAGACTCCACCACTGATATCAATTCTGATCCCAGAAGCAGAAAAAAAAACAAGCTTTATGGAAAGGCCTCACCCTAGCATTTAAGCTTCTTCTAAATCAAACTTAACATACCTGCCCAGCTTTGTCTCCCCTTAGACCTGTATGTTTAAATTGCACTGGCTGACTCACTGGGCTCCCAAACCAACCATGTACTTTCCTGTCTTTGGGATTTTGCTCAGTCTGGAATGCCTCATCTTTCCTTCCATCCACAATAAAGTCTGACTCACTGTTCAAGGTCTGTTTGAATGGCCACCACCTCTGGGAAGTGATCCCTGTATTCTTGGGAGGGGATTTGTCTTTGGTTATCATTATTGCCCATGGGCTTCCATTTGTCTGAGCAAGTATCCACAAGTGTTTCCCAGGTCTGCTTCCCCATCAGACTGTGGGCTCCTTGAGGATGAGAACTGGTTCCCTGTGATCTGTGATTTCAGGGTCCATCACAGGCCTTGGTGCAGAGGAGACATTTGCTCAATGAACATTTAACAGTCTATATCTCTCTGCTCTGGATAAGATAAAGATGTGGAAAAGTAATCCCAGTTCAATAAGGTAAGCTATAAAGAGAGTGGTGCATATAAGTGGATGGAAGTATTGACTTGGTCTGAGGTAGAAGATGGCATCTAGAAAGGCTGTTCATCCTTGAATGGGGAAGAATAGAATAAACAAAAAATGGAGTTACCTCTGAGAAGGTCCAATGAATTGAATGCATAGATAGGTCTGACTTGGCATCAGATTCCTACTCAAGACTAAGAACTGAGCCATAAACTCTAAAATGGGGCTATAATTAGAGAAGAAAAGTATACAGTTTTACTTTCAGAGACCCATAGATCCGGATCCCAGCCCCCAAGTATGGAGTGTAGGGAGGAATCCCATTTAAAGTATCAAGATGGGCAATAATGATGGGTAAACAAAATCACAAATGGGGTCTTCTTATTGATAGCTCTCAGAATATGTGGGCATGAGTGCATTTGTGGGTGGGCAAGAGGGCCGAGGGTGAGGCTGGCCACATGCTTATAAACTAGGTATATGCATATAAGTGCATATTAGGCCTTCTGTGGCCGGCAGCCTAGGATCTACTTCCTTCTTAGCCACTGCCCCAGCCCATCATTCCCCTACTATTTTCAGCCCCATACCTAGGCCCCAAAGCTCACTGAAAAATAGTCCTAGGAGTGGCTCTCCCTAGACCATAATCACCCAGGGAGAAGAGCAGTTGGAGGATTGTGAGTGGTATTCCCTGTGGAGTCTACAGAATAAACAAGATTGCTATTCTCAGATAGCATAGAAGTTCTAAAATGTCTCCAAAGAGACATCCTGTCTTCCCACTCCTCTTGATCTTCAGCCCTCATAGAGAAGTAGGCTAGAGACTTTAATTTCCATTTTACTGAGGAGTCTATTGACACCTAGGGAAACTATATAGGTTGTTCAAAGTGACATAGCAAATCAACCTTATTTTATACACCAGAGAGGAGGTAAGAGATACAATATCTATCACACATTTTACTCAAAATTGGACAAGTTGGAGAAACTTCCATAGGTGCTAGAAAATTGTCCTTTAATCTACTTTTCCTTCTTTCTCACCTACCTGTTCTCCTAGAGGTTTTCTCTTCCATCGCTAATTATCTGAGAGATCTCCTGCATTCACAGACCCCCAAAGCAGGTCCAGTGGGTGACATCAAAGCAGGAACCTGGAGATATTTGTTGGTTCCTGGGAAGGCTGAGAAAGCACCCTTGTTAAGGGATGTGTGTACTCTGTTGAAATATCAGCTGTTGTAGTTGCCAAAGAAGTTCCTGAGCCACTCGGAGCCTTTTCTCTTCAGTCCAACCATGTGTTCACCTTGCCCCAAAGGTCAGAACTAATATTAACAAGCCACAGCAGAATGGGGAAATTAAAACCACCTATCAAGACAAGCAAGATCTGGATTTTCTTGGGGCTGAGTTTCAGATCGGTCTTCAGTGCAAATGGGCACAATCCCTTACTGGAAAGCAATCTGGAAACATGAAGCAAGAGCAATAAAAAATGTTCACTTCCTTTGTCCTAGTTATTCCACTCCTGGGATTCAATCCTGAGTCAGTAACTCGCAAAGCATGAAAAAGCTCAAGGCACAAAATTTTGTATTTTAGTTACAGAGCATTTTCTAATGCCAACAACTAGTAAGTAAACTTTAAGTCTTCTGGGAAGAAAAGCAGTTCTCTGGTCCTTTTTCTACAGCCATTGAAGATGATGACTCTAAAGTTGTGAAATTCTGGGGGGTGGGGCAGGAATTAACTATGCTGCTGTTCTGGGTGAGAAACCTGAACATGCAAAGTTATACTTTTTCATGGAAATTGGACGTTTATTATTTCTGTTTTTATGCTCTAAAAAACAAGTCATGAATGTGTTGCTATTCCTATTGCCCTTTGTTCATTCATTTAACACTTATTCCCTCCTAATATATGCTGTGTTCAGTATTAGGAAATAGAACAAGATGAATCAGATAGTCATCGCTCTCAAATTGCTGGCAGTCTACTCACAACAGAAATAGAAATCAATGGTAGTTTTGTATTGTGGCAAGTGCTGTGACAGAACGGACCAGTGGCCCAGACAAAAATACCTAAATGAGGCGGTGTGTGGTCAGTAAAAATCTTAGTAAAGTAATACTTAAACTGATTAAGATGGGGTTTGAAACCTGGCTCTACTACTTCTGTTGAGACTGAAGTGAATTCATTCAACCTCTTACTTAGCTTCAAGGCCCCTCACTGGGTTGTACTGAGAATGAAATGAACGTTTACGGAAAAGTCATGGCTGCATCGGGAGACAATGCTGCTCCAGAGTTTAAAATTTCTGGGCCTCGATTTTACTCATTCGAGAAATGGAGCCAACAGCAAGTATTGTGTCTGGCCTCATCCTTCTGGATGCTAGGAGGCCAAGACAAATGTGGCTACAGGGCGGATATGAGACCGTCTTCTCCTGCTTTCTTCCCTTCTAAAGCCAGAGGCCATCCTCCCAAGTCTCATCCCAGTATAGCCATTCTTACTGCTCCCTCCTGCAACCTTGAAGTTCCGTTGCCCCAGCCCCAAACAAGCACATAGAGCCAGCGACTCCCAGGGCGCAAGCGCCGCAGACAAAGGCGCATTTATGTGCACAATCTGTCGCACTGGGGGCGGGGCTTCGACCGCGGCGCGGTTCTGCTGAGTTCCGCCACTTAAAAAGTGGCCAAATCCCTTTTGTAAGTAACCGGAAGCACCGGGAGACTTTTGAACCGAGGAAAAATGCAGTCACACTCAGGAGCCCAAGCTGGCGTGAGGCCACAGGAACAGGAGTTATATCCGAGAACCACCTCTCACTATTCACTCTTCCTAGGGATTAGCCCCGCCCCTTCTGCTTCCACTTTAGCCAATGAGAACTGAGTGATTCGAAACCCCGCCCTGCGTGCGTCAAGTTCTTCTGTGGCACGCAAGAGGACGCCTGCGCAAACGCTCATGGAAGGCGGAGCCCGGCCAGCTTCAGAACGGTAATCATTTTGCCCGCGCTTATGCGCGCTCGAGGGGCATTCCAGTTCTCAAGGATGTTGCGTATAGTGAGCTGGAACATCAATGGGATCCGGAGTCCCCTGCAAGGGCTGGTATGCCAGGAACCCAGCAACTCTGCCGCCATGGCCATGGGACGTATTTTGCAAGAGCTGGATGCCGATATCGTCTGTCTCCAAGAGACCAAAGTGACCAGTGAGCACTCAAGAATCTAGGATACCGTCCATGTTTTCCCTTTCTTGCTGACTTTTGCCTCCTGCTCCATCTCATTTCACTTTCCCATTTCCCTGTACTTGAGTCCTGCTCTTAGACCCACTCCAGAATCCTGATCTCTTTCCTCTTAAATGCCTTCTTTCACCCCAGCTACACCCTTAATTGTCACTCCATCTCCTGTCTTCAGAACCTAAGTTGCTTCCACCTTGAAACCTTCATATTCACTAAGATTTCCACTTATTCTACCTCCTCAATTTGGTCCCTTGAGTTCCCCCCGCCCATACACCGAGAGTCTCCTACCCCTAAGTCAGATCCCCTCAGTTCTCTATCCCTGCCCCCAGGTCAGATCCTCTGATTCCCATCTTTGCCCCCACCTGACTCTACTTCCTCCATCCCAGATTCCCATTTCCCCTTATTTACCCTTATCTCTCTTCCCCAGTTTAGAGGCCCTAATTCCCACTTTGTCTCTCACCCTAAGCCTAGACCCTCTAATTTCCTCTCTCGCCCTGTGATATTCCCTATTTCTTCTCCCTTCATACCCATTTCTGATCGCCTAGTTCTAGTTCTCTTACCTCCTACCCTCAGCTAGTATTCCCAAGTCCCTGTCCCAAATCCCCATTTCCCATCCCAGCACCCTCCCATCACCTAGACCCTAAAGCTTAGCCCTGATTCTCTCCCCCTCTCAGTAAATCTCCACCTCTCATTCTGTGGTTGTCCCCATTTCCCCCACCTTCTAATTTTTATATCAGTTCCCTCTGACTTTTCCACCTTTCTAGCTCCTGTAATCATAGATACTTCATTTTCCTTCCGAACTCTGGCTCTGATGTGTGCTAGTAATTAGCCAGCAACTTTAATCGCAGTCTTTGTGTGTCCTGGGTCCTAGTTTTACCTCTGACTTAATACTGCATTTTTTCCAGGAGATGTACTGACAGAGCCCCTGGCTATTGTTGAGGGGTATAACTCCTATTTCAGCTTCAGCCGCAGCCGTGGTGGCTATTCTGGTAAATGGGGTTTTTTGGGGACTTTAAATTACTGTGAGTGATGGAGGCAAGTAGGGTGAAAGGGTTTCTAATAGTTAATGAGATGGTAATAATAAAATTTGACTTTTAGTCCACAGAGCTAAAACCCCACAAAGTTAGTTGTATGAAATATAATTTTTATGTATAAAATTAAACTGTTGGAACTCAGAAGTACAGTAGTGTGGTGGTTAATTGAGCTCTGGAGCCAGTCTGCTTGGGTTCAAATCATGGCTCATTTCCCAGCTATGTACTCTCTGGCAAGTTACCTTTGTGCCTCAGGTTTCTCAGCTAGAAAATGAGGATAATACCTAACTCCCAGGGTATTACAGAGATTACACTTATCAATTCATGTGGTAATAAAAGCTAATACTTTATAAGCACTTACCATGTATCCATGTAAAACACTTAGAATATTAGCCATTGTTATTATGTGGCTTTAGAAGAAGGAACTGAGGCTACTGGGCGTGAATCAAGTTGCCTCAGATTTTATAGTGCTATCTATGGCCCTTGAATTCAAAGAGTTGTCAATATATATAAAAAAAGTAAAGAACCACATTTTATGATGATGACTCTAGTGACCTGTGTGGGGAGAATTGGAGTGGGACAGGCTATTACAACAGGCTGCTGACTGCCAATTCTGTTCAGAATACCCTCTCTGTTTCTAGGTGTAGCCACCTTTTGTAAGGACAGTGCTACCCCAGTGGCTGCTGAAGAAGGCCTCAGTGGTCTGTTTGCCACCCAGAATGGGGATGTAGGTTGCTATGGAAACATGGATGAGTTCACCCAAGAGGAGCTCCGGGCTTTGGATAGTGAGGGCCGAGCCCTCCTTACACAACACAAGATCCGGTAATGGCCCTTAACCTCCTGCCACTGAATATTGCTGGTCTGCTCTCATTGTGGATATTCTAAGGCTCACCTTATAAACATGCATTTACTATAGAAAAGTTCCCAAGTTTGCTGTTTCTAGACTCTAGTCTTGACTGGGCTGCTTACTGTGTGACCCTGGGAAATCATGTTTCTTTCTGAGCCTTGAGTTTCCATCTCTACAATGGGGTACTGGCCTAGCTGTCCAGCTCTGTCATTACCACAGGCTTCTCAAAAGCAACTTGGCTATCCCAGAACTCATTGTCCCAAGATGCTTGCTCTCTGGGTGTCTTATCTTCTTGAATGGCAACATCATCATTTGGTTTACCTGGGTCATCCTTTATGCCCCTCCCTCATCTGTAGTCATTCCCCAAGTCCTGTGCATGCCTGCTCATTCATGATTCCCTAGCCCCCTTTTCATCCTATAGACAACCATTAAGTCGAAGCCAAATGGTATGTGTGGGAGGGGAGGCTTGAAACTGATCCCTTGGGGGTTTCTTTTCTCCCTAGCACATGGGAAGGGAAGGAGAAGACTTTGACCCTAATCAACGTGTACTGCCCCCATGCAGACCCTGGGAAGCCTGAGCGTCTGACCTTTAAGCTGCGTTTCTATCGCTTGTTGCAGATCCGAGCAGAAGCCCTCCTGGTGGCTGGCAGGTACTGAAAGTCTGGGCAGCCAGACTTCCTTGAGCTTGTCTTGGGTGCCAACTCTGTGTCATGTTCCACAAGGGATATAGAATCTTTGTCTTTCAGTTTCTTAATAGCCTAGTTGCAGACACTGCTATGCCCACCTGAATGGGCCATGCTCTAAAGAGCTGTGAAGACAAAGTAAAGTGACAGAAACAGGTTTTGTACATTATCCTCTCAAGACTAGCCCTGCCAGTGTTTTCTCTTTTGTTTAATGACTGTGTGCATCCCTACCACATGGAAGATATTTGAGGATGAAATGAGATGAGGGTGGTAAAGTGCCTGGGAGCAAATGAAAGTCTTGTTGTAGGGAGGGACAGGAAAGTGAGGGTGAGTTAGAGTTATCAAGTAGTGCTTCTTGGAAGAGTTGATACCTGAGCTCAGCTTTGAAGAATGAGAAAGATAGCATTATGTAGAGATCAATGGAGTGGTCATGTCAAACAGGGACAGTGTCAGGGAAGGCATCCAGGTTGTGGCAAGATAAGAGAGTATGAGAGGTAGTCTGCTATGAATAGCTGGTGGCTAAAGCCTGCATGTGGGAGGTGGCTAATCTGAGCCTGAGAAAAAGTATATGGGCCAGGACTATGCCACTTCCCTTTCTTGAATGTCTAGTTGATACTCCACATTGTGTTTTTTAGCCATGTGATCATTCTGGGGGACCTGAATACAGCCCACCGCCCAATTGACCACTGTGATGCAGGCAACCTGGTAAGACACCCTCTAGGCCCTGGGCCCCAGCCCTAAGTCTATCCACTCAGCCAGTCAATGCTGAGTTTTTGGCCCTGGAGTCAGCTTCCTTATAAGGAAATGAGATGAAACTAAGCAGAGCTTAGTTTGAAATACTGTTCTTTTTTGTTCTTAAGTGACATGTAATAATTGTACATATTTATGGGGTACCATGTAATATTTTGATACATGTGTATGATGTGTAATGATCAAATCAGGGTAATTAGCATATCACCTTAAACATTTATTGTTTCTCTGTGTGAGGAGCATTCAAATTCTTTTTACTACCTATTTTGAAATATACGAGAAATTATTACTAACTGTAATCATCCTACTATGCTTTAGATTATGAGAATTTTATATTCTTATTAAAGTGTATTTTGTACCCATTAACCTGCCCATCTCTATCCTTCTCCTTCTACCCTCCATCCTCTGACAACCATTGTTCTACTCCTATTAGATCAACTGTTTTAGCTTCCATATATGAGTGAGATGATACATTATTTGTCTTTCTGTGCTTGGCTTATTCTCATTTAACACAATGTCTTCTAGTTCTATCCATTTTGCTGCAAATGATAGTATTTCATTCTTTATGGCTAAATAGTATTCTATATATCTGTCAGTGAACATCTAGGTTGATTCCTTATTTTGTGAATAATGCTGCAATGAACATGGGAATACAGATGTTTCTTTGACGTATTGACTTCATTTTCTTTGGATATACCTAGAGGTGGGTTTATTGGATCATATAGTAATTATATTTTAAACTTTTTGAAGAAACTTTGTACTGTTTTCCAAAATGACTGTACTAATTTACATTCCCACCAACAGTGTATGAGACTTCCCCTTTCTCTGTATCCTTCCCTGCATTTGTTACTTCTTGTCTTTTTGATAATAGCCATTCTAACTGGAATGAAATGATATCTCATTGTGGTTTGGAGTCACATATCTCTGATAATTGATGATATTGAACTTTTTTTCATGTTGGTCATTTTTATGTCTTTTTGAGAAATGTCTATTTTGTTGTTGTTGTTGAGTTGTTTGAGTTCCTCATGTGTTCTGGATGTCAATCCCTTTTCAGATTGCAGATATTTTCTTCATTCCGTAGGTTGGGTCTTTGGTCTGTTGATTGTTTCCTTTGATGTGTAGAAGTTTTCTCATTTGGTATAGTTCCATTGATATACTATTCTAAAAGTACTGAGGATTGGTCCTTCATTCAATATTCAGTACCGGCCCTGCCCTTGGCTTTGCCCTGAGCCATGTGCTGAAGACTCAGTTACAGGTCATATTCTGCTCTTGGCCCTCAGAGAGCTCAGTGTGTTGGTGGACTACAGGCACATGCCAGCCAATTTTAGAGTAGAATCCTCAGGGCTAAGGCAGAGATGGCAACCTAGGAGGCTAGGGGAGTCCAGAGATGAAATTCCTAGGCAAATATGGACATCAAGCCAGGTAGCTGAAAGTGAGTCTTCATTTTTTGGGGGGTGGGGGTAACTGGGGCTTGAACTCTGGGCCTACACCTTGAGCTACTCCACCAGCCCTTTTTTGTGAAGAGTTTTTTCAAGATAGGGTCTTTTGAACTATTTGCCCAGGCTAGCTTCGAACCACGATCCTCCTGATCTCTGCCTCCTGAGTAGCTAGGATTACAGGTGTGAGCCACTGGCGCCCAGCTAGATGAGCCTTAAATGATGAGTAGAACAGAGCTTTGGGGTATGGGGAGCAAGATATTCTGGCATGAGCAAAGGTTTCACATTGACAAATTGCCTGTATACATGGGAAATTGCAAGTCCTATTCTTTTTAGAGTGCCATGGGAAGAGATGTGAGTGTCAGGAGGAAGTAGGGTTGGAGAGTCCTTGTGGGAGCCAGATTCTGAGGACCTTGAATCTCACATTGCCTTGGTCATTATCCTAATGCACTGTATTTCCTGCTCAGGAACCTTCAATACCACCCTTTTAACCTCTGTGATGCAGAGAAAGCATCAAAAGCAGACATTCAAAGTAGTTTCTGGTTTGTGCCCTGTCTCCATTTCCATTCTCAGTATTCCTCAATTTTAATTCCCAGTATTCCTACACACTGTTCACTCCAGACAGGGGCTTTTCTCACTGTGCCACAAGTTTGTGGCCATCTCCCCTCTGTCTTTTTTTTCTTATATGAACCTCTTATTTCTAATTCCCTCCATAAAATGGTTCTTAACCCTAATCCACTCCAGAACAACTTTGGTATGGACTCAGGATAGTGTATATTTAAAAGCCCCCAGGGCAAGTTTATTATACACCCAGGCATGAGATCCACTGTCCTATAATGTGTAAGCTACTGCCTCTTGTGGAAGGTTTCTGTGTTGAACAAATAAACTGCTTGTTTTTTCCTCTGCTGTTACACCACAACCACCACAGAGAAAGCTTCTGTGACCTCAAAAGGCAGAGATTTCTTTCTTCCAGCAAGCAAACAATTAATTCTTCAATTATGGACATCAGCTGGGTAGCTTCTAATCCAGTTCAGTTCTGACACTGTCTACCTGGAGATATTGTCAGATTCCACATGTTGAGGGCTAGTCCCCAAGACTGCCCCCCTCTTCTAATCCAGTCATAAGCCTCCGAAACTTCTGACCAACCAGCCATAAATTGAGGTTCAATTTCTAACCCAGTCTTAAGCCTCCAGAACTTCTGACCAACCAGATACAAATTGAGTTTCCCCCTCTTCAGGTTTGATTAATTTGCTAGAACAAAGCAAACACTTTTCTAGAGTTCAGATAACCACTATACTTACATTTCTTGGTTAATTGTAAAGGATATTTTAAAGGATACAAATAAGCAGTCAGATGAAGAGACACATAGAGCAGGTTCTGGAAGGATCCTGAGTACAGAGCTGCTGTTTCTGTGGAGTTGAGGTGTGCCACCCTCCCAGCAAGTGGGTGAGTTCTTGTTCACCTTCCTGCAAGCCTCCACCCGGTCAGATGTCCAGAAGCTCTCTGAACCCTGTCCTTTTGGGTTTTATGGAGACCTCATTGCATAGGCATGATTGCTAAAAGATTGGGTGAGGAAACCCAGCAAGGCCTGTCTGTCCAGATTTTTCAACATTCCTTCCTCACTGGTTCAGGCACGACCCCTCTGGAATGAGGGTCTTATGACCTACTATCAGACAAGGGTAGGTCAGAGAATTTCTTAATAGCTAGCTAAAGGCAAAAGAAGATTAGTTTTTGTGACCTGCCTTGGGGGAGAAAAATTCAGTTTCTATTGCTTGCCTTGAGGAGGGAGTTATGAACCAGAAACCATGAATGAGAACAAAAAAAATGTATAGCATAATATGAAAAAAGTAATCAGTACTGGCATAGTCCAACTCAGCCCTGGACTTGGCTTAGAAAGGAGACCTTGGGAAGAGTCCTTGATTAGTTTGCAGGAAAGCCACATAAACATAGATGTAATTCTTAACTGGGAAAATGAGCAGAACAGAGATAATGAGATAGTGGTGGTGGTGGTGGTGGTGGTGTTGGGGGGAGGGGAGTAAGGATTCTAAAGTGGAAGCCTTCACTTAATCCTTGCCATATTCCTCTTTAGCAACTCACTCAGTTGGTTCTTTCAGCTTTTTGCGATACTACTGTATACCTTTATGCCTCACGATTTAGTTCAGAGCTATCCTAGATGTCTCCAGTGCACCTCCTTCAGTCTTTCTTTCAGGAAAAGAGAACTAATATTACCAGCTTAGTTTACAAACACAGTCTTTTCAAAATAGCAGAACATATCTTCTTCCATCCAGACCAGCTCTTCTAGTCTTCTCATCTCTCTAAATGGCACCATTGTCCTCTTGGTTGCTCCAACTAGAAGCCTGGGAATTTTGCCCTTACTGTCCTTCTTTACCCCCTTTCCCTTTCAGCTGGTCAGTGGGTACTGTTGATTCTACTTCTAAATCATCTCAATTTCATTTTTCTGTCTCCTTTGGCACTACCCTGGTCCAAGTGCTTCCATGGGCAGTTATATCCTACTGTTGTCCCCATTATGGTCTCACCTCAGGTCTTTCAGCTATGCTACATCCTCCTTCCACAGGCCCATCACAGAGGCTATTCTCAGAGCCTTTACCTAGGTTATTCCTGTTTAGCCTTCATGTCCTATTTTTAGGCCACTTCCCCAAAGGAAGCATCCATCCCTTGTTCTCAGGACTAGATCTGCTTTGTCCCTAGTATCATGCCTGGCACAAAACAGATATTCTATGAATATATTGTTGCATTTAATGAATCGGTAGATTGGATGGATGGATAGGTCAGATCAGAGGGAAAAGGAAGTATTCAGCATGGATTCCTGTAGCCCCTAAGCTCAGGAGGGAGAGATGGTCAATGAAGATGCTAACACATGAGATAAACCAAATAGTGCCAGAGATTTGAAAAGAAAGGGTAACATTTTTCCTAAGTCCTAATTCCTGCCCTACTACTTATAAGTGGTTACCTATAGCAACCACTTTTCCTGTTTTCCATTCTTTTGAAAAGCAATTTTAGAAATTATTTTGGTTAAGCAAATAACAGACTTTCAGATTTGGCATTTATGGACCAATGCAAGGTAAGTGCAGTGTGGTATAGAGGAAAAAGCAAGCATGAGCTTTTAAATCAGTAAAGTTAGGAATTGAATCCTGGCTCTGCCAGTTCTGGACTGTATGACCTTGAGCAGTAGTCTTCTTTGGGACAACCAGATTTTATTTGTAAAATGGAACAGTCTCTTAAGTTTCTTCCAGTTCTAAGCATCTAGTTCTGTCTTTCTCTTCATCCTCCTCCTCTTTCCCCAGGACTGCTTTGAAGAGGATCCGGGGCGCAAATGGATGGATGGCTTGCTTGGTAACCCCGGGTGCCAGGCTGGGTCCCATGTAGGGCCCTTCATTGATAGCTACCGCTGTTTTCACCCACAGCAGGAGAGGGCCTTCACCTGCTGGTCTGTGGTCAGCGGTGCCCGCTATCTCAACTATGGCACCCGGCTTGACTATGTGTTGGGAGACAGGACTCTGGTCATAGATAATTTCCAGACCTCCTTCCTGCTCCCTGAGGTGATGGGCTCTGACCACTGCCCTATTGGTGCTATCCTGAATGTGTCCTGTGTGCCTGCAAAACAGTGCCCACCTCTGTGCACCCGCTTCCTCCCTGAGTTTGCAGGTACCCAGCTCAAGATTCTCCGCTTCCTAGTTCCTCTTGAACAAGGACCTGTGCTGGAGCAGTCAGTACTGCAGTTCAGTGATCAAACCCAGGTGCAGAAACGGCAAAACAAAGTCCGTGTGTGTACTTCCAGGCCTCGGCCAAGTCAGGCTGGCCCCAGAAGAAGCCAGAAAAACCTGACGAGCTATTTCCAGCCTTCCTCCAGCCGTCCCAAAACTTCTGACTTGAAGCTACCTAACCTGCCTCTGGTGGGAACCCTTGTGACCCCAAAGACTCCCGAAGAGGAGGCAATGACCAAAGTGGTAGAAGAGCAGGCCAAGGCTTCAGACACCAAAGATGAGAAGGAGGGACAGTCCTCGTTCTGGAAGTCTGTCCTGGGGGGGCCCTCGCCTATGCCTCTCTGCAGAGGCCACAGGGAGCCATGTGTAATGCGTACTGTGAAGAAGCCGGGACCTAACCTGGGCCGCCACTTCTACATGTGTGCCAGACCCCGGGGTCCTCCCAGTGACCCCTCCTCCCGCTGCAGCTTCTTTCTTTGGAGCCGGCCCAGCTGAACTGACCAAGGGTGAGGGATCTCTGGTATGGTCATCCCTGCAGAGGATCTGATTTCAGCTCCCCTCCTCATATTAAGCTGCCCATGCTGCCTTCTTCTTCTCCTTCAAGGTATCCTTCCCCCCTTTCTTTCTCCTCTTCTTTTCCTTTTCTTCTTTCTCCTTCTTTTTTCCTCCAAGGCCTCCCTCTAACTCCCCCCACCTACTTTTCTTCCTACTCCAAGGCCTCTCTTCCTCTCTCTTCTTCTTGCCCAACTCTTCCTTGTTGGTGAGATTCTTATACCTTAATGCTGTGACCTAATCCTCCATCCCACTTCCCACCTTCCTGTCAGAAGTACATGGGTACCAGCTGCCCAGGAAATTGTGTTTTTAAACTATTTTTGTCCTTACTGGGAAATGTATTTGTTCAAAAATAAAATCTGTGTCTTTGTTTTAGTGTACCACATTGACTAGACATTTTGGATGTACTTCATAAAGTTGAGTCAGAGAAGCTGTCTCAATACTGGGTTTGCCAGCTGCCTGAAGACTGATGATATAACTTCCAGGGAGAGGGGAGGAGAGAGGAGCAGTGGTTACCATAAAGGGCTCTCTCTACTGAGCTGTAGTTTCTCTGCACTGCTGAGGTTGGATCGGCAAGGGAGGTGAGTGTGGTGTAGCAGAAGCATGGTGGGTTATGTAGCCTAAACAAAAGCTTCTCAACTAGTGTCCCTTCTCAGCTGCAATAGATGTGTTGTAGGGTAGAAATAAAGGGTGTCTCAGTATTCAGAGTTGCAAGGCAGGGCCTGGAATACCACATGACTCAAGGAAGATTGCTTCCTCAGCAAATAGTAATCAGTTGTTCCATATTGGGAGCATTACTTTGAACATGTTGCATGCTATAGCCAAGCTTCTTTATGTACCTTGGAAAATGGGGCTTATAAATCTTTTAAGATGCTGTGGGAGGGAAAGAGGATAATAGATTAAGGAAACTTCCTCCTCAGTTTGGGGCAGGGGGGGTGGCATTCCTCACTAAGAACAGACAACTAAGAATAGTCAGTCCTTAAGGCCCACTCAATTTCCTGACTTTCAACACTACCTGGGGCCCAGGTTTCCAGGTCTACCAGTGAAGAGTCGATCCCTGGGTTCTTGTTGAAACCATTGGGAAAGCCATTTCAAATCTTCCAGTGTTTCCTCTCTTTATGCAACTTCCAGTATATTTGGGGGGCATTTATTTCCTTTTTCTTGGTTTAGATTTCCCTGTCAGTAAAATAGAGTAGTCAGACCAACAAATGGATCTGTAGTTTCCAAGTCTGGCACTTGTCTGAAGGAGTCAGTATAGTGCAGTTATCTGTTCTTTGTCCAAAAAATGCTATAAATGCTGCAGTTTGCTCTTTATTTTTAGATTCAAATCAGCTAGAGGCACACAACAAAGCAGAGGACAGGAGGAGGCCCAACCCCAGGTGAAGTGTAGGTGGAGTGGGCATCCAAGGCAGCTGGCTTCTCAGGCGTAGGTGGTGACATATTGGGGCCCCATGTTACCAAAGTAGGAACGTTCCCACTCACTCATGAGCTCGAAGTGCACAGGACGGTGACAGAAATTGCAGGCAGCCACAGACACATCTTGGAGGGGCAGCCCCACTTCAGTCCAGGTTACCAGCAGTTTCTCTGAATGTGGGAATGAGAGAGAAAAAGAGAAGAGGGAAAGAATCGGTTAGACTTGGTCTTCCAAATTCCTGTGTTACAGTGTAGATGTGCTACGATATTGATCCCCTGAATCCTTTGAGGTACCTCAGGGTCAGAGTAGCTTTATATGTTTATTCCAGTGTGAGCTGTGAATGTTGCCATTTTTTTATGAGTGCTGAGATGTATAAAGATTGGGAAGCATTCCTTTGATACAATTTGAAGTGATACCACCTTGCTTTCTATTACTCCCCAAGTACAGGACATGTGTGGGCCAAGAAGTGAACCTATCTGCTTGGAAAGTCCTAACTTGGTGAGAAAGGTAGCACTAGCAGTAATCATACTATGATATCAGTGTGGTGACTAGGGAGCCTAGGGTGAGGCAGTGGGGGTTATTCCTGAGGGGTGTGGGAACCTAGAGTAGGGAATCTAACCCAGCTATAGGAAGTACCTCAGGTATGTGCCAGGCCCCTGTCCTTAACCTTTTTTTATGCTCATGCTCTTGGTGATCTTGTCTAGTTTCATAGCTTTAAACACCATCTATATTCTGATGATTCTGAAATTTTCGTCTCTACCAGACTTGTATATCCAGTGGCATTTCTCCTTCTCCACTTGGATGTCTAATAGGCATGTCTAACTTAACATGGGCACAACTGAACTACGTATGTCCCTACCATCCACCAAGCCTGCTCTACTTTCATCTTTCCTAATCTCATTTGATGGCAATCCCAGTTGTTCAGTCTAAAACTTTCAGAACCAGCTTTTCTTTTTCTTTTTCTTTTACCCTACATTCAATCTATCAATAACTACTACTGGCTTCACTTTCAATTTTTTTTTTTGTGGTACTGGGGTTAGAACTCAAGGCCTCATACTTGCTAGGCATGTGCTGTACCACTTTAGCCATTCCACCAGCCCTTGGCTTCACTTTCAAAATCTGACCACTTGTTATTATCTCCATTGCTATGAAGTATGAACCACAATCATCTCTCATCTGGAATATTACAGTAGCCCACACACACACACACACTGGGCCTCCCTGTTTGCACTCTTTCTCTTTTTTGGTATATTCGCAACATAGAAGTTGGAGTTCTGCTAAAACTTGTGTCAGATATGTTAGTGTTCTTAGATCCTTCCAAAGGATATTTGAGGAAGATTCCAAATCCTTCCAGTGATACACAATCTGGCCTCACATTGCCTCTATCTGCCTAATTTTTCTCCCACTTGCTTACATTATTCCACATTCATCTTATTGCTCCTCAAATATAAAAGGAATATTTCTGAGTTATGGTCTTCCCTGCCTTAGGCTGTTCTCTCTGCCTGGGATGCCCTTCCCTTAGATATCTCCCCATCTGACTCCTTCACCCTTTTCTAATCTTTGTTTGAGTGTCACCTCAGTGGTCTACCCTAATACTATACTATAATACTATAACCCTCCTCTAAACTAGCTCTTGGTCCCAACACTTTCTATCCTCTCTCTCGTGATTTTTCTTATAGCAGTTAGAACTAGCATGCTATTTAATTTGCTTACTTTTAAAAATGTTATTGACCCTTCCAGAATGCAAACTCTGTGTCATTTGTTTACTACTGGATCCCCAGGACCTTGAACTGTATCTAGCTCACAACAAGTACTTGATAATTATTTGTTGAAAGAATGAAAAGATACCTGAGTTAAAACTAGAAGATGAAGGGAAGTAGGGCAGAAGAAAGGGTGAAAGAGGGGGCATTATCTTAATTTTAATAGCCTCCCTCACCTCAAGTCCCAACCTAGTACCTATATGACCTTTGACCAATAAATATATTTTATGCCTCAATTCTACCTACACAAAACATAAATAATAACACATCTACCTTGAGGATTAAATGGATTAATAATACAATAATGTAAAGTGCCTAGAACAGTATGGAGCACATGGTAAATAGTAATTGTTAGCCATCATCATTTAATATTTTTGAGTAAATGAATGAATGGCACCCACCTGTCTTGTCTTTCTTGAACTCTCATACTGCCTGTGCTCCAGATGGAAAGGATGTTGTCAGTACATGCCCTCTATTTTCCTATCTTTAAGTTATTGCTCCTGGGAGTCCCTTATTCTGGAATATCTTTGCATCATATCCACATGTACTTCAATGTGGAGCACAAAGACATTCCGCATCCACAAAGCCTCTCCAATCTCATCCTCCTTGTCTTCTCTAACCATAAATGAACTCTCCCTCCAGCCCCAGAGCACTAAGACTTATCACACTGACCTGTACTGTCCTTGTCTGTCTCCTATGCTAGACCATCGACTGCCTTACCTGTTTTTCATTCAACAGACCTGGAATGAGCACAAGCTCTGTGCGAGGCCCTGTTTTAAACTATACCCAAATGGAATCCAGTAAACTTCAGGTAAATTGAGTAAACTGGCATCTTTCAGGGTAAAACCCAAACTACTGAGCATTATAAGCCTCTCAATCTAGTTCCTATTTTTTTGTTGTCTTTGTAGATTCTTTCCACCCTCACTCCATTCCTACTACTCTACATTCCAGTAATACCTGCATATTGTTCTCTTTCCACACTTTCTTTCTTCTCTTGGTCAGGACCACCACTTACTTTGCAAGGTTCAACTCAGGTGTCACCTCTACTAAGAGACCTTTTGAATCCCCCAGACTGGATCAAGCTCTTCCTTTCTGTCCCCACAACTCCCTCATGCACTGTGTTTGTTAAGCTTTGATCACCCCTCAGTGTCATTGTTTGTGTCTGCCATGGTCTCCCCAACCAGACTAGAGCACTGTGAGTCTATGGGGCTGTTTCTCATTCATTTGTGACCCTGGTATAGGGTCTGGCACACAAAAGATGTTCCAGAAATATTTTCTAAATTGAGTGGAATCTGTCCTGAACTTACTTCTTCAGATCCTGGATCTGAGGGGTGGGGGAAATGCTGTAGGCACACATGTTGAGGACTTACCCACAAAATTTTCCATCATCTGAGGGCTGTGGTGTGGGGAAGGTGCCAGGCGCAGCAGCTCCTCACCCCGGGGAACAGTTGGGTAGTTGATGGCCTGCACATAGATACTATGCTTGGAGAGCAGGAGATCACAGATCTTGCTGTTGAGTGCTGCATCACCCACCTGGGCTCAAGAGAAAGGCCTTTCAGTAGTTGCCACCCTGGCTCCACCACTACTAACTAGATCCATTAGGCAGGTAGGGGGAACCAGATCAAGGTACACCACTGAACTGGGGACAGATTTGTTTCATAAGGGGTTAATCAGTGGCATCTCCAGAATTTCTATCAATCAGGAGCCCCGAGCCAGTAATTGGATTTGAAGGAGGTTGAAGGTAGCACCAGGAGCCTTGACTTGAAGCTGTTTGCAAAGCAAGCATATAGGTTGATTTGGTATGGTTTTAGATGAGAAGATAAACTGACCAAGCCACCTCTGGCTGCTGTAACTGGACTAATGAAAATATCAGTTATTTTAAAAAAGGAGTTTTTCAAGGGAACATTGGAGCAATGGCTGCAGTTGACCCTGTATATCAGTGGGTCTTGCATGCAGGGATTCAACTGACCTCAGATCAAAAATATTTTTTAATTGTGTGTTTTAACGAACACATGCAGACTTTTTTTCTTGGTTATATTCCCTCAAAAATACAGTGTAACAACTATTCACATAGCATTTATATCGCATTAGGTATTACAAGTCATCTAGACATGATTTAAAGTATATGGGAGAATTGCATAAGTTATATGTAAATACTACGCCACTTTCTACAAAGGGACTTGAGCATTTGTGGATTTTGGTACAGGTGGGAGAGGGTGTCCTGAAACCAATCTCCTGCTGATACTGAGAGATGACTATTCCTTTCTCATCCACAAAATCATCACAGTAAAGCATCCTTCCCATACTTACTAACTTACTCATACAAACTCACTCATACAAACTTACTAACTTACTCATACACATAGATGTCATTTAAGAAAGAAGTAGCATTTTTAAAGGCAGTAAACACTCAAACATAATTGAGGATACAAAATAGCAGCTAGCCCTATGGTTTTTGATTTTATTTTTCTGACCTTGATTCTCAGTAACAAGTATCTTTTATATTATAATCATAATACACACATGTACATATACATGCACACACATAAAACTGAACAAATTCCTCACAAATCAATACCCTTTACTTATGTGTGTTATACTTCAACATTGTAATATTTTTTCTCTTTTTTAATGCTAGTTATAATTCAGTAAACTGATTTGGTAACCCACTAATGGTATTGATAAACAGTTTGGAAAATACTGGATTACAGACCATGAGTACTTGATATTGCGAGTCAGGACAGTATAATAAGCATGAGGTAATAGCTGATGCAGAAAAAGATTGGTTAATTCAGAACAGCTGATAATTTTTTCAAAATGAATGAAACTGGGAAGAAGGAGGATTCACAGGAAAATGAAAGAGTTGATGACAGGTGCAGATACTGGTTTGCTGGGGATGGAAAGGTTCCCACAAGACCAGTGGGCATGGTGGAACTCTCACCCGGATGGGGATGATATGGCTGGGGCAAGGGATGACAGGAAGACCCTTGTCCATTAGTAGCTGGCGCATATGCTTGACGTTCCTCTGGTGGGCCCTTCGCAGAGCTTGGCCCTCCTCTCCCTTTAGCAGACGCACAGATTCTAGAGCCCCAGAGAGCACCATGGGGGGCAGTGAAGTGGTGAAGATGAAGCCTGCAGCATAGGAGCGCACCATGTCCACCAAGTCACGAGTGCTGGCAATATAGCCACCCACGCAGCCAAAAGCCTTGCCTGGAGACAGAGGAGAAAAATATGCACAGACATCATAATTAGTCCTCAGAGGAACAGGATCATACCCCAGGTAACACAAGTTGGTACACCAGAAGCTGGGGCTCCGGTCTCATTTCCCAGGCCTCTGCCCATCTCTCCTGTCCATTGCAAGGCAGACAGAGTTGATAATTTTATGGCTCTGGGATTAGGACTGTCAAGTCCTACCATATGTAATGACTAGATAGACAGAAGCAGGGTGGGGACCTTTAACTGATTAGAGCCTAGAAGAGCTAAGATGAGACCTGGGCTCATGTGGCCCAGGGAAACACAGCTCTCTGCTTACTCAAGTTGAACCTGGCTATTTTATCCAACTCAGGGGTCTTTTCAAAAAACTCTCCCAGACTTTTTCAGCAGCTCTGCAATGGGATGAGAGTAGAGAGAAGGGAGATCTGGTAGGACAGTACCCTGGGGCTACTTCTACCCAAACAACTCCTGCAGCTTTGGGGAGGAAGAAGAAAAGGTTCTGGCAGAGGTCTCTTGTCTGGATTGCATGTAAGGGAGGTCCAAGGCATTCACTTACCAAGAGTTCCAGAGATGATGTCAATCTTGTGCATAATTCCATCACGCTCCCCAATCCCAGCTCCCCGGGACCCATATAGTCCTACAGCATGAACCTCATCCACGAAGGTCAAGGCCCCATACTGGTGGGCCACATCACACAACTCCTCAAGGGGACAGATGGCACCTAAGCAAAACCAAGAGATAGGGGTCAGAGATCACAACTCTTCTCCATCTCTACCTCCAGTGTTGAATTTCCCATCACTGCCTACTCTAGGTTGAAAAAAATATGTTGTAGAGCAGGAAAAAGGCCCACCAGAAGTGTACAAATCCTCATTTGAGACTATTCCAAACCTCTTTATATCCATCAACCAACTGCACCCCACCCACACCTCATCTCTCTCTCTTTCTCTCTCTGTGTGTGTGTGTGTCTGTTTCCCTAGTATGGGATCAAGGGTTGGCTCACTGTCTATTTTTGCTTCATTCTGACAATGACTGTCTTCCTATTTCTGCCATTTTTATTCTTTCTGTTGCCTTTTCCCCTTTGCTAATCTGTGTATCTCCATCTAGGGTTGGCACTAGCCTACCTAATATCTTTGTTTAAATAAATAGAAAGCATTACTTTTTGCTTACTACAGTCCTGATTTCAGATATCACTCACCCACCTTGTCCAGGTACTCTTGACAGCCCTGTCA
Organism: Castor canadensis; assembly: GCF_047511655.1. Taxonomy (NCBI): domain Eukaryota; kingdom Metazoa; phylum Chordata; class Mammalia; order Rodentia; family Castoridae; genus Castor; species Castor canadensis. The sequence goes on from NC_133405.1 coordinate 93,584,360, forward strand.
ATAATTTTATTCTTCACTGGTCCTCCCAGTTTCTTTCTGGATTTCTGCTACTATCTCCTTTTTTGTGTCCATTTCAATCTTTGTTTCTCTGTCTCCATTTTTCTCTGTGTCTCCTCTCCCCCCTCTCCATCTCCTTTCTCTTTTCCTTACTTTCTCTTTTTCTGTTTATGTCTCTTTCTGTCTTACTTTCTTCTTCAGACTTTCTCTGTACCCTGTGTCTCTTTCTGAGTTTCTTTGTGCTTCTGCCTCTTTGTCTTTTCTGTGTCTTTGTGGGAATGTTTTTCTCTTTCTTCTTTTTTTCAAACTTTTTTTTTTTTGTGGTACTGGGGTTTGAACTCAGGGCCTCATGTTTGCTAGGCAGGCACTCTGCTATCTGAGCCACTCTACCAGCCCATGTTTTTCTCTTTCATCTCTACCAATATGGTTCCCTGAAAAACCTCTCTCTCAGGCTCAGTCACAAACTATAAAGTGAAAATTAATCAGAAGTAATCATTGTACCCCTCTATTTTCCATACAGATTTGTCATTTATCCATGTTATTCTAGATATCATCTATGTTAAGGTCTTCA